>NC_143013.1:21865624-22183124 GCF_055824585.1 Amblyomma mixtum
TTTTTAGCGCTCTCCTTTAACAAAACCGCCACGGTGGCTCAATGGTTATGGCACTCAGCAGCTGACAGAGCCACGACAATCAAAGACGCGGGAAGGCGACCAACGTAATAGCGAAATATGCCCTTATAAAAATGGTCTATAGACAGTCTATAGACTTCTTATACACTCTATTGCTTCCAATGGATATTTCTTTTGTGTATTCATACTCTGTAGACTGCCTATAGACAAATGTCTACGATAAGTGTATGGCCATGAATCTATTGATAGACTGTCTATAGAATTTATATTGCCTATAGACTATTCTCCAGCATTTGTCCATAGACAGTCTATAAACTTTATAGAAAAAAGTCTATGGACAGTCTATAGACTGTCCATAGCCAGTCTATAGCCAGAACTGCTAACGCAGATTTGTCGCGTAGCATCATGTGATCGCGTGTGCATTTTATATGCATTGTATTATATACTCTTTGTATATACATTTTATATGCATTTTACTTTCGCAGAGTAAAATGATCGGTTTAGTAAAAGGATGCATGTTTCCCCTTCCTTTTTTTCAGCCCATCTTCTTTTCCTTTTTTTGCTGTTTTCATCAAGGTGCCATTCATAATATCGATATGACAGAACTTGATACCTTAGCCCAACTGCGCTTTCACTAAGTTCTCTCTCACAAGGAGTTTGGATCATTGTGTTCACAGTCTCAATCAAGCAAAAAAAAAAGACAACCAGTTTATTGTTCCTATTATTATTGTTTTCAGTTCAAACGGCGCGGGTTTATTTATTTATTTTTTTTTTTGCGTAACGAAGGCGAAGCACACTGCACGTTCTTATAATACTGATGATCGAGGATCACCTTAATGGCGGGGCTCATGCGCCATGGGCGAAAGTTTCTCGACCTCATTTCCTGAAACACTAGCTCAATCACTGAGGGCCACTGACCTCCACTGCGAATGGAAAGCAGTATTTCGCGAAGGCGAAAAAGCAGCGACGCAAGGAAGGGGTGCGGAACGCACGGCGTGCAAATATCAGCCCAGAACGGATTGATTAAGGGCGTTGACAACAATCGATCATCCTGGGCGACGTCATCTGTGGTCGCGTAATTACGCTCCACAGCCGTAGCAACGCAGGTAGGCTTCCGTAAAACAGGTGGCTATTTTTAAATGCGCTCTTGCGCAGCGTTGAGGCAGGCTGTTTAGTACTGCGGTCCTGTGCGATGTCCGCCGAAGCACTCGAACAGAGACGGATGCATATTTCCCCTTCTCTCTTTCTCACGCCCCTCTTCCATCTCACTCGCTCACTCTCAAACACATACGCACACAGGTAGAGAAGAATAGATTCGCTTATGAAAGTGTATTTGACACATGTCTGGACAATAAACTGGCCTTACGTAAGTCTCGTAAACTAGCCACGAGTTTCCTGTCCACAACGCGATGCAAGAGCTCGTCAGAGACTCATGAAGCACAGAAATAAAAGGTCAATCAATCAACTAGCCCCTGTATTGGCGTTATTAGTTCGTGAAGTACTTGCGTTTGCAAAGTACTTCTACGCAGTGGAATATTTCAGGGTTTAAAAGCAGTACTAACTGCAAAGCACTGCACCAGCTCTCCTTTTTTCTGCTTGTAACAGACGACACGATGAGATCAAAGTGCGTTCGAACGACGTTCGTACGTTAACGGCGGTACGTTTTACAGCTGCCATTTTTCTCACGCCCCAGCGTTAGGGTGCGATGTGACCGTGGCCCCGTTGCAAGCATCAGGTTAGTTACGCTATTATACAGGTCATTGTGAGCTCGCGCATTGCAGAGAAATCAACTATCCGCTCAGGCAGAACTACGTAAGTCGAAGTTCCCCTTTTCGTTCTGAGCTCGAGCGGCCGCAAAGCGTTGCAGGACCAAAGAGCTTCTCACCAAACTGACCCCGCAGAAGTGTCATTGAGCACGAGCTTAACAACGAGCTCTTACTTCCGCTAAGACCTATGAACACTGAGAGCAGATGGGATGTGAGAACACGGAGTCATTACAACTCCGCTCACCGCATGCTCGTCGCGTCGAAGACATCTTCGAGACGTGAACTTTTTCACAATCGTTAGTGGGCGTTGTTGAGTACATTAGGAATGAAAATAGAAGGATGTGGTTGCTGGTGGGTTTAGACATACAGTCGGGAGCGATATGAAGAGGATCATTTCAGACTGAACGAACACGGGGAAAAGCATTCAAGATCGATTTACTTTTGCGAGACAACTGAGCGAAATAGACGGCTTAGCTAGCTGCCTCATTCATCTATCCTGCATCTTCGCTTAGGTAGGTGAATAAGATGGAAATATTTGTCGGGTTCGGCCGAAGCGACAGCAGTAACCTTCACATCCTGCTGCACTGCACGTACGACTACCGTTTTCAGTGTAATCATGCGTGGACTGCTTATGCTGCGCAGATAAACACACCGACCTTCAACCTCTTGATGGCGCGTCAGTTTATCAATTATGTTCATCGCGACGCATGATAACACAGCGTACTTAAGGACGAGTACTCGTGCATGTGGCTGCTAGCACGTACGTACGCAGATAAGCATCCTTCTAGACAGCTGATTAGCAGTGGAATGTGCAGTCGCTTTCTGCGAGCTCTAGGTTATTGCTGCTGTTGTCCACCTTCACGTCATCGTTCTGCACCACGGCGGTGACGATAAGGGACGGGGAAACTGTGTAGGGCCCCGCTGTATCAGTACTCGTATGTACTGATACCAGGGACGATACGAGGATTTCTTCTGTGCACTCTCTTTGCTCTCGACGCTGCTTAAACAGGAGGAGCAAGAAATTAAAACAAATGCTGTATAGCTTAGCGTTATCTTTACGAATTGCCTGTTAACACGCTCTAAACGCTTGTAACCATGGATGTTCCTTAATCACGGGGGTGACGTTTTCGATGCACACCCCCTGTTTTTCTTAAGCCGCGAGTAAGCAGCGCACAGATTACGGCCGATTGCACTGTATTCGTAAGAAAACCAAACCTAACATAAACAGGCCAAGAGCAAGCGAAGGCTGCACGAGTGGAAACGACGAGACCAAACGAACCTCTTAAGTGGCACAATCTTAGTTGACGCCGTTGACAAGTCATGCGAATAAAATGCTTGCTTGTCTAAGGAGAAAGCATGTGCCGTCGGCTTCACTAAAAACGAAAGCACGTCCCCTCCAGTGGTCGTATCGACACCTCGCTTGCGTACACAGTCAGGCCAGCGTCTCGAAGTAGCACTGCTCTTAATGATAACTCCGCCAACGGACCGGTTTTGCTCGTTTCGAGGATTATTCTCCTGCAGTGCGCGAGCGAGGCAGTAAACGGACGCAGAAACAAGAGCATGCCGCCGTAGACGACCCCCCCCCCCCCCCCCCCCCCTCCTTTCCTCTTAGCTCAGTGTCCTGCACAGTTTTCGAGGCGTTTTGCATCGACCTCGCAACGGCGCTAAGTATTCTCTAGCGAAGGTGCAACTTTTTCTTGATTTCCTTTTGTTTTCTTTTTGTTTAGGGGAAGCAGCGGATGGCCCGTCGATATACCGGACCTCATTACGGCACCTTCCTAGCGGCTTCATTAACCCTGCTGCGCTTGAAAGGCGAGGTGGGGTGTAAGAGAAGGAGAAGGAAAGGGGCACGAGGGATTAACACTCTGTGTGTACAGCATATGTTCACTCGAGCTCTCGGCTTGTTCATTCTTGTACGGTAGATTAAGGACTACAAGCTCTGACCAATAGGAAGTAAAGAACATTCAGTATCGGAAAGAAAAGAAAATGAAGTAATTAACACCCTGTCGCTTCAGGCGAAACGAAACCTTTCCGAGGCTTTCACTTGAAATCTTGGCTTGTCCGCTGGTGTATGTTATACCGAGAACACACAGACATGCAGTTCGCAGAGAGAGAGAGAAAGAGAGACTGGGAGCAGGATTCGATATCAAGGGGGGGGGGGGGGGGGGGGAAGCAACTTCCGCATTCATGCATATTTTGGCTTCCTCTCTTTTTTTCTTTAAGTGAAGAGTCGTGAATGAACGCGAAGCGGATTCTGCCTCCACTTTTCGTGAAAAGATAGACGTCCCCGTCTATTCGCTATCCTAATGGCTCCGTGCTTCTCCGCATTGTTCTCAATCAGCCTCCTTCCATTAAAACCTCTTCGCCCTGTGGCGTTGCCGCGAGACTGGACGCCACAATACAGCCACACCTAAAGGCATCCTCACTCCGAGAGAACCGGCTTCCCGCTCTCGGGAGACCCACTGGCACGAGCTCTAGCGTTGCCCCTGACAGAGTGCGTTGAAAAGAGGGGCCGAAATAATCAGCGTCTCTTTAATTCCCTTTTCCCATTAACTGTGCGCCGCGAGGGCCGATTCGGTTGGTCGTGACGTCGTCGAGAGACTGGCCGCTTATCAATCAGTATCTGTAATAGCGTGCCATCCGAAACCTACGCCAAAATCGTGGTTCCGGCGGGGGACAGGTGAGAAACGAAATAGGAAACTCGCGAGTTCGAGGTCACCGAACCGCACGCGCTTCTAGCGATTTATAGCGCGTTTTGCGGCTTTTCGCTGCCCCGTTCGAAACTGAACAGCAATTAATGAGAGAGAAGTGTGTGTGTTCGTTCCCGGGTGGTCGTCGTATACAGGAAAGCACGGATGGCGAATTCGTGTATCTGTACACATTACGGTGGAAGGGTTCTTCCCGAGGCCTGCAGCAAATCTGAAAGTGGCTCTGGCATTCCGCTGTCTCCGGGTGAGTAACACCGTGATCTAAAGCGAGGCAAGGAATGCGAAGGAGAAGGAAAGGGACAGGCAGAGAAAGAGGGGGGGGGGGGGGGGGGGGGGGGGCTCCGTGTTGACGGCGGGCACTCGAAATCACTTCAGCGATCATCTTATCGGCTGGCCGGCACCTTTCTTCGGGCGCAGCTGTGTGACAGCGTTGCGAGGTAGCCTGACAAGATGGAGCACGGCCGTAACTGTTGACGGACGGCTGAGCAGCTTTGAGTATGCGGACGAGCGAACGATAAGCGTCTCAGTTTCCGACGGCGCGCGAGGCACGTCTTGGAAGGAGGTACGCCTTTGCCACACTGAGAGCGCGACGTGGAAGATTCGCGCGAAGAAATAAAACGTCATTAAGCCGTTGTTGTCACTTGTTCACTTGATGATTATGGTGAATATGTCAGCGGTGGCTCGACTGTGTAAAGAACGTCCAAAATTGGAGTGCTGGCTTGGTGCGTTGGCACGGTACCTTATAAAAAATAAGCGAGGAAGTCACTTTATTGTACAACTATCCAAACACATAAAAAAAAATCGAACACTCGTAATGATGAGTCCTGATTCGTTCCACGCACAGGCACAAATTATGAAACTCAACTATAATCCTATTCATTACCGTGGTTGTTAAACTCCCTTGGCTTTTAATTCTCACTTTCTTTCTTGTGCTTTTGTAACAATTATGGTACATCTTACCATTGTATAATGATATCTAACTATGTTTGTTTGTTTGTTGTTGCCAATCTAGTCTTTTCATTATTGTAAATTCAAATTTGAAAGAGGCACAGACCCTCATCAGGCCGAAAACTTCCGGCCTTTTGTCTGTGCCGCCTGCATCATGTATGGATGTGAAAATAAATTTGATTTGATTCGATAAGTACCTTGAATACGAACGTTGAAGTGGGCAGTAAATTCTGAGCAATACCGGATTGTATGGTGCGAATCAGCCCTTATAGGGCAAGTATCACGCACCTTGAGCTGATCACGTGAGGAGGTTGAATATATAAGTTGACACATGGTGACACGGCGCATTCTTTACACTCCAGAGTCTCCTTAGTGGATTTCAAAAGCCTTGTTATACGCCTTTCCTATCATTAAAGGTTTCCTTCTTCTTGCCGTTGCTGTTCTGCTCCTCATCCTCTTTCTTCTCCTCACACCTCTTCCTCATCATTTTCTCTTCAATAACAGTGGGTGAAAGCGGAATTTTTCGGTCACGACACAGAACGACGCCGGCCCTATTGTCCCCGAAGAAAGTCCAGTGTGCAGTCGTCGAGACAAAATGCAAGCGAAAGGCCTTCAAGAGGCAGTGGGGACTACAAGACAAACAATGTGTTTACAACTGCGTGCTCCAACAATGAAAAAAAGAAATGCCCGTAGTGTGCATGTATCCTTGTAGAGAGGGACTCTTCAGCCGACGACACGTTACCCGGAAACGGTAGATGCGGAAGGCGCAGTGTTACAGACCGAGTTGTTGTCGCTCGCTCAGAGCGGACAACCTGATAAGGCTGTTGGCACTAGATTAGGTGACAAGCGGTGGAGTCGAGTGCGAGGGTACACGAGTGGTAATGCAAGGAGTTCGTAATTTCGTGCAACGCTCGGACACATGTACGCGAGGAGAGAGAACCCTTGCGTGCAAATTTCGCGGCTGGTCCTGCGCCGAAATTAAGCAGCAAGGTTTCTCTAGTGTATTTTAGTGTATTTTAGTTGAGTCACTCATGGTCACTCAAGAGCATACCGTCAAATGACGAAGCTCGCAAGAAAATGCGATAACCGACAACAATAATTGCTCTGTGAGACAGGTTTTAGCAACTTATGAATGACACGCTCGATAATATGAATAAAGCAGGGCTTGCACTAACATTGGACAAAT
Organism: Amblyomma mixtum; assembly: GCF_055824585.1. Lineage (NCBI taxonomy): Eukaryota > Metazoa > Arthropoda > Arachnida > Ixodida > Ixodidae > Amblyomma > Amblyomma mixtum. Next base: position 21,872,251 of record NC_143013.1, read on the forward strand.
GAACAACTGTAAAATTCCAAAAAGGGTGCCACATTTCTTTTCACGTGTCACGCGCGTGACCACTGACCCCTTTCCTTCTCATAAAAGGAGTACGAATTACAGTTCTCCCCTCTTCAGAGGCAGTTTATCTTATTGCACCCCCGTGCAATGCAATGTGCTTGGAACCGCCAAGTCCTTTGTCTTTACTGCACTGGCACTTAGTTTTGACTACCGTGGTCCGCTGTGTACAAAATTCGAGGGGAAAGTATCGCTGTGATGGTCACTCAAGAGGGATTCCTCGAGACCTCCATACGTTTTGCCCCGACCAGGATTCGCAGTATTATAGGTGGAATTCGGGTGACGTCATGGGCGCCATTTTGTTGTACATCGCGCAGCTTCAGCGGTGCAAGCCGGAGCAGGTGGTGATAGGGCGATTAAACACGCCCGCCCTTTTCTCCGTGCTCTACGTGGAAAAGAATGCTGGCAACTGTGATACACTCTTAACAGAAATGAGTAAAAGGAGAATAAGCTGTCCATAGCGCACTCTCTTCTATAAAAAAAAGAATGCGTTAGAGGACAGTTTGCTGCCAATTTACTCCCATAGCGACGTATTCGTGTTTATAGCGAAATCGAATACTCTTTACGCATAAAAAGTGTTGGGAGAAGAGAAGAACCGGGGGAGAGAGCGGTCACAAGAAAAGCAGAAGCCTATCCCGTTATTAATTACCGTGTATAAGGGTGGCTGATCAAAAACTATGCGAATGGATACACTGTTGAGGGTAGCAGCGCAAAAGACAGGAACATAAGTGAGAGGAACACAGGAAGAGGATACGCTATCAGTCCAAAAGTTTGCAAGAAAAGTATTCTGCGCGTAAAGCATGAAAATATTTTTGCAGAACGGCCTGCGGTCATGTGCATATATCCATTCTGGTTTTTCTTCAGGCATCCCTTCATATTTAGTCACGAAACGTCAACCAGGTCCCCATCGTGCACTTTTAAAACAAAATGCTGAGGCAGCGGTCTTACCATCTACGAGATGTTCTAAAAATGTGAATGTCACGGTGCAGTAGCTTGCGTTAATAAAAAATGACTAAACCTCGTACAAAAGCTAAGTTCCATCGGACGTTTAACAAGATTCTGTTGGCGTTCACGATTTCCTGAAGTCACATGAGCAGCATCTGCAGCACTGGTGACTGCCATGTAGAGGGCCGCATTGAGCCTTCTGACATGTGCATGCAATCATGTTATCAAAATGTTATCAATGTGCATGTTGTCAAAAACTCGCTTCAGGAAGGCATATCTTTAATGCAAAAGTCTTTGTTCAACACATAGGTTTGTACTCTTCTAGGTAAGCGTACGCAGGACACCCAATTTGACGTAGACCGATGCTAAAAAGTGTATTTTGGCATCTCTAACTCGGTCCCCTGACCTCCTGTGGGGCGTCAAACCCATATTTTAAGCCAGCCAAACATTCGCGGGTGCCTACAACGCATGCAAAGACATGCTTCATCTCACAAGTGAGCGTGCTTGGACAAACACATGCTACGCACACGGGAAACATGAAAAGGGCGAAAGCACGGAAGGACAGGGAAAGGCGAGGGGGAGGTGGTCAAGGAAACGAGGAGCGTAAAAGGCAAGAATTATGGAACCGTTCGCCTCAGCGGATTTCACAACCCTGTCTCCAATCACAACAGATGATGCTCACTCCTTCAAAAATACCGCACACTTGGGGGCCGTGGTTAGAACGCGCCGGGGGCTCTTGACCGGGTGAACGACATCCGAAGGGCCCCTCATATCCATTCGTTTTCACGGCCTCGGCGGTGGCGAAGCGCAAATATGCGACAAACGACGTGGAGAAAAGACTGAAGAAACACAAACAGACGTTCTCCTCGCATCCGCGTAGGTGGCAACGGTCATTTAATAGCGCACGTATCGTTTCAGCAGCTCTCGTTTGCGCATCGACGCCGCAGGCCCTCCTCGAAAGAGAAACGGGCGGAACGAATCCTTGTGACGTGTGCGCGCAGTCATTTCTTTTCTTTCTCGCTCCTCCCCCCCCCCCCCCCCCCCGCAACCTTCCTCCCCTCTGCCCGGCTCCCTCCGCAAATGACTTATGAGCTTGTACGTCTATGCGAATGTTGACGACCTCGGGTCGTTTACATCTTATACATTCGAGTTCGGTAGCCCTCTGTTTCCTTACTTGGTTGTTTTCTTGTAGCCGACAAGATCCTCCCCTTGAGGCGGGTGTAGGCTAAAGCGCGTTGAAAATTGTGAGTTACTACCGTTGTATTTCCTGCGCGCGGCGCTACACACCCCTGCACCTTTCCCACAGTTTCCAGCATTGTGCCGTCACACCTTTCCCCTCTTCCCCAACAGCTCTCTCTCTCTCAACGCAAAGCAGTGCGGGTTCGAAGTCGAAGGAAGGTGGTTTCGCAACGCGGCCGGACGGGTTCGGCGTACGTAGTATCCTCCGCGGACAAGAGAGGGCGCTGTCGTAGTTTATTGCTTTTTGGAACAATCTGACAGCGAGAATGCTTCGGAGATGCTCGCGCTGCAGAAGCCCGACGAGTAGCATCCGCTCACTTTTCATCGGGCGTCGAGAGCAAGCGCCGAGATCTGCGGAACGTTTTCGCTGGAGCCGCCGGGCTCGGGAACTGCTCGCTATCTCTTCTTTATTTTATATATTCTTTTTTTTCTCCTAGTATTCAACGCGGGGATCACCCTTCCTGCCTCGTGTTGTTATTTCGGGCCCCCTGATTCAACGCGCGCCGTGAACGCTTGCAAAACGCTAAGCGCGAAATGATGAGCATAGACAAGTGTTTGTAAATTTTAATGCGCAATAATAAGAATGTGAAACATAAGTTTCACAGTGTTCAAAAGACTCCGGCTAATTACCCCCCCCCCCCCCCCCCCCCCCTCTTCGTCTTCCGAGAACGCGTTGGGAAAGACGTCTGCTGTTGTAAACGGAGTGACGAGAGCATGTGTAAACTCCGCAAGCAACGGCGCCGTGGTTCACCGGCTTAAACATAAACGGGGTACCATAGACTCGGCTGCATCCATTCAGGAATGAAAAATTGCTCTATTGCTGTTGAATCAATACGCTGAGCAATACATGCTGCGCTGCCCATAACGACCGTTTGCTCTATTTATGCACCTTTCATGAAGTAATCTTTTCACATCTCATTGATCTTTACAACTAAACAACAGTCGTCGGGTGGCGCTGCAAGCAGCCGTCTCGAACAGACGCACGTTCGCATCGCTCCGACTTTTTGAAGCTTTTTGGCCCGGACGTTTTTGGGCTAGGCTCCCAAAAATGAATGGGCCACCCCCATCGTGTTCCTCTCCACCTGTGGACGACGGTTTCAACGCTTCCGCGTCAACGACTACCCCAGGAAACCATCCGGATGCATCGGATACGCCTACCGCCGAAGCCGCCAACATGGCTTCGCAGCAGCCTCGGCAAGACGCCGCGGTAACATCGTTTTGCAGCGGCACAGATAACGCGGCCCAACCTGTCGCCGTGCTCGGCGCCGACGAAAGCATGGCAGATGACGAAGCCATTCAAGTGGTTGCGACGATACCTGTCTCCAACCCATTCTCTGTTCTTTCCACGGAAAACAAGCCGGGAAGCGCCCCTTCCGAGGTAGGATCTTGCACTTTTCCGTTTTCGAAATTTTCCAAGCAACCTAGGATGGGGTCAGGCACCTCGCGGATGGCTCAAGAAAGCACTCGCTTTGAGAACAAACGACACGGCGTAAAACATGCCCACTCGCAGATAGCTATAAATGCTCGCTTCACGGATGCGCATTATCGATCGCTAGGCTGTGCCTCAGCGTCCATAGTCACCCCTATGGGCAGAATCGATCAATTGGCTGATAATGATCATACTGAAGAAGATGATTGGCAGCCTGTTAGGCGAAAGAACAAGGCCGCAGCCGCCGATCCAATCAGTGTTAAATACACTGTGATAATTAAGCTAACCTCCCCTGGACAACTAGGGACACTCCCCGCACACTGGCTGCACGAAGCTGTTGCTAATGAGCTTCGGAAAATTCATTTTCACTCTGGCTTTCAAGTACGGCCTCTTGAACGAAGCAATCAGTTTGCTGTCGACATATCGCATATGCATGCCAGAGACCATCTGATTGGACTGCAGTCTCTCCTAATTTCTGGAAAGGAGACACCTATCCAAGCTTATGAAACCATACGCCCCGGCCAGATACGCGGGGTCATTTATCGTGCCAACGGGTTAACAAGCGAACAGCTCATGGCAAACCTCACGTGCTACTCGTGCAGGATAATAAACGCCAGGCCTATGGGCAAGAACGGAGCAGCTCTAATCACGTTTGAGGGCTCGAGACTTCCCCGAAAAATTCATCTGTACAGCATACTGCTTCCGGTGACACCTTATCACCCGAAGTCTATCATATGTGAGACCTGTCACAAAATCGGACACAGGGCAATTTCGTGTCCACTGGTCGACCAACGTCGATGCTCGTACTGCGGTCGCCTTGCACATGGAAACCTCGAGGTTTGTCCGACGGAGCCACTATGCCGCAATTGCAGAGGTCCCCACGTAGCCACGGACCCAAAGTGCCCTGCTCGGCGGCAGGCCACAAAAACCTTGAGGAATGGCATTTTCCGTCGTATCCGAGTATCGCGACGAAAAGAACGCAAACAACAAGCCGAGATTCTACGTGGTAACCAAACGGTGTCGACGACGGCGCCCAAGAGCCCTGTCAGTACACAGCAATCAGCCTCGGAGTCAATTGTGCTTGTTAATCAGGACTTCCCTCCACTACAAAGTCAGCCGAAGCAGAAGACACGAGACAGCGAACATAAAAGTAAACGGCAAGGCGCGCACAAGCCCTCCACACAATCTGAGAGCAATAGTCAAAGGAATGCCACCTCATCTCTAGCCGCAGTTTTTGAGCATACCGCGATGGCACCAAAGCAAGCGCGCATTCATCGGGCTTACGCTGAAACACTCCGTGATACGCAACGCGACGCGCAAACGAATCTTGCAAAAGATAGTTCGCGTACGCTACACTTAGATGAAAACCAGCTCACGCGCATTATCGAACTGGTCACTGCCGAGGTGATCAAGCGTATGCTCCCACTCTTGGGAATATCACAGGTTTCTCCGAATCAAGAGCCCGAAATTGGGCACACATCATCTTCACTTCCGCGTACCTTTCAGTTTAATAATGGCAGGAATTAGCGCGAAACCACATGACATTTTTGCTTCGGACTCTCCTATATGGTTCTTGCAATGGAACTGCCGGGGAATCCGTCGCAAACAAGCGGAACTTCAGAGGAGACTGTCCATCACGCCAACGCCTCCTCTAGCTGTCCTGCTTCAGGAGACTGGCATTAATAAGCCCAATCTAATAGGGTACAAACCTTACTGCACCCCTTCCATAGAGCACCGGCGTCCCGGGCCAGGATCGCGATCTGCGCCTCCAATAGCCAATGGGCAGGCATGCGTTCTTGTTCTGTCGCGCACGGCCCACACTGAACTAGATACTTCCGCGTGGTGCACGCAGACGCAGGAGGTAGCGGGAGTACGCCTTAGCTTAGATGGCGACCAACAAGCCTTAGTTTTTTCAATCTATGCGCGATCATTCGGTACTACGACATATCGAGTAGATATGTCTTTTGTAGAACACTTCTTAAGGATATATCCCCAGGATCGCGTTGTAGTTGGGGGTGATTTTAACGCCATGCACAGCAGCTGGGGATATCATCACTCAGATGCTAGGGGAAGGCACCTTTGGCAGCAAATTGTCAGAGCGAAACTGACCATAGCCAACGACCTCACGCTACCTACTCGCCTTGGCCAGCACAAAGGTCAACAAGACACTTCCCCAGACTTGACACTAGTGTCTTATCCCAGTGAGATCCTATGGTCGAGGGCTGATGATGTCATGGGCAGTGATCATTATCCCGTGGTGGTCTCATGGGCTCCTCGAGGGCGAAAGTCATTACAGCGGCAACAACGCCGTCGAATAGAGAAGCACGTCTCATGGGACGATTTTCGTAGAATGCTCGGTACGGTGAACGCTCCCACAGGGTTAGACGAGCTCATTACTCAGATCAGCGATGCCAAGAAGAAAGCTACAACGAAGCTTTCAGTCAAGTTTGATGCCCCAAAGCCGGATTCCCACCTTTTGAATCTGTGGAATCGTAGGCTTCGGGCTCTCAAGGCGTATCGCCGATCAGGCCGGACACCCCATCGGAGGCGTGCTCTCACTCGCATCAGTCAAGAAGTTGAGAAGTATACTCTGCAGCTCGCTCTCCAAGACTGGCAGCTACTGTGCCACTCACTCAATGGAGCAGCTAACTTATCGAAGGCCTGGCACATATTTCGAGCTATCCTTGGACGCAAGAAGCCAATTTCCCCTGCCCAATGCATGGCCTTGAAATTGAATGTCTCCCCGGCGAAGTTAGCTATACAAGCAGGGAAGGTATTTTTTCCCCAACCTGAAAATGCAGATGTCTTGCCTACGGACCCCGTATCAGGTACATCAAACGATTACGACGTTCCCTTCACGTTAGACGAACTGGAGGCAGCTCTGTATGACTCCAATCACAATAGCGCCCCAGGGCCGGATGATATACGCTACTCAACACTTCTGAACCTTCCCAAGTCACATAAAGTTGCCCTCTTGAAAGAGATGAACAAGTACTGGGCCAACGGTGATCTTCCTCTTGCCTGGAAGAAGTCAGTGGTAATACCAATTCCAAAACCTGGCAAGCCAAGTCGAACATTACAAGACCTCAGGCCAATATCGCTGACGTCCAACCTTTGTAAGGTCATGGAACGTATGGCTCTAAGAAGACTTGAATGGTACTTAGACAAGTACAACGTCCTGTCTCCTATGCAAGTAGGTTTTCGTCGAGGGCTCTGTGCCCAAGACATTCTCAGAAGGCTTTATAACGACGTTCTCGCATACCCTAGCAGCGCACAGCTCCGAGTGGTTGTTGGGGTAGACGTCAAAAAGGCGTTTGATTCCGTGCCCCACTCGACCATACTTCGCCGGCTACAGGAAGTGGGGATAGGCGGCAACCTCTACCGCTTCGTGAAAGCCTTTCTTGCAGAAAGAACTTTCTCGGTAATGGTTGGAGATACTCAGGGTGAATGGCAACATAACCAAACAGGTGTCCCCCAAGGCGCTGTCATATCACCGGCTCTTTTTAATATTGCTATGTCAGGTCTCCCGCCAATGCTGTCGTCGATACCCGGTCTTAATTTTGCCGTGTATGCGGACGATATAACGTTGTGGACTAATTCAGGGTCCCCTGCAGAGCAAGAACTAGCCCTACAAACAGGCCTTAATGCCGTCCATGAATACATCAAGAAGTGTGGAATGGAAACCTCTCCCGAAAAAACCGAGTATGTGGTTGTCTTAAATGGTTCGCGGGTACGAGCCGAGGCCGAACGCAAACTTATCTCTCTTCATTTAGGGCACTCAGTTATCTGCCGGAAACAAACAATCCGTATACTCGGCATGCTTATTGACGAGGATGGAGGAGCCAAAAGCTGGCTTCACAACACGATGCATAGCTGTCATCAAGCATTACACCTTATGCGCCGCGTCTCTGCGCGTGGATGGGGAATCAAGGAGGTGGGGCTCCGTCAGATTACCCTGGCACTCATAACATCAAAAATCCTGTACGCATATTCGTACATGCGGCTTAACGCAACCCAACGCCTTCAGCTTGAGCGAATCAATCGCAAGGCGATGCGCCTGGTTACTGGTCTGCCGCAGTACTGCCCAGTAGTGAACCTACATGCATGCAGCAAAATCAATGCCCTACAGGATCTGGCAGAGCAGCAATCGCTAGCCCAGCGAGTCCGTCTCTCCACAACGGCGGCTGGCCGACAGATCCTGCGGGCATTAGGCTACAACGTTGACAACTTAGAGCCACTTTCGTCCGCTGCCCCGCCATGGGAACTGATCGACTTAGTAGATGGTATGCCATTACCAAAGAATATGAGTTCGGCTAATCCTCAAAGGCGCAAAGCTGCCGCCAAACGGCACGATAAGACATCATACAAGTTAGCCCAGGAAGGAGCCATCCAACTATACACGGACGCCGCTCAGTTTCAACATTGTGCCGCTATAGCTTGTCACGATTCTGTGTCAGATACCTCAGTAGTTCAACGGCTTTCCGAGGAACACACCGTCACCAATCTCGAACTCATGGCCATACGACTTGCCATTACTCGAATAGTAGAAAGACAAGATCCGGCTCCTTGCACCTACCATGTTTACACAGATTCACAAGCAGCGTACACCGCCTGCCGCGCAGGGGGAGCTGACTATGCCGTTCTCAACACTATTCGAACAGAAGCCCGTCGCCTGCGAGAGGAGGGCTACACTGTCATTATCAAATGGATTCCTGCACACGAAGGAATCACTGGAAACGAAAAGGCACACCAGGCAGCGCGCGCAGCAGCTCTTTCCGCACCTTTGCCTGGATCCACATTCGTTTCCCCTTCTTGGCCCCCTGATGACGTTGCGCACCCGTCATCGCCCCATATGGATAGGGCGGAGACATGGCATCGCGCACAACGCTATCGTCGCAGCATACTCCAGCACTTGGCCAACCCTGAGCAACTATATCGCCGTCCACATAGCGCATTAAGGAGAGTGGAGGCAGTGCTCCTTCGCCGAGCCCAGACCGGCCAGCTTCTATCACCAGCGAAGTTGCACCTCATAAACCCGCGCTCATACCCGACTCCTCAGTGCCCGACGTGCCCTGCCAGAGGCACGGCCGAACATCTCCTGTGGAGCTGCCCTACCTTTGACGCAGTACGGGAAAGAGCACTCAAGTCCCTGGGCAGGCTTCGACCTGGAACCCTGCAGGAATGGGTCGATCCGCCATCGCACATCGGGCCATCAGACGCACTCCGGCTCTGGCGAACTTTTCTTTCCTACTTCAAGGAAGATGAAGGGCCAGGCCATCACTTCGCGGAGCCGACCTCGGGACGACACTACCTCGAGGAAGAAGTGGACACCGGTCCCCAACCCGCACTCCGACCTTCACCCCCACCCCCATCCTCACCCCCACCCTTAACCACTCCCCCACCCCAACCTCCATGAAGCACCTTAGTTCTGCCGCAAGGTATCGGCCTACTAAATGCAGAAATAAAGACGTTTAAAAAAAAACAAAAAAAACAACAGTCGTCCCTTCAAGTTTTTTTTGTTTTTTTTTTAGTTTTTTTGCTGTGTGGCGCCTCATTTAATTTAAACGTGTACAGCATTTGTCAAAACTAAGGAACGCACAACGTGTGTCTGGTGTTGGCGCTGGAATGTATACTGCGTATGTATATAGCACGCCCACATGGACTGCAAAGCTGTGTTGATTGAGATGAACAATGCTCTTCCATCTCCAGGGTGAGCGCTTCATGATTGCTTCATGAGCTCTTAGTCACACCCTGTCAGTTCTAGCGGCTACAACACAGAGGTCTTTCTTACGGCAAAGACTGAATGCTGATGGAATATACGTGTTACCGAAGCCAGACGCTCAACCCACTTTCTATGTTTGGATAAAACTGGTGCGCCGATGCTTTCTAGGGTCCTATATTATAGCACTTTCAAGAAATAAACGCTTGGGCACTAACAATGAGTGTATAAGCATTGCCTCTGTATTCTGGGAACGTACTAATAGCTCTAATTTTCATTGGGGACGTTTATATATATAAGCAAACGGGTGAGTCCAGAAGTACTTTAGAAAGTACACTGCTTGGTGGCCGATACTGAGAGTCGGCATTATGGTGCCGGATACAGAAGAGGTGCTTCTATAAACGAGTGTTTTTACAACCTGTAGTTCGCTAGCTGCCGTATATCAATCCAACGCTAGTCACCTCAGCAACGTACGGTCGCAGCCTCCATGCATAAAGCAAATAGTAATAGTATAAGGTCCTAAACTCTCTGTGGAAGTGTATACGCGTAAACTGCAGGCTTTATGATTGCTCTTTCTTTTTTATTTTCTTGTCACACGCAGTGAAGCTGAAGTAATTCCGGAAAATCAGGTCCATTGAACTCCAAACAGTGAAGGCGAAAAGTACATAGAAATGTATGCCCTTTCGTGTCACCTCAGATGCATTCCGTCACTCCCTTCCGTCAGTAATGTACATGGCGATAAGAAAAATCACTGCGAAAGGACTGAGCACATTTTCATAGTTCAATATTCTCCAAAGCTTCGTCCGCCATCTACATTCCATTCGACAGACAGAAGCCACGCTTCCGCAAATCGACGCTGAGAAAAAAAAAAAAGACATTTTATCACATTACGCAGGCGGGCAGGACGCGCATTACGCAGACGCCCCAAGCTGTCACAGAGGATGGACCTTTAAAACCGCATTTATCAAAACTCCGCCGCACGTGTGCCTATCTTTGTCAATAAAAATGCTCGGGGCTCTATGTTTCGCCGCGAAAGCTACTTTGAAGCCTGCCTTTTCTTCGCGAAACCGCGCTGGGCCCAAGATTCCGAAGATAGCGGTTATGACTCCTCCCTCCCGCCCCCCTTCTTTCCTTTAAACTTCAGCCTGCCTCGCATTGCAGATGGAGCGTGACGGGGTTCGCCTTCTCTGCAAGCCGGTCATTTGCAACACCGGACCCGACGGGCCGACGATAAGCCTCGGGAAATATGCTCAAAGGCAGACGACGCCGCCGCGTCTGGCTCCTCCAATCGCCGCCCCAGACTCCAATGTGTATACATTTTACCTCTGGCAAGGTGAGAGAATAGCACTTACAGCGAGGGGAACTTGAAAAAATAAGGGGGGAAAAGTAAACAAAGAAAAAAGCAACGGTGAAGAGAGAGAGAGAGGGAAACTCTGCATTGCTTCTGCTCTTCGACGTCGTCGGCGGGCTCCGTCGTCCTGTTTTTTGCCCTGGAAATCAAATCCGCTCCGAAGCAGGTAGCCATAGCCGGAGCTGTACGTTTCTCAGTCAAGGAGGGACTGAACTGGTTCCACCTCACGTCGCGGGCTTTTATGGGGGACGACGGAGTTTTCTTTAATGCTCCACCACCACTAGCAGCCAACCCTTCACCCCCCCCCCTTTTCTTTCAGTCTTAGGCCGCAAATGTCACGCCGCAGGTATACAAACCACCACGGTCGCCGCCGTCACCGCTGTCGTCTGTGGCGCGGTGAGAAAGGAAAGGGTTAACGACCCGGCCGCGGGGTTCAGTCCGAGTGTATATAGTAGCAGCAGTGCAGCCGAATAGGAGGAGGGGGCTCCAAGCGAGCAGCCCACGACTCCAGCCTCTTTCAACTGAACTTGGCGAACAACGCCATTGAGAAAGGCGAGGGTGTTGAAAATTGATGGCTGCCATCACAGCTTATTACGTAAGGAACGGAGATACATGCGAGACACGCTGCCATCACTCGTGGTCGACATTTTCTTTATACGTTCTTTTCTACATATATATTTTCAGATATTTTCTCTCTGCCTCCTCCACCTGCGATAAACCGTCATTATACTTCCGGTAAGTCTTAACGGTCTGCCAAGCAGACCATCCACTTTAATTTCGGGGCTACATGTTATTTGCCGGGTCTACCCTACCCCCACCACCACCGCCGCCCCCGTCCCATCTATCGCCGTGCTGTTTCCATCTTGAACGATTACCAATTCGCCTTGCTTTGCATTCCCGCAAGATTTATATGGGGGCGTCGGAAGGGGTATCGGTGGGGGTGGAAAGGGGGGAGCAAGACTGCTTGTGTTGCCTTCCCTGTCATTATGTTTTTTATGGCAACGGTCATTATGACTGGCGCCTTGGGTCAGTTAATTACGATGCTATTCACCGGACAAATGTCTAACAGTGTACATGCATGCACGGTATGTGAAAAGTTGAGACACGGCTGCCATTATTCAAAGTTACAAGAGACTGAGAGGCTCCGAAATGAAAAGTAAATAACAAACAATGAAAAAGCTTACGCACTACTCCCACGTACAGGGCGCAAGTAAGAAGTTATAAAAGAAGTCCAGGTGGCTTGTTGGGCGTTGGGATAACCAATAACGTGCGAAAGTGCCTTCGTCAGGCTACCAGGTCTGCCGATGCTCAATGCAGACATCTCTTCAAGGCTTTAGGGCCACTGAACAAGGTAAAATCTTTTGGCGCCGGTACCCAGACATAGGAGAAAAAAAAAATAAAAAGCTTTCTTTGGCCCCAGGTTCCCGTTTGGATTCCTTCTTATATACCATGCTGCACGTATCGCGTAATGCACAGGCGCGAATCCGAGATCCTGAAAACAAGTTGGCGCTCACGCATTTGCCCCGAAACCGTCGAATCGACGCAGACGCCGCTGCGGGCACACGAATAATCGCATAGCGCGCCTGTTTGTCGGCGAGATTATAAAGTCAAATGACGAATAAGGAGCCGAGTGGAGCACTCGTACGCCACGTTATAACACGCGCGAACCTCTCTTCGGCACTCTTCTCATACTATAGCGTGGAGGAAGGTGTCCCGCCACGCATAATCCTTTCTTTCTATCTTGGCGCCACGCGGTGGTCGGTCCCGTCGGCGTCAGCATCCTGCGCTCCCGGGCAAACATGAAAGCGGAGTGCGTGTGTGCGCATGTCGCTTCCGTGGAGCATCGAGATGAGAGGAGGAGGAGGATGAGAAAGAGAAGTGAATGCGCATGTCAAAAGATCGGGCTGAGAAAGAGAGAGAGAGACGGGGTGTTGGTGGTAGGGCATAGAAGGTTGGATAGATCGGAGGTCGCCTCTGTGTACAAGATCAGCACGTTCCCTCTGCGGCTCCCCGCTGGCTGAGAAGGCATTAATAAGCCGCGCGATCAGTCGAAATGCCGATTGGCCGCGGCCTTTGACCGCCAATTCGGAGCGGCTTCTTCTCTGAAGGCTCCGCCGTTGCCGCTTATATGGCAAGACTAGGCGCGAATTCTCGAGCCCGGCCGCCGCCGCAACAACGCGGGCACGAAAGGGGTTGGGAGAGGGGGGTAGCCGGCGCGTTCGCTAATGAGTAGCCGCGTCGGGAGCACCGACAGATCGCCGCGGTGCAGGCTACTCCCATTTGAGGCGCCGCCGCGAAGGGCGAGGGATAAAAAATAGCTCGTGATTGAAGCTGTGCGCGTACGCACAGGTATATCTTCGCACGTGCCACGGGCTGTTTGCATTTTACTAACACGGGGGGCGTTTAGATAGGGTTAGGTTTTAGTGCTGTGGACGATGCAGTGGGTAACGCAACGTGGCATGTGCTTTTTTCGCAGTAAGCTGGGCGGGTTCGCTGTCTACGGTTGAGTGGGTTAGTTCTGTAGATATATCCGACTGATCGATTAACTTTTCGATTAGGCGGTTATTGGTTTATTCGCGTCTGATTGCTTTTTTTTTTTTTTTTGCCCGGTTGATTGAGTGAAGCCAAGTCGTCTGAAATAAATGAAGTATGCATCCCTGTCAGGTCCCTTCTTGCAGTTTTCTGAGAACAGTTTTCGCTTTCATGTGAATTGCCTTCTGTCGCACGAGAACATGCGGTGAATAGTACGTTCGTTCACGGGCGATAACGCGCTCAGAAAAGCTAGCAATGAATACTGCAAGCCTGCAGTGTTCGGGAAGGGAACGTAAGATGGTAACTGTTCTGCATAAACCTATAATCACAGACTTGATCTCTTTGGTGCCTGATAACTGGAACGACTGTGCGCGAGAGTTATTTCTAGGTCTCAAAGAAGACAGGGCTGGTTTAAAGCATACTTTTAAGGTAACCTGACTGCTGCGTGCGCGGGAATGTTCATTTATGACCAGATGGTGACTCTTTGTCCTTCTCTACCCGTCACGGATGCCACCCAACGTCTGATTAATCGAAGTTATCGATTAACTATTCAATCAAAAACCAACAATTAAGGACTAAAAAATACTAAGCAGTGCCCAGCCTTGCTGAGCACTGGTAGCGTGAATAAGGCGACCAGTCCACGAAGTCCTAGAGGATCGGCTCAGTGTGTGGAGGGTGCACTGACCGCCAAAGGGCAAACAAACTTTAAAATAACCCGTGCCCCAAATGCAGCGACTACGCATGCGATGAGATGAGAAAATAAGTAGAAAGCAAAATGATGAACGGCCGAATTCCGTTACGCTCGTTGCTTTGCTTTTTGTTTTCACTTCGCTTGCCAAAAAACTAAGTAGAGCCTTCCAAACCGCGGACGTACCCCCATTCGCGACGGCTCTTGGTGTCAGAGACACCAACATCGCGTATACCCTGGCACGTAGCTCTTGCGGGGAAACTCGCAGCAGCAGTCGCCTCTTCGCTGACACCCTGAGCGAGTGGACGAGACCAGCCAGACGCTGCCGTACTCTCCCCTACTCATGACACCTCAAGCGTCTAGGTGGTGTTTGTTGCCTCAAGAGAGGACGAAACGAGAGAATGCGAGAACGATAGGGTGAGAGCATCCTCCTCCTCACGAAGTGGAGAGAAGGGTCTAGAGAAAGCGAGGGAAGAGTCGCGGGAGCAGTTCAGGCATCCGTGACATAAACAAAGGCAAGGGGGCGCACCCCTCGCCTTCTCTCCAGCATCTCTCGCGCCCTGAGCTTGACATTGGCAACAGCTCTAAATCTGTACTGATGACGGTCGGTAGGAGAGGAGGAAGAACAGGCATTGCCACGAGAGGCAGAGAAGAAGAGAAGAGAAAGAAACGAACAACAGCACAGCAGGAAGCGAGCAGAGAAGGAACGAAGAAAACGGACAAGGAGGAAAAAAGTGAGCCGTGTCTGACAAGGTCGGTCCGATGAGGCATGGATAATTTCCGAAAGGGAAGCTGGCGGGGAGGGGAGGTCGGAGGAAGGTGATTTATAGCACCCGCTGCGCTGGTTGATCGGTGCGATGAGAAATGCAGAGACAGTGACGGCGAGCCGCGCGGTGGTGCCAATGATTTAGGGGGAACACAAGGGGAGCCGGGAGGGTATACATAATAAAACGTCACCCCGAATCGTGGTTTCCCATTCAGAAGGGGCACTTCCCCCGGGGCGTGGACTCTGCCCGCATGCTGATTAAGGCGTCCACGGCGGCCTAATTTAAGGGGAAGGGAGCAACAAGTGAAACCCCCGCAGGAGACAAGATCGTATAGAGGGAAATCGGTAGGGTGATAGCTGTGTGTTCTCGAGTTTACACTCTACAATAAAAATAGAGTACAGAAAGAAAGAGCTCTACGGTGACGGCTCAACTGGCGTCCGGCTACACGGGAGCTTGTTTTCCAGTCCACATACCCCTCTTCCGCCGAGATAATATTGTAATACTTTGTCGCGGAGGTCTGAGCAAACAATATTCAATAAAACAGAAGCTGCTATTCAGCAAGTGCAATCTTTTCCCTGCAAGCAGTTCACATCCTGCCAAGAGTTCGCAGTCGCACTCCGAAGGTAGAAACTAAGACCTACCTGTCTCTGTTATCTCTTTATTTAGTTTTATTTGCTTCTTTTCGAACTTTTTCGCTTGGTGCACACGTTGAAGCTGCTCTGAAGATTAAAATCTAACTTCTTTCGACTCTGTCTTCAGCTGACAGTCCTAATTCTGTTCTGATTGACTCGCTCGCAAGCAGATCTCTAAAGACAAAAAACGAAGTTTATAAATACGTTCGTATCAGACCATATCTTCAAATGAAACCTCATCCTCCCCCTCCTTTTTTTCTCGGCTTAGAAAAAACTAAAAGGAAAAGGGATAGAGAAAAAGAGGGCGAGGGAATCATATTGTTTCCACTCTGACCCTTTGCGCCCATTTGGCGAGCTGTGTATAAAACTTTCGAGCAAGCTCACCGCCTCCAAGCCGTTTCCATGAAACCCCCTACCCCGGCCAAAGTGACAAATGGTCGGAAATTACTCGAGAACCAGCCATGAAGCCTCCCTCCGAACACTGAAACGGTGCGGCTCCTCTGATGCCATAGCGCGATATATGTTCCCGCATCGCTCGCTTTCCTCAATCTGTCCGGCGGAGAAATGTGTTACGATTTTATTCGCGCCGGCGCACCCGTTCTTGACGCCGCCTCCTCTCCTCACCGTCCCCCCACCCCCACAGTCCTCGATTCTAAAGCGGCAACATTCAAAAGCAAAACAGTGCCCACTCCGTCAGTATATATATACACCCATTCTCGTTAGGGCTACCGGCCGGACGACACATTCCCTGTCACGGGTGGGTCGCATCAATTTTATTGTAGCGCATCCAGGAGCGGCGCACTCTATGGTCTTGTGTCCACATACATATTCCCAGAGCCTACCAGCGCCGTTCTCTTCCCAACCCTCGCCCCCTGTTTTGCCTCGCGCGTGCGGTTTCGCGCTGCGTACCGCGGGAATACAAAGTAGTCCGCGGGCCTCCAATGGCATCATTTTTCTTCGACCTCCGCACGGTTTCGACGGGCTGGCCATCCTCTACAGATACACACACACGCACACCCAAGTTCTGGCATAGCCACTGCATGCGGCTGAGTTGAATGTGACAGAGCCTTATCGATGGCGACCACCACCGCGGTGCCAGGCTGATGCCCCTTCACCGGACCTTACGGAATTCTGATGGATCCAATCTCTGGAAAAGGGGGGAGGGGCGGGAGGAGATGGAAGCGAGGGGGGGGGGGGGGAGGTAGCCTATACTGCTTACTCGCATGTGTATACGCGGCGTGCTTTGAGTAGTTTTACTTTACACACCTTATTGGGACAGAATCGGCGGATCAGTGCTAATGGATGGGTCCTTCGACTCTTGATTTCAAACAGTGCCGCTGCCAACGCGTAGAGCACGCTGGCCTAGATGCCCACTTTCTTTGCGGCCGCGGCTTAACGCTGCGACATTCTGCTGCTTTCCACGAAGACGCGAGTTCGATACCCACTCACGGCAGTCTTTTAACGATGGAGGCACGAAAACAACAGAAAAAAGCTTCGCCAGCCGTGAACCTCGAAAATGGAGGGACGCATAACATAGCTGGTTGCTCAGGCTTTATAGTACGCTGCAATGAGCATGTTGCGCTATAAAATGCAGCTTCGAAGCAACGCTACCAAAGACAATGAGAGAAAGTCTATGCCATCCGTATGTGTGTTCGAATGATCCTATAGGGTATGAGATAACAGACGCTTCCGCGAAGCAGCACGGTAGAAAAGTGCTTCGCATGAGACTGTTGATGCGCAACCGCAAAAACACGAAAATCAGCACACGGAAAATGCATGGTAGAGGCACGCACTGATTGCCTTCCCATTACGGTTCCTAATCACCACCTATGTATTTTCCCTACGTCTTGTCATTCGAGTAGCACAAGTACTTTCATGCAGAAGGAATGTGCTGCTTGCAAATGATTTTTTATTTTTGCTGAATAATGTTTGCCGTTCCCACCACCAAAGAATTGGCGCGACAATAAACCATTTCGTTCGAATGCGACACCGTCTTGAACCTTCAGCCAAGTACCGTAGACATAATGCATCAAGGTTCCAGGAGGAAGCAAGAACACAGTACGCGTACTATTGGAGACACGTACACCACATTAAAAAAAAAAAGGCCGATGATTGCAACAGTGAGAAACCAATTTCATTGCATAAATTAGAGAAGTCTTTTGCAGCGTTTCACTTGACACATGCACATGCTTCACTCGTAATTCCTCTTTGTGGCGCGCTTTCTTTTTTATCTCTGCCTATATAGGATCTCACCTAAAGGCAATAAAATAAGCTGAAACTTTGTGTTCGTTCCGTCAATGTCGTCTCGTCTTAGCGCCTCTTACGTTTCCGTAATTTGTTGTCAACGAAATACATAACACCCGTTTCGAGACGTTTAATAAGCTTTCTGCCCTTTCACCAGCAAGCTTCTGCTGATTGTACTTGATACACGCTAGCGGGACATTAAGCGCTTGCGTGTTCATTTCATTTTTTTTTTCGTCCATTTCTGTTTGCGTTTAATTCTAACTATGAAGCCACTCCAATTCGCTGAGTTCAGCATCCTCTTGAATGACAAAGTTCCAGTGCCGTCTGCAATTTACCGCATTCTAGAGAAGTAGTAGTTGTTTAAACCAACAGGATGAAGGGTTTAGGGGGGGGGGGGGGGGGGGGTGCAAACAAGCTGTAAACAACCCCATTTGGTCGTGTGAACGACTTATCCAGAAGCGCGTATAGGAACGTACAAACACACTATGAATTAGCATGCAGATGCGAGATCCGTTTTAAGCAACATCCCTGCGCCCCCCCCCCCTTTCCACTCAATGTCTTCCTGTGCTACAGAAAGAACGAAAAAAGAACAAAAAAAAAAAAGCCTTGAGCAGCTAGCGCATTGACATTCGCCGCGTCTGCTCGCATTGCATCCCGCAATGCCAGCGAGCACTCCACGCCGTCTGGCGAAGCCGCGAGAGGCGTTTCCCGCGTGCGCTCGGCACGCGTTGGCAATGAATGCGCCCAGCACCGTTTATTTACCATAAATCATTCCTTGCCTCCAGCTTCACAACCTCCTCTCTCTCTCTCTGTCCCTCTCTCCCGAACCTCGTGTTTCGAATTTGACCTCCGCTGCATGAAGACCTCTCTTCCGCTTTTGCACGTGCAGACTGCGTTCTCTCCTTGCTAAAACCATGCATCGCAGTCAAGCTTAGAGCCGGAAACGTCATCAGCCAACCACGGGTCTGAGTTGGAATCGCACGTCGAGTCAGGACGATCCTTTTGCCGGAGTTATCGTGTGAAAGGTCGTTACACGTGTCCGAATGGCGCAAGGTCGCCAGCTAATCAGGCACCATTGTAAAACGGGCGAACAATTCACTCAATACGACCCCTGATCGGCTGACGACAGCTCAAGCCTTCACAATGCTGCACGTTTTTATCGTGACAAAGCATCATCTGCGCGGTGCGGAGCGAAATAAGGAACAGAATCCTTTCCCTCGGAGGTACTACGTCATTTAACCGTTGCGTCGGCGGCGTCTGGAGAAGCGGGAAGAAGGTTAGAGATGGAGAAGGAGCTGGAACGAACAAAGAAAGCGAGTACACGAGCAAAGACGACGAACAACAACAACGGCTACTACACCTATATCAAGTCCGCCCCGTTGCCGCTACCGCAGCCAGATGCTGATGGAGCAACAGGAGCGGTGAATCGAAACAGAAAGCCTTCTCTACACCCCCTCCCCCTTGAGTGGGCGAAGTCGCGAGCTCTACATTCTTCCTTCTTGCTGTTTCACTTCTTCCGTTATGCGCACGCGTATACATAGAAGCGAGCGAGAGTAAACGAACGAGAGCGTTGAGCTAAGTTTTCGCTGTTAGGGGTGGGGACTTCTATTCTGTTCCGCAGAATGACTAGACGGAAGTAAATAACACGGATTGTTTTTCTTTCTTTTTCTTTTCGTCTCAAAACGCGCTTCGCATTTTGTTTGGCCGTCATATTCTACCTAAAAAAAACTACAACGAATGATCGTAAAGCCGTGCCAGGGAATGCATGCGGCAGTGAAAGCGAAGAATTCCTTGTTCCTAGTTCAGTTCCGTTAGAGCCCCGACTGACGGCGGTTTCCGACCTGTGCTCTTTTTAGTGATTTGTATTCACTTCGCAAATAAGAGACTCACCAACAAGCCAATACTGTTTTGTAATCTATTGCGACGCAACTATAGTTCAGCATGAGACGTGCGTTTAACTCTCTCTGACAAGTGTATTTTACCAGTGGCATGTAAAGAAGCTATGCACTGGTTGACAGTGTATCGCGATGGCTAGAAGAGTTAGTGAAGCATAGTATTTGATAACTTATGGTAAATGTGGTAATTATTACCTGCGGTAATGTGTGAATCATCTCACACGTAGTCACACTGAATGCATACTTGCTTTTTTTAGACGCAAGCTTCAAGTCCGGGGCAGAATAGGAAGCTCTTTACCAGGATATAAACCATTGTTACTGAATTCCCCTAGAACAGTGTGAATATACGTGGAAAAGCCATGGCGTCAGTGAATTAAAGAGTGTCTGTGTTTCATTAAAAATGTCGAAAGCCTTTTGAAAGATATCCTGTCCTACTCGTCTCTGGGGTGAAAGCACAACCGGCGATTTGTCTCCTAAACTTCCTTGGTTTGTGTTCTGCGCGAATCAACCTTCGTACTAAATTAGTTTTTCCCCCTTTCTTAGCGCACAATCCATACGATATAGTTTAAAAAAAGAATATCATTCCTGAGAATGTCGCCTGATTTCCGATCATTCGCAGGGAATCTTGAAACCGAAAGGGGCACGAACTACGATTTGGTATTAGTACGGAAATAAAATGCAAAATAAATGAACTGGTAGCCATTGCATACTTTTGCCTCGTATAAAAGAAAACAAAAAAAATTGTACTAGTTTCTTCGTATGCATCTATGCACAACATTAAGAAATTAGGTCTAAAAGGACAGCACTTGGGAGTAGTAACTGGGGCGCCACTGTTTTCGATGTGCGCACATTTCTTCGCCAGACGTAGACGCTACTTACAAAGGGCAACGTACGCTGCGTCCACTCATATTCGCTGTTCATTCGCGGTACAGTTCCCAGCGTTCGTCCGTGCTCACGCGACCATACTCAGCTGCTCACACAAACGCATGCGACTGCTACATGACGCTTGAGCAGAAAGAAAAAGAGACGAAATTACCAGAGGGCATACACTGCACGAACACAGTGCAGGGGAGGCCGGGAAACGTCCACACAATTAGGGCGAAAAAGAGCAATATAGAAAGAGGTTAAATACAGCATGCACAGCAGTGTTTCCACATGCGTGCACTGTCCATACAAGTAGAGTGCACAGCCCGATTATTTTTTTTTTTCGTTCCGAAAGGAGCGGCTTGTCCAGGAAGTGATGCGGAAACGAAGTTTCGAACGAAGCAGGCACATTCCAGCTGCCATAACTCCAAGTAAAAAAGAAAAAAATAATAGAATAAAGTGACACAGCGGCTCTGCTACTGCACTACCTCGACAACGACGTTCGTGAGAACCTATAGTAGCGGGCCTCGAAGCAGCAGTCGGAGCGGCAACACACGCGCACACAACAGAGCGAGCGGCGGCGGCGGTACTCGGGTCTCAAAGGGGGATTACTCCGGACCTCCCCACGCTGCCACAGCAGCACGCACACAGGCGGCGGCTCGAATGCACAAATGAGCGCATGTCGCTGCGGTCAGCGCGGACGAAGCTAGGACGTTAAACCCAGCGTATCGATCAATGTGCGGGGCCACCGCCGAAAAAGACACCTGCCTCGGCCGCCTCCTCAACAGGAAGCCGAGCGCATGCACGGCGCCGAGAGAAAGCAGCGTGCTACTGAAGAACCCGCGGTGGCGCGAACGACGGTTGCGATTTCGGGTCAACGCTCGCCCCGACCTGGACGTTATCTCGCATAATTTGGAATGCCAGCTCTTCTCATTAGGAGAACCAACCTCGCTGTGAAACCCTCCCGTCCTCCTGCCTTCTTTCAAACCTGGTGAGGATCGGAACAGCAACCAACAGTCCTGAGAAAGCTGCGCACGCGACGGAAACCTTCATTAATAACCTGTGACACGACGAATCACGCTTACCCTCTACTTGGATCACTGCCAACGTGGTGGTTATTGAGACATTAGCATGGGCTTTTGCGCCAAGTCCTCAAAATATTAATTGGAATAGCGAAGCCGCGCCACTCGATAAAAAAAAAATACATTGAGTGAAAGCTACTACCGCACTAGATCGGGTCGTTGTCAGTTACAAACATGTGTCGAGATAACAGCCGTCGTTAAACCGTACTCGCGCCATCCATCAAAGATAAGGCGTGCGGTCCTCCAGATGTTGGGGAGGAGGTATATTCGAGTGCATACCTCGTGTCAAGCCGCCGCGAATTCTGCGAGCGCTCTCTACCGTGAAACAAGTATAGAATACATTAAAAGGCCAGCGCATACTTACTAATGGACTCGGCACAAATTGACCGACGCCTATGAAATCGTGCTCCCCGAATCCTCGCCTTTCTCGGACGTTCGCAGCAGTTCTCGCAAATGTTAGCCGCTGGACATCCCGGCTTTCTCCTTACGAATAAGTCGGCGAGGTCGCAGCAAATTGCACACAACAGAGAAAATGCACGAGTAATGAGAACGAAGAAGAAAACGAAGACGAAGAAATGCGCGTTTTAGTTTCTTTCTGAGGCACCCAACGACAGTGCCCTGAGGAACTTTACGACCTTCGCATTTATGCGAACTTCCAAACTACACAGCACTCAAAATTTGACGGTTCACATAAACTACTGAGAGGAGAGTAGGTCACGTCTCGAACACCATGCCAATAAAGTCAGAACGAGCGCCGGGGTCGACCGCTGTCAACGGGTTAGAATGTTACGAGGTCACCGCGTCCCTAACGCGTTCTCGGATACACCGCGGCAATAAAACGCGGCGAACTAGTTTACCAGCGGAGATAGGTTTCTATTAAAGATACCAGTGTGTCCCACCTACACATTTGAAACCGAATACGCCTACCTTTTCACGGCTCGTCAGGCGGCGTCACTATGGGCATCTGTTCTCTTTGATAAGTGCCGTGACGAGTTTGCACAGCTCGCCGCTCCGAGCGAGGGCTTTCACTTTGGAAAAGAGCCCAACTCTTTTGAAACCTATCAGTGCATAACACCCCCCCCCCCCCCCCTTTTTTTTGTCGTTTCCTTTTCTCGCACACCCTCTTACATTCACTCACACCCATAGGC
The DNA here is from genome assembly GCF_055824585.1 of Amblyomma mixtum. NCBI lineage: Eukaryota > Metazoa > Arthropoda > Arachnida > Ixodida > Ixodidae > Amblyomma > Amblyomma mixtum. Next base: position 21,894,843 of record NC_143013.1, read on the forward strand.
ACAAACGCAAGCTCTCAAGCGTAACTCTTGACCACAAGTGAAATAGTCACTCAGGGTTTCCGTAAACAGCAAGCATGCTGACCTTTCCGCCATCCCAAAACAGCAGCAGTCGGATTCACTATTCGTTCCGCGTTACTAGCTTCTCGTTGCAGTCGAGGAGAGCATTGAAATGCAAGCAACGATGCAAACGCTGTTTTTGTAGGTTTGTCTTGAGTTCCCGCCCAACCAGGCTGCTAACCAGATCTGCCTTTACGCCGGACGTGACTGGACTTCCACTCGGTGTATGGCCCGTCCCTGGTTTGTGGCCAGGTTGCACAGAATGTGCAATGAAAAAAGAAAAAGAGTCGCCCTACGCTCCTTGAGTTTAAGTGTATCTTATCAGCACATTTTCGTTACATACTCCTCAAAAAGTCAAGGAAAAAAAATGTCCAGGGAAGATCGTTATTGAATCTATAGAAAACACCAGCAGCGCTTAAGAGCAAGATCAAAAGCGTAGTATAATAGTGTGCTTATCATTCCTTTAAATTCCTGCCGGAAAATAGAGGTTAATAAATTTTCGTTTTGTAGAGCCATGAAAAAAAATTGAAATAAGAATTGGTCAGAAGACAAACGTCGCTTCTGGGTACGGAACCCACATCCGTGCGTCGCGTACCGCTACACTGAGGAATGTTTCCTGCGAATACTCGCATGGCAAAATTAAGTGCACAGTCATACGCGTTATATATCTGAAAGTGTGCGAAAAACCGGCGAAACCTCGTAGCTCACTTGGCTCAACAAGTCAGAATGCGACACAAAGCACAGGAGGAACGGTTTTGTTATTCTGACATCAGAAAACGCGCCAAAAAGTCCAAGTAAGCGTTTCGTCGACACACAGAAGCCGTGGGTTCGGTGGGTAGTCGTATTTTCTTTCAATTCATGCAAAAGCTAAACTATTAACGTTGACTAGCGCTCCACGACAGCTGCCTGATGCAGTCTATGGATTCAAATGCGCTTGGCTGTTCTACTACATGCTTCTTGAAAGAAGTACGGAAAAGCGGCTGAGACGGGTTGCGCCGCACCGCATGGCGCCGCTGCCACGCAGTGCAGCAGCATAAAAGAATGAAGGAAAAAGAGAAAGAACAGGCTGCTGGCGAAACTCGCCGCTCGCACGCGGAGGGGTACAGAGAGAGGGAGAGACAGGCTACGTGCAGTACGAGAGCGTATCCGGAATTTTCAGTGCCAGTGATAAAACAGCTGGAGATCCCGAGAGGTTGCCGGCGCCGACCTGCGTCCCATCCAGATCGGCGACGAAAAGGCAAGGCACCACCAGACGGCCAGCGTGCACGGAGGGCGAGGCTATCGTAACTTCCCGTTTATTGATGCCGGTAAGCCGCTGCAGGACGAAAGAAAGTTTCACTTTGCGGCGCGACTGGGAGCTCCATCGGGATTGGGCAAACGAGGAAACGCTCGGTGACACCTGGTGCCCAAGGTATACGGTGACCTGTCAAGGGAGGGCTACTTCGACGTACCAAGGCACTTCATGACCGGCGCCGAGTTGTGTTGACCGTAACAACAAGAAAAGCACGGAGGCGAATCGTAGATGTAAGTAGACGGCTGCATCTTTGACAAGCAAAGAATCAAAGACGGTAAGAATGTCAATGAAGAGAAGACGCCGGAGAGACAACTTGGATTTCGAAAGTGTCAGACCTCGATGACAAAAAAAAAAAGAACCCGGAAAATACGCCTTCCGGCCAGTATGCCTCTCTCCAGCAATCAATTGTGTCAGCCGGCGACGTACACTCACAAGACACATCCCCGGACTCCGCTATCTCCCGCTTGGGTCTCCGCAAGGGGACCAGCACCAGCAGCATGTCCATGATCGAGAATAGTCATTCATTCAAGACCATTAAAAGCAAAACTCAGCGGTGCGCGCTGATCCACACACGCACAGGCACACACGCACGCAGCCAGGCTGAAGAAGGGCCCACTGACCGTATCGGTTGCGGTCCTCCCGGGTCCCGTTGACCTTCCCGTTGGCGTGGATGACCAGGTTGTATCCCGTGCGGCAGTAGAGCTGCAGGTAGCGGCTGGTGCCGCGCGGGTGTTTGACGGCTTCGCTGCCGTAGTCGCTCGGGTCGTCGGCCACCATCGGCGCGTCCTGCTCCTCCGAGGAGCCCTCGGCCAGCTCATCGACGTCCGCCGCACTAGCAGCAGCTGCGGCACGCGCCCGTCCGTGTCGCAGTCGGCGCACCTCCTGCGAGTTGTCGCTCAGGTTGTCGTCGACATCTTCGGCGCTGTTGGCGTCGACGCCTCGCGATGCCAGCGGCGACGCCGCCGGGGCGGCCCGCGCCGACGCGGCGACCAAAAGCAATACGAGCATCGCAGTAGAGAGGAGCACCACGACCAGGTTCCGGCATCCCGGCAGCGGCATGCATGATCATCGCGGCACCGCGGAGCACTGCACAAGCCTGACGGGCCCCTTCGGCCGGCGCCGCTTTTGAAAGCTCCCCTTTGCTGCGCCCGGCGAGCGCTCACCCCCTTCCCCCGCCGCCACGCGATTGGGCACAACCCCTTCTTCCTCTCCACTCGCGTCTCCCTCCCCCACCCCACCGACAGAGCGCGAGAGGCTGCGGCGGCGGCGACGCCGGCGTCAAAGCGTCACCGCGTCCGCGGCTGCCGCGCTTCGGCGAGAAACTTCTCCTCGGGCAAGCCCTGATCCTCTCCTCCTTCGAGGATGCTGCGGTAACTCCGATGACTCACGGGTGGTGGTAGTGGTGGTAGTGGAGGTGGTCGCAATGAATCCACGCGTTTCTCCTCTCCTAAGGAATTCCGCGTGCCGCCTTCCCGCACCTCTCCCCCGTTACTTCCTTCCCCCCACACTCCTCTTCCGCCGCGTTCTTTCTTGTTTTCGATTTCCCGAAAGTGAGGTTGCGGGAAAGCGAAAACGAGGTCACTGCGGTCAGACACGTCCCTCATTTGGTTCACAGAGTCGCCGCCCCAGAACGTAACGGTTCGAAGAGTGTACGGACAGACGTGCTGCTCTTCTGAAAGGACAGTTTGTTTCACGGAGCAACTCTTGTAATCATTTTTCCTTTGTGCATTTATAAACTTTTAATGATGCAACTGTCGGTTCACCTGGCGATAACTGTGTACGATTTTCCTTACTAAACATTGGAAACATAATAACCACTTAAATGCTCAACACACTACTGCAGAAGACTGCTACGAGGTTCATAAGTCGACTTAAAGGTCAGGCATCGTTCAACGCTTACCACGCTGCAGTCAGGTTCAAGCCTCCTTTCACTTTACGCCGTTGCAAATACCCGGACTAAGTCCAGTGTCGCTGCTTTCTCTTTAATCGCTGTCTTTAGTTTCTCAACCACCCCCTTTTTCCTCATCGATCTGCTTCTCATTTAATTTGAGGTCATCTCAATTCCTCGCTCGAATTGTGCGGCGTCACGGGCGAGATTTCCTCCAGGCGGGGTACCGACATCCACGCCCCGAAGCTTCCATCAGAAACCCACGCACACGGGTGTGCTCGCACTCGAAAAGCTCGTTTGGCTAGTTTTCTTGCTGGTGCACGTCAGCTCTTTTTACTTTCGCCGACAGTTAGGTTGAATTACACGCGCAAGCGAGCAGTTAGCTCCCACCCAGTGTCAAGGTCACGGGGCAGAGCGTGCCTTTCTGCAACGACACTGGACGATAATTGATCATTAAAGAGCGAGAAGGACCCTCTTTTGAGGGCAAGGGTTTCGTTTTCTCAGTTTTCTTTTTTGACGCAGTGTAGCACCTCGTCCTGCCTGATAAAACGGGCCCCCGCAACTCGCGCCACCGAAGATATAAAGGGACAGCCTCTCTCGGAGAGACCAGCAGCTGCCGACGTCGGCGGGGCCACGTACGGAGATAGCTGGGCTCCTGCGCGCCTCGCTGCGCCTGGCGGCTCCGGTGTTCATTGGACGGTGCACGCTCCCAGGACAGGCGTTCGTGCATCGCGAAAGAGACGCACGTACGTAGCACTGCCTTCGCTGCTGCATAGATTGATCGTTTGAAAACGTTTGATTGCCCGAGAAGGAAAGGTAGGTTGGCTCCGCTTTGTAGGATGCAATGGGAGGGGGGTATGAGGAAAGGAAGGGTGCAGTAACTGCCATATTCAGGCTGGACACCCGAACCGTGCCGCAAGGGAAGTAATGATGCAGGGAAAGAAATGAGGCAAAGAGAAAAAATTGGTAGGGGTTTAACGTAGTAAAACCGAGTATACGTGCAAAAGCAGGGGTTCATTCTTCAATTGAAGGGTGCACTTATGCTCCGCTTTAAGGGTATGAGTGATATCTATAGTGGGTTAATGCCCATATATGCAGAATTGGTCATTCTCTGCTTAACATTCATAGATGGTGGAGACTCTTCATGCCACTCCCGGCGCAGTGGCGCAGCGGTTAAGAGCATGTTAATCTTCCCGAGCTACCTCTCGGGTTGCTAGGCAACGGCACACGATCGTACGTGCGTACAGTGACAAGATTCTTGGTCGGTGTTGGTGACCGCACAAGTGTTTCGCTCTAATAAATAACTTACAGTAGAGGGCTCCGGATTCATTTTGTGAACCGGGAGTTCTTTAACGTGCGCTCAGATCGTACAATACACGGGCGTTTTCGAATTCCACCCCCATCGACATGCGAGTGCTGCGGATGGGGTTCGAGCCCACGACCTTAGCTTCAGCAGCCGAAAGCCATGACCGCAGAGCCACCGCGGAGGGTGGTACTCTGGATGGTTAGATTAGGGTTAACGAGATTGATGAGGGGATCGGCAGAAGGGGGTGTGACAGCAGAGTGCCGATAATGTGACGCGTCGTTTCTTCTTATCATCACCAGAGGTACCACAAGGGGTCTCCGATTCGGCATCCAATTAACGAGACTGGTTCACGCCAAGGCTATAGGCGCCGCGGTCGGCTGTTCGCTTCTGGAATTACCTCAGACGGACATTCTATGCGATTGCAGCTATGGCCGCTCCTCTCCTGGGAAACACGCAGGATATCTGTGCAACTTGGCTGTCTCATCTGTTGGACAGTTCAGCGATTTCCGCTCTTCTTGTTAGTAAGTTCTGGTTCTCGCTATTGACCTGAGAGTTATTTCATTTTGGAGGAGGTGTTTGGAGCCCTGCACCTTATTTGACGCTGGAAAGCACTGCGCAAGACTTCGTTTCAATGCAACGCCCTTTAGTGCATATCTAGGATAAAGAGTCAATAATGGAAACACATGCACGTTTCTTATGCTCCTTGTCATTGTCAGTAGACCATTCGGTTTTCCTTCAGGCAAAATGCAGCATGTTTTTCCGCGAGACGAAATTTCGCATTTCGCGGGAATCTAACCAAACAAATTACGACTTTTTTTAGCCGGATATCATCAGAATACACCCAAAATGGGGGGTATGTTTCAATCAAAGGACTAATTACCCATCAGTATACATCTTAGCGCAAAGGGTCACGTGGGGAAAATTACACGGCTTTCTCAAAAACTTCAGGCAAGGACGAATATTTGGGTGCTAATAACTAATTAATTAAACTACTACCTTGATAGGGACAATTTTTTTTTTGTTTTCAGAAACCAACCCGTTTTTTTGTTTTTTTTTAAGTAAGGTGGTGGTGGTGAAAAACATTTATAATGCAATAAATATTTACAGAGAGGTGATTGGGGTAGGCCCTATTGGCCCTTTCCCCTAACAATACTAGGTGGAGCCCCTATTCCGGGGCCCCATTGGCAAGCAACGCCGCCCGCGTCCGGTGAACCAAGGCCTTTTGGGTCTTTAGGTCCTGACAGCCGAGCAGGGCCGCCTCCCAGTCCTCTCTGGTGGGGTTGGGGTTGGGGGGGATGGATGGGTTTGAATGACACGCCCAAACCATGTGGAAGGTGTCAGCCACCTCCCCACAGAACTGGCACGTGCCATCAAAGGATGCGTTGAAATGTTTAAGTACCGCCGGGCACAGTACAGTGTTAGTAAGAATTTTGATGAGGAGGCGCTCGTCAGCGCGATCCAGTCCCTTACAAGGGGCCGGGTAGCGCCGGTGCTCCTCCTTGTAGTAATCGGTAAGAGTTTTTTTGTAGTCATGAATTAAACCCTGTCCTCAACTCAAATCTGAGAGCTTACGATGATAGTCCAGTACGGCATTCGCCCTGGTAAAAGCGGCAAACAGTAGACTATAGTCGGATACAAGTCAACAAAAAAGCGGCTTTTCTCCGTTGAAGGACCCCCCTTCCAGTCAATGGTGTCGGCCCGTTATCACGAACTTCCTCTCATTTTCCACTCCCTGCATTATCACGCTAGCAAGAAGGGGGTCCTTTGACGGAGAAAAGGCGCTCCGGTATTGAGTTGTATCCAACTACAGCAACGCGCACCGCTTTAACCGAATGACATTTTACCGCGTTGACGCTAACAAACAGGAAATAAAAAAAAAAGCAGCGGCGCAGTATCGCACGTAGCACAGCCACGCTTTTGTTCCTGCATTCCTGCGAACGACACCGCTTCCTGTTAAGCACTGCCAGACGCAGCTGTCACAAGCCGGATGCGGAAAGAGAAATAGTAAGAGTACGCTACAACCTATAAGCCACGACTACGTTCCTGCGTGACCGGTTGTGCGTAGAGGATATGCGTAGGAAATAAAAGGGGTTAGTCTAACTCTGCGCATGTTTTTTTCTTTCTGTTCGCACAAAATGTCGAGGTGAATTTCAAGACGGCCTTTTCAACGCGTCTTGCCTCGTTTGTTCATTACCCAACAGTTCCAACTTCAGAACTGAGCGTCCCTAAACAGGCGCTTTGCTCCATTCAATACGGCCTCTAAATCGAAAACGTTCTAGTAATAAATATGAACGATACTGTATCTACATTTCCACGCGACGCTTGTGATATCCTTGTGACATGTGTGGCAAGCGCGTTTCACAACTTTCACTGGGAGCAGTTAGATTTCTGCTTCGTGCTTTGGAAATGAAATCCTTCCCATCGCTACCTGTACACAACCGAGGGAATTTGAACGGGCTTATTTATTAGGTCGTTGTAGTCCAACTGTGTCAGAATGACAACGGTGTATTCATCCGCAAACGAACTATTCGCAACGTGACAGCACAAAACAAAATGTACAAAAGTTGAGGGAGGGAGATTCTGTTTGCTTAGCCAACGTTCAACAAGAGTACCTGTCGTCTTCTGGGCCTGCCAGGAGCTTGTTGGAATTCCTTTAAGACACATTCTACATGCTTGTTAAACCGGCCTAAGAGCAGTTTTCGCTGTGTTGCTATAAACAGAGGCCTTGGTTGACAGCTAGCCTGTCCTCAAGGAAGCGCAAACACAGAATCATTTGCATGCGAATTGCAGCAAACGGCGCGACAAATTTTGTAGTCGTGGACAGATGAGAGGGTGAAAGATCATGTTGTACGTGATGCGACGAAGGCCGTGCGCGGGGTAATGAAGTATTTTTATTTTTTTTAGCGAACTGAAAGGACGCGACAGTACGAGTTTGCCCGATTCTCTCATCGCGCATTCCCGTGGGTTTTTCTTGATGAGAAAGACACGCTCAGGGGCGTATACGCAGATGCTCTGAAGAGGCATCGAGAACTCTTCTGGCTCATTTTGTGTTTGAGAAAATAGCAAGATAAAAAGGGGAGAAGGTAAGCGAAGGGCCGGTACTCAATGAAAACGGGGAAGATGTTGATGATTTTTTCTTTTTGCGATTATCTGAATAGTTAATGCTATCTTTTGTTCGTTTTATCGGCGTCTCGTAAGTCCACTTGTACAGTCGAAAGGTTCATTCTACCTTTTTTTTTTCTCTTTTTCGTGAGGTTGTAGAGGACTTTGTCGCAAATGCGGAGTGCAAGGGGCACGTGAGGCTAATAGTTGACAGCCGGTTCACTATTAAAATATCAGACCGGACACAAAGAACACAATAGCATTCATGGTATCTTTCTGGTATTTAGTTATTATAACATGATAAGATGTTATTATAAATAAATCATACTGTTATTTATGTTATTAAGGGCTGCCGGGAGTTGGACGGAAAGATTAGCTTAGGAAATTTGCAGGGATGACATGGTTTCGGCTGGCTCAAAACAGGAGTATATGGAGGTCAATGAAAGAGGGACTTTGTACTGCACTATTGTCAACTCTGCTGATGAATGCGACATAACGTTGTAACGAGTTAAAAGCGCTGTTCGGTCAATTGCCGAGAGCGTATGTACAATTCAGGCAGTGCAGGAGCTACCTTATTCAAAGAAAGAAATCTCCTAGACATGGCATAGGCTGCAGTAAAGCGACATGTCTGTCGCATGTGCTGTTGGAAAGTATTCCGTGCCGTAGAGCCATTCATAACGCCGCTATCTTCGTGTAGCTCTACAAAGTGGGCTAATCTCTGCGTAGTTCTCTCCCTTTTAATTTCAACTCAGATAAGCGACGCATCTTGGCCGCCGAGGGAAGTGCGAACGTCCCAACGCAAGGTCGCATAATCGCACTTAATTTGTTTTCGCTCGCCGTTGTTTTTGCATACGAGCGGGCGCCCACGCGCTCCCCGCTGTGAAGCGCCGAGCGAGCTATGTCTCCATCTTCCCCGTAACAAAAAAAAAAAAAAAAGGAGAGCGGAGGGATAGAGGCGTCACTCACGAAAAGTGCGGACGTGACATTCCTAACCCGGGATAGCATCACGTTCGCTCATTGCGCGCATCGTCGGCGTTATTCATCGATTTATGCCCCCGGGGTCGTGCGTGCGGATTCTCTTCCCCTCTTTAATTCCCTCGTAAAGCCCTGCGCGTGAGCATGTTTGTTTCCCTTCGAAAGCGCTATGCGGTTTCTTTCGCACGCGCGCGCGCGCGCACGCCAAAAGGGGGTTGGTGTAAACGGCGCCTCTGAATATTCATGGCACTTGTTTTCCCGCACGTTACACACTGTGCCTCGCTTGCTGCCGTGCCTACGTGAGCGGCGCCTCGTACTAGTCAAGCCGCTGTTAAGAACAAAAACGGAGCAGCAGCCACCGCAGCTGTACGGCCGCGGCAGTCAGGGGAGGGCGACGGCGGCCTCTAATCCTCGCCAGAGGTCGAACGCGTCAGTCGGGCAATCCTTGGACTCGGCGATCACGTAGGCCTCCCCGCCACCGCCGCCTCTCTGCAGTTGATCGGGAACGCGCTGCAAAGGTACAACGGGGTTTTCCTTCCGCTCGTATACGAGGATAAATAGCAGGTTACACTGATCTCACTGTGGTAGACACCCTCCTTCCCACCGCCCTCTTCCAGCCGCAGCCGCAACTAAGCGACTAAACCAGCGGCGCCACTGCAGCCGGCACAGTTTATTAACGACCACCGCCACAACCATCACTACCACCCTCACCATCGCGTGGCCCCCTTTCTCTTTCTTTCTTATCCCCCCATTGTCCTACTGCGCCGCAGTCCTTCCGTCCCTCAGCGCTCCTCCCCCTCTTCCTCACTCTCGGTCTCGCCACGGTCTATCCGCTTCCCCTGGCGCCTCCGTGTTCGAGTTTGCCCAGTCACCTCAAGCGCTGCGGCGGCTGCGGAGCGAACGGTCGAAGGAACAGTAAGAAAATCTTCCACCGGCGGAAGCACGCTCGATCGGGTTGTGTGTGCGCTTGTATTGGCACCGTCTGTCCTCCCCTCCGTGCTCGCGTTTTGATTGTGGGACAAAAAAGTAACAATATGTCCCCCTTTTACCTTCTCCCTCTCTTTCTTCTATTCTCTCCCCCTCGTTCACTTTCCAGAATCGCCGGCAAAGAAAGAGCAGGATCAGGTGCCTACGTGCGGGGCCGCTGCTGGCGTAATGGTTGCGCGGCTGACACGCGAAGCCTTGTTTTGCTCGGGCGGGTGTGTGCGTGCGTGTTTGTGTATGCGTTTGTTACGCTATAGCGCAGTTGCGATTGCCCGACCGCCCCCGACTGTCTCGCGCCGGTGCAAACGCGAGGTCGCTGGACGCGGGGGGCTGGCACGGCTCTCGGCCGCCGCTCGCGAAGGTGGACGCGAAAACAAAGAAGGTCATACACGCGACCAGCGCAGATATACGAGCTGCTTCTTCCCTTGAGAAGTCGAAGAGGTACGGAGAACAGTACGGAGCAAAGCAGGTGGAAAGGGGGGGGGGGGGGGGGGGGGCGATGAAAGGAAGATTGGTATACCGGCAGAACAAAAGATGAAGAAGGATGCTGTTCATCCTTCCGCGTAGTGTCTGCACGCTTGACAGGGAGGACTCATCTTTGCGGGTCGAAAGCGAGTGCCCTTGTGGTACGCGATCACGGATGATCCGGCAATAGTTGGATACAAGTCGAGAAAAAAGCTCTTTTTTCCCCGTCAAAGGACCCCCTTCCAATCAATGCGTCGGCCATTATCACGAACCGTCTCGCGCGACAATACAATCTCCTCCCTCAATTTTCAGGGATGGTCCCTGCCCGGTCATGCCACTCCCTGCATCGTAACGCTGCTCAGGCTAGCAGGTTCATGAGAATCGGCCGACGCCATTGGCTGGAAGGGGGGGCCCTTTGCCGAGGAAAAGCCGCTTTTTTCTTGATTTGTATCCGACTATAGCTGGCAATTCACGACAGCTAGGAATACTACACAGCGTAACATTTCTGTACCATCTGTTCTTCGTCCTTGTCTAAAAGTTGAGCTTTGTTGTATTCCTATGCCCCTTGTAGTAGCGGTGAAATGATCAGTCTCAGCGCCTCAGCTTCATTAGCTGTTGCTTGATGCAACTCAGCAAACCCCTGGCTGGACATATACGTACTAAAACTCAGTTCAATTCAGTTCATTCTATTTTCATTACGGAATTGCGAGAATTTGGACAAATACGGAGAATCTCGACAAGAAGCTGCTCAAGGCAGTGTAACGGGACTAAGGAAACGATTACAGCTAGGCCACGGGAGGAGAGCATTACAATACGAGAACATAACAATCAAATCCAGTGACGACTTTCACAATGGCACGAGCACTTCGAGTCATCCCAGTGCAGCTTCAGGAGCAAGTGGTGCAACCGGGATAAAACTAATTAACACCAGATATTAATATATGTTATATTCTGCTTAAAAACACATAACCTCAATATCCTGTGATTTTCAGAACTTAAGGATAAAACTATGAAAAAGTATCTCTGTAAATGCAATAGGCTAAAGCAGATTATTTTTAACTACAAACAATAAAAATGAAGTTGAAGGACTGTATGTGTCTTTAGAGAGTTTTAGCATAGCGGAGAAGCAGCGTAGACTATACCAGGTCACCCAAGGCCCTGCAGTACATGCGAAGTGGCTGGTGGGGGCCCCACCCGGTCAGTGCGCATTCGCTGCAGGAACCCGTCTGGTCTGGTGAATGTACGTCTGCGCTTGCAAACCAGCGGCATGCTAAAACTCCCTAATTACTCTACGAGGCAACCCGTCCAAGGAAGCATAGTCGACGAAAAAGGACTGTTGTACTCTTGGAGAACCACGCGTCTTGTCATGTTGTCCATTCCGCACATGCCATGTTGCCGCATGATACATTTCAACATTGATGCCGCCTGTGCACATTGCCACGTTGCTTCCGCGTGTACCAGCTGAAAGCGAACTCGTGATCAAGATGCTACGTATATCATTCTGCCTTGTGGTATGCGATGCATAGGAGAGAACAAATGTCTCTTGACATTTTAAGGCGAAAGCCTTTAATGCCTCATCGCTGTCGACAGAAGGTTGTCAGCAGAGGTGTCACGCTTTTTCTAGTCAGTCCAGAAAAAGAAAAATCTTTGTGCACAATGAGATTCGAACCGCCATCCTTCCGTTCCGCAGCCGAGCGTGCTAATAGCTTCGCTACTCCCTGCTTTTTTTTTTTTCAACATGGTATTTATTACAGTGATGTAATGTTCTATGTACATGAACTATTACAAGCCATTATGAAAACAGTGTTAAACAATACATACTGAAAAGATCAAGCACTAGAAAAGGGGCAATGCAGAGCACATCACTAATAGTGAGTACCACTCCGGTTCGTACTCAGTCTGGGCATACACGTCTCTTAGATGAACAACCATTCGACTGAAGTGATCCTTTGTAGACACAACAGGTTCACAGTGTCTGTCCATCATGCGGGTTTTCCAGAGGCTGTGCAGTCCAATCAGAAAGAACATGTCCAGGGGTTCATCAATAAATGGCAGCGCAGTGAGATAGCGAACAGAATGTGGAGTCAGATGAATTCTTTTTTTAAATGTGCGTTGCAGGATATCCCAGAAGAGTACTGCATCTTTGCAACTGATGAAACAATGCTCAATTGTTTCTGGTTCATCACAAAAGCGGCAATTAACGGTAGACACAAAAATGCCCTTTTTCTCTAACCATGTTCTAACGGGCAACGTACCGGTGTGTAACTTAAAGAAAAAAGTCTTTGTACACGGCGAGACTGGCATCTTACGTACTCTTTTGAGTACGTCATGCCCAGGTAAACCAAAATACAGAGAGAGCTACGCTACTTCCTGCCAACGCATATGTAGTTCTTATTGTCTAGGACGCTGGAGAGTGTTTGCAGAAAGGCGTCGAATCAGACGGATGCCTCCCAAACGCCCTCCAGTGTATCCAGCATTTAAGATTCACAAACAATTGTGTACTTAATTAACATCTTAACCACACATCAGTCACACAAGCAGCAACACCACGCTAAAGGCTTTCGCCTCACCGCATTTTATGTCAACAAAGTGCCCCCCTGAATTTTTTGAGCATTTGCACCTTGTACGTTGTTGGTGAGTTGGGGGTACATTAGCGTCAGCAATTCGCGGACGTCGAGCGGCGATTTCGTAAATTTGTTACGTTCCCGAAGCCCTGTACACGTAGTGAGCTGTCGTAGAAAATGGACCGAAACCAGTCGCGAGTTGACCGCAACTCACTGGCGGGAATGCGCCTCAAAAAACCTTGTTACCGTTTTTTTTTTCTTTCTGTCCAATTCTTTCCTCTTTTTTTTCCCACCTTCGACAGTCGGCGACTCGAGCAGCAAGCTGTTTTCAAGGCCTTTTTCTCTGTCTTTACGAAATTATACCTCCGCCATATCTTCGCATCTCAGGGTCAGCGTAAAAACTTAATGGCTCTAAAGCAATTTATCGCTTCCGCCGTTTTTGTTTGCTTTTCCTCCTCTGAGTGCGTTCTCGTGCCCTTATTACATGGTTTATCAGCGAACTAAAGAAAACCGAGATGATGACAATAACTGTTGTAAAGCGCGAGACGTTCCGCGCGGAAAACATAAATTACAGAGCTCGCGGATAGCATTTAAAGACAATGGGAGAGCTAGTGCGTCTATAATATTATTTTTCATTGTCATGTCACTAGCAATTTCAAATTCAACTTGTAATGCAATCAAGCACACAAAAGAGCGTCTTTCTCTCTTTCCTTCTTTTGTCCTTCCTTAATCCTTTCTTGTTTTCATTGCTGTGAGCGGAGATGACAATGACGACGGCAGAGACCAATTCAGTGTCATTCGATGAAGGCAGCTAAAATACTTCAAGAAATTATTTTCCCGCGCAGAAACCGGACATATGGCTTCCCGCTTTCTTCTAAAATTCCTTCAGGACACTAATATGGACTCAAAAATGGTGACAGCGGCAACTGACGACTATTCTGGCCGTTTGTGTGCGTGGCGGTGTAGTTGTGCTGGGTCACAGATCTATGAAAATCTCTTACAATCAATATTTAAGCGTCACTACCATGGAGAATAAATGCAACGCTAATCCCACCAGTAGCCAACAGCAACTCAACCCAGTTCTAGCGCACCCCTGCGCACTGAGCGGAGTAGTGACGCAAAATTCCGACCTGGCTGCCCGAGATAATCGCGCCCGTCCACCGAGAGCGAAATTTCCGGCACTAAGCGGTTTCTAAACTGCAGTGCCTCTCTATTTTCAGGACGGTCCCTTAGCTCACTGGACTGTTCCTGATGAGCTGGTTAACCATCCGATGCTACAAAAGACGAACCAGTCAAGTGTAAGAGCGCCAGAATTGTTAGTCTTGTCTGCCCAGTAACTTCTATTCTATTCCAGCCTAGTCTGAGATCCTATTTTACGCCGAGGCATCCTAACCTATCTTGTCCTGGGCTAAAAATTGAAAATTGGTTTTTGAGAAAAGGAAATGGCGCAGTATCTCTCACGCATCTCAGTGGACACTTCTATCGCGCCGTAAGGGAAGGATAAATGAGCGATTGAGAGAAGAAAGGAAGAAAGAGGTGCCGTAGTGTAGGATTCCGGAATAGAATCGACCACCTGGGGATCTTGAACGTACACTGATATCGTACAGCAGACGTGCGCCTTTTGCGTTTCGCCTCCATCGAAACGCGGGCGCCGCGGCCGGTTTCAAACCCGGGAAACCCGGCTCAGTAGCTGAGTGCCCTAGCCATTAGCCACCACATAAACCACGTTTATCATAGCCTATCCTACTTCAAGCTACAATGGCTTATTCCATAACCATTCCCTCACATCTTAATCAATTTCAGGTTATCAATTCAGGCTACGCTGTCCTAAAATATCCTAGGACACGCAAACATTTATGGTACCTTATTCTGTCGTATCTTGGTCAGCACAAACTTTTCGTATTCTACGCTAACATGTTCTATTTTACTCCACGTGATATTAACCTAAAGTACTTTATCGTATCCCAGTTCAGCATACGCAGTGCACTGTTAATGCTACACTAGCCTATCCTACAGTGCTGCATCTTCATCGAAATCCTCACCATCACCACAATCATTGTCATCATTCTAATTTGTTAGTCTCAAAGACCACCAGAGTAGCAATTTTTCACCGAGGTAAGAACAGTAACATTGGCAGGAAACAATGCGTGTCCCACCTTTACACTAAAAATGACTCAGCAAGTTCGTCTCAGACCTCTTCACCAGAAACATTTTTCAGTAATTTTCATTAAATACCATTCTCTGTGATCCTCTCCTCTGCTTTCATTACATATCCTGTCCTATTCTGTCCTATCTTATCATATCCTATCTTACCTTGTGCTGCCCTATCCTATCCTGTCCTATCCGCTCTTCTAATATCATCTCATTTCACCTCATATCCTGTCACATTCTCTTCTCCTGTACTATCCTGTACCGCCTATACTGTACTGTCCTGCTCTGCCCTGTCCTACCATATCCTATTCTATCATCTCATCTGATCTCCTATTCTATTCTGTCCTCTCATCTCACATAATTTTCTGTCCTGCACTGTCCTGTCCTATCATCTCATCTCTTCTCACTCCATCTCATCACCTAGCCTGTCCTCTCATCTCACCTCCTGTCCTACCCTATCCTATCATCTCATCTCTTGTCCTGTCTTATCCTGTTCTGTCCTATACTCTCATCTCCTGTCCTATCCTAGCCTCTCACCTCACCTTGCAGCTCCTGTCCTGTGCTAGCCTATCCTCTCATCTCCTGTTCTTTCCTGCCCTGCCATGTCCTGTCCTATTCTATTCTATCCTATCATCTCCTATCCTAACCTCTCATCTCATATCTTGCTCTGTCCTGTTCTATTCCATCCTCTCATCTCATCGTCTGTCCTGTCCAGCCATATCCTGTCTTCTCAACTCATATCTTCTATTCACGTCTGATCTCCTATCCTATCCTTTCCTGTCATCGCATCTCTTGTTCTGTTTTGTCCTATCCCATGTTCGCGTCCCATCTTCTGGCCTGCCCTGTCCTTTCCTATCCTCTCAACTCAGCTCAGCTCATCTCCCATCCTATTCAATCCATTCTAATCCTATCCTATATTGTCCTATCCAACCCTATCCTTTCCTATCTTACTTGGTACTGTGGTCCCATTTAGAGCTTTTCACAATAGGGCATGAAATACGAAATGTGCGTGAGAGAAGTACATTGTCACTCGGTTTTTGTTAGAAAGAAGTTATGTTTAAAAAGTGATATGCTTTTTCTGTTCGCGATGCGAATCGCTTGGCTGCTGCTATACTCAAGGTATGATGATAGAGAGCCATGATGTACTCTTAGTACAGAAACAAGTGTGGACAATGCACACATTTTAAAGAATGCAAATAAACATGTTTGTTATTTACAATCTTGGATTATGCCACTGAAGTTGACACCTGGACGTGATATCAAGCAATATTTTCCTTTTTCCGTCAAATGCTGCGTTTCAGTCTGTTTTCGCAAGCAGCCATGTAAATTCTGTTTTTGGTAGAAACTGCCTACAAACAAGCGTAAGTAATGCATATGAAACTTAATTACAGGCAATAGTTGCCCCAATAAAACTGTTCAAAGGGAAAAGAGGAGTTAAGACCTAAAAAAATAAGGAAATAACTTTGGAATTATAACACTAAAAAACAGCCTCGAAGCGTCCTCAAAGAGACTCCATTTCTATCTTATTTTTGTTGCTTCACAAGACAGCTTTATCTTGGATAGGCGTGATAACAAAAAAAAACATAGTGCAAATGATCGCATGAAGGAAATGACAAGTGGTTGCTTTACGATGCATTTATCATTCTAAGAAAACAACAAGCGTTAATTTGTGAAGAAGAAGCACAGATCATATCTCCTTATAACAGGAGGCAGCAGCATTGCTAAACCACACGGCGTGGCCTCCTTCGCCAGTCATTAATCGTTCCCTTCTAGAGCTAAATCATAAGCTTAAACAACCCAATAAGATAAGCATGTGCTCGGTGTTTTGAGAGAGCCGAGCTCACTATTTAACGACGGCTAACTTAAAAAGCTAGGTTACATTTATTTACGTATCCAGCTAGACTTATCAGTGGAATCAGGTGCAAGGCAGAAGGGCCCGTTAAAACCAAGGGTTCACGCAGGGGACGGGCTCCCCAGTATCTTAATTAAATCTCTTAATGTGCCCCTCTCTTTTATTGCCCGCGCGCCCCAGCAACGGCCGCCGCCCAACCGGTATCCGGTCGGTCGTTCCGCTCTTTCTTTCTCTTTTCCATCTGTCAGTATTCGCTGCTTTCTTCTCTAAAGCTCTGCAATGCTGTTACTTTTATACCTCCTTCTACGCTTCACTGCAGATCTGGCCTGCAAGGTCTTCGGAGTCGTTGTTCGTACTGTATCGCTGCCGTGTGTGACACGATTTCTCGATAGGTGTTTTATCACGTCTGCACCTCTGGCCTTGCTCGTTATAATAGAACGATCAAAAGGAAGCCAAAGAAAACAAAGTAAACGCTCTCTTTAGAGCGTTTTGTGAAGTGTGTACCTCCGGCGTCGTTTGAGCTAATAGAGTGATCAGAACAAGGCCCAAGAAAGCGAAGAGAGTGAGCTTTGTAGAACCGACTCACATCGGCAGAAGTGAAAAAAAAAAAAAATCAGCAGTGCAGACGAGCACAACAGACAGACCACAGCAGCCCTATTTTGACAATGTCCATGCTGCTCCTCTTTCTGCACTTCCGTCAGCTATGAATCGAAAAGGACAAGCTATTTACGCGTGCACATGCTTAGAACGGACGGCCACTCCTAAGAAAGTCACTACGTGCAAGGAAACGAGCAGAAAGTCTACATTTTACGGCAGTGGATATGTGAGGGACTTCCTCTTGGATGCGGAGTGGATGTTGTCGATACTTTCCCTTGAGTGGTCACGCTGTCCGGATAGATCCGAGCATTGGGAGGCCGACATTAGTAGTAGTAGTAGAAGACCTTTATTCGGCCAAAATTTACAGGCCGAGCATGTCGACCGCCTGGGCGACCAGAAGTCGCTGTTCTTCCTCCCCTTCAGCCCCAAGCCAGTCGAGCCAGGTGGTGATGGATAAAGAAGGTGGGGGGTAGGAACCCGACTGCTGGGCAATAGAAGAGGCAATGGGCAAGGTCCGCATAGATACAGGGGCAGTTGGGACAGGAAGGGGCCGATCGATAGCGATAGAGAAAGAGGCGAGACGGGGTGATGACTGCATTGATTTGAACGTGCCGAAGAAGGCGAGCCTCCGGCACCGTGAGTGATGGATGAGGGGGAGGGTAAAGGCGTTGGTCGAGGCGGAGCTCGAGGTAGACCTCTTTTATGGTGCGGCGAAAGGTGAGTCTCCCACCGTCCTCTGAGGGCTTGGGCCAGGGGATCAACGGTGCCCGGAAAAGTGTGTCACGGGCGAGCTGATGAGCCAGCTCATTGCCGTCAATCCCTGAATGCCCAGGGACCCAGCGGAGGAAAACGATGGAAGGCTGCAATGCGGAGTCCGCTCTTTCGACCTCGTGTTGAAGAGAAGGGGTTAGGATGCGTTTCTGTATGTGGTGTATAGCGGCTTGTGAGTCTGAATAGACTGTGTACTCTTGAAGAGAGGGAAGGAGTGCAAATGACTGGAGGGCATGTGCAATGGCGAGGATGCATTGTCCCTCGAGGGACAATGCATCCGGAGGACGTAGAAAAGGCCCGCTGGTGTGAGTTTCAGGAGCATTACAATCTACGCCGAAAGACCTCTGAAAAAAAAAAAGTGGAATGTCTGGCAGCCCTGCTTTAATGAAATAATTCTTTGTCATTGCGAGACCCTTCTCCCATCTTTCGCCTGTTCCAGAAACGTTCTCGCCCACTCCGTATAAAGGAGTAAATACTCGTCAGCATCCATTTGAGCGCAGCCATACGGCTACAAAAAAAAAAAAGCTAGACAGGTTTCTCAGAAACTTCGCAGTTGAGAAAAAATTCGCCCTGGTCCTGGGTTCGAAAAATCAACCACCGACTGGCCGGGGTATTCGATTTTCCAACTAATCTAACCAGAACGGCTAGCATTTTTCTTCAAATGCGAAGTTCTCAGCAAGCTGGGCAGTTTTCCTTTGTAACCGTAAGCTGCGTTCAGGTGGATGCTGATGAGTACTTAGTCCTTTATAACAAATTTACACCACCTTGAAGAATTGTGCGAGTGCATGCGTGAGTGCGTATCTGCGCGCATGTATGTATAAAGAGGTTTTTTGTGTTTTTTTTTTTCTCGAAATGAGCCAAATTAAGACGCCAAACTAAGTTCAGTTCAGCTGTAATTGTAAGTCCGCCTTTAGATCTTTTCTTGTACAAAAATATCAAAATTAAATGGGTCATATAACTAGAATTTTAAAGGATATGAAGCAACAGCTTCAATTGCGTTGTTGAGGATAAAAAAAAACTTCGGTGTTTCGCTCGGTTTCTTTCAAGGTGGATTTGCCTCATTTAGGAAAACAACAACTCATCGTATATATAAGGTCTTGCTTGGATTTACCAGCGTCCTCGTATCAGCTTGTGTTGCTATGATAACGCCCCTCGCAACGTGCACACAGGAGTCGGCGGACGGACATTCGGCCACGGTGGGTACATGATGAGTTCTCGTGTCAGCGCTCGCACCAGTCGCCCGAGCAGGAGTCACCAAACACGGCGTCTATCTCGCGCAGGTCATCTATGACCCCACGCATTTAGATAAGAGGTGGGTGGCTCTGACCTGGTACACTTTTGCAGTCCCGTGTGCGCGGAGTAAGCATTCACTTGCATCAGCTCCTTTTTATCTCGTTATCCATTTGTGCCCGTCCGATGGTGCAGCCCACCATTCAGGGTGACGTGTTTGTTCTCACTCTTTTTTTTGTCGCACAAAGTTTGCACTGCGGGCCACTAGGGACGCTGTAGCACAGGGCTCTAATCATGTCTCGATGCTACTAACACCCTTTACAACTAATTTGCTCTACTCAGACACTTTCAGCTTATATCATCAACCTTCATTCGCACTTTCCCTTTCCTACCCTTCCCTTTCCCCAGTGTGGAGTCGCAGGCCAGGGCCATGTTACCAGCGGTCGCCCTCTCCTCCTTTTCCTCTCATTAAAATTCCTTTCTCTCTCTCTCTCTCTCCTCAGCGAAAACAGTGCTTTGCAGTGTTGCTTTGATAATCGTCGTGTTTCGTATTCTGTTATATTACGATATCGTTTTTGTACCATTTTCTACCGTAACAATTTCTCTAACTGCTGACTGTAGAGAATAAGCGGAGTTTTCTTTTCTTTCATTTTTTTATTGCCTGCTGCACTCACTGTGTTCTTAAAGGTAAACCTCCTAACATTACTTCTTAATATATTGACGTGTCACGTTGTGAAATGTATTGCGTAACGCGCACCATATGGCTGCGAATTGTCGGACGTCAACCTCTACTAATATGTTCATCAGACAAAAAAAAATTGGAGCAACGACTGCAGGCCGCCAGATCATGGAAAGTCTCGGCATCCGTTACCACGCACAACAAGGCCAGAAAGTCGCCATTCCAAACGCGATCAGACAAACGCTAAGAGTCGACCCGATTCCACGAAACGTCCACCCGGAACACAACCTGGGAAGAAGAGTGGCCAGGGCCAGAGCTCTCCTGCACAGCCACGGAGACGATACGGGGACAAGGTTCGTTGACGCCGCGGAATACGCAGAACGCTCGCGATTCGCGGTTGCGGTCGTCGATTCGTGCGGCAAAACGCGCATAACGTCAAGTGTAGCGTGCGAACGCGCAGAAGAGGCTGAGGAAGCGGCGGTGGCACTCGCCCTCACGGATCCGACGTGCACCGTGGTTCTCTGCGACTCGCGTCGGACGGTTAGAAACTTCGCCAAAGGATGGCTCTCACAGAGAGCGGCCCAAGTCCTGAGGAACTGGCAAGTCCAGCAGGAGGTAGAATTCCAAACCAGAATTCAATGGTTCCCGGCGCACATGGGAGAAGTATCGAGGACGTATCGCAACCGCAACGAGACGGCACACGCCAAGGCGCGCGAGCTCGCGAACCGCGCCGGCGACCGTCGTCCGTGGAATAGCACCAAAGACTGCTTGACCAGCTACAACGAAATTACCAAGGCCCTCTGCCTGGCCCGCCGAACCTTCCCTCCGCCCAGCGACAAGCTGGACAGGGCGCACGCGGTGACCCTCAGACAACTGCAGACGCTCACGTACCCCAACCCGGAACTATACCACAGGCTTTACCCCGGTACATACCCGACAAATATATGCAAGGTCTGCAACGCCAATGTAGCCACTTTAACTCACATGCTCTGGGACTGTAACAAAAACCTTCACGGTGCTAATTCCGGAACCCTCCCGCCGCGGTTGGCCGCTGCCTTGCCCAGCCCCAGCCTCGGGGACCAACTCTGGGCCGTCCAACAGGCCCGCGAGGCGACGGCGAGGCAGCGCCTCGACGTCCCCGCGTGGGAGACCTAAGGCCCCGTCGGCGAAAGCTCTGCAGGACTATGAATAAAGTTGTTACCAACCAACCAAATTAAAAGCCTGGGTGAATTCACTTACGGAGAAAGATATTCAGGTCAAAGCTTTTGCAGAACGCTAACAGCGGTAACGCAGGAATGGACAAAAGCATATGCAGTTGAACCTCGTTATAACGATGTTGAAGGGACCCAGTGATTATTTCGTTATAGCCTGTGTTGACCGCCATTCTTAACAAGCCACTCTTAACACGCCATTCACCTGTAAACGCTCTTTTCCAACTGGTCAAAAGGTTTACTGCCTCACGAATTTTTCTTTTAAGAACCTGTCATAGTAAGCTGTAAAGTGTGTGTTTATCACGGGCACAGTTAAGGGAGACAATAACTGTTTAGTTGGTTAGCCGTCCTTTCTAGTTTTTCTCCGTTCTCTGTGTCCATGATCCTGTAATTATATGTAGTGCATGCAGCTTTTGAACATTGCTGTTAGACTTCTGAACTTTAGGCGTCCCTTACACATGCTTTCGTCGTGCTGCAAGCATTCTTTGAATATTAGCCAGCACAACTTTAAGGTTTGTACATGTTGTACATGTGACTGCGCTCGTCCCGTACCCTGTCTTGTGTGTGTTTGCGTTTCTCCATGTCTGAAGTATTGAACCAACCAGCCCAACAACACGTTCTACTTTGTACATGCTTCATCAGATGACGTAGCACAGCTTTAATGAAAGATCATGTTCAGAAAGCTGAGTTTATTATGTGCTCATCGTTTATTGTGGCAACTTTTACAATCTTCCAAACGAACATTCAGCACAGTGCATGAGTATAACCAGTATAACAAGTCGCGTCGCCATTGTTCCTAGAATGACTGAGTTTAATTGGAGCCTTCTGTAGATGCTATGGCCGGACCCCATTCATTCAACACAACCCATACACGTGGCATGTACCTGCACTTCTTTCTCTTCCTTTCCACTTGCTTTCTCCTTTCCCTCATGGTGTGGCTCAGGTGTACACCCGGGGTAAGATAGTTACCGCGCCTTTGCTTTCTCCATGCACTAACCTCACCCAACGCAACTTAACGTGATAGATGTCCGGCATCCGGTATGGCCCCGAAGGAGATGATGATGTCATTCGCGAGACATGCCGTTGCTTTGATGCAGCTCCTTCCCGTTACAAGTTCGAATTCTTTCAAAACGCATGGCGAATGCTTCTACGGCCTACGTTGTGTACGTGAGCAACTCCTGCTCTATAATTTATTACAAGACCGACTTAAAACACTAGCCTTGACTGCACAGCACCACCGGGGCAACAGGTGGTCCCGGAGTACGCGACTCGAACTTGGTGATGGTCTTTCCAGCGTGCCTGAGGCCCCGGTTGTGTAATGAAAGGCATGAAAGTTACTGGACGCCTCGTGACTTTGACAAGTGCCTACGTTTTGTGTCAATTTACTCTTTGTTTCAGCGCCTGCAACTCTCGCAAGGCTATCCGTGCTTGCGATCCGTCTCCGGTGCGGGCTCAGTGTTTTCTTGGCTTATGACGAGGCCGCTACCCTATAAGCTAAATTTTAAGGAATGCTGTGCTATTCACCAGTAATTGCGGATAGAGCTGGCCCGGCAAGCTGAAGGTTCACTGCCGTCATCACCACCTTCCAAACAACGGTAGTCAGCCTGCCGCCTCGTTTGCAACACAAGACAAAGATCCATTTTTTTTTAGCCCTTGGCGTTTATGAGACCAATCCTTGGCGCTTTCATAATGGCTTCCCGTTGTAAAGTGGGGCCTCAGCAGAGATGTCGAGAAGAATTGCGCCCGCGCGAGAAATCGATCCCAGGAACTTCTGGTTTGGGGTCGGGACGCATTATCTTTCGATTACCGCTGGGGCAGGAGGTGTAGAGATGTGCTCACTGCTACTTAGTGTAGTGGCTCTCAGGCCACGCTATCATGCGCAATGTAAGGGGCGTCGTGTGCATTGTGCAGGCGTGTGATTTGCTGTCCCACCAAGGCCCCTAGCAATAGCGCATTGACCCATCGACAATGTGCACCTGTTCTTCTTTCTTCCTTTCTCCCTCTCTGCCCAGAAGTGGGACAAAATGTTCTCTCTTTCTGTCTTCCCTCCCTCATCCTGTGATCCCTCTTTCGCCCGCAGCCTCTTCTCCCTCGCGACATGGCTCTGATGTCAACCAAGAGCGATACTGATACCGCACAGTTCTTTTCTTTACAGCTTCCGTTCCCCCTTCATGACCTTGCACACTTCGAAGTCAATGACAAGGCCAAGTAAATAAAATATATTTTGCATGCGTCCTTTAATGCGCACCCTGCAGTGACCATTGCTCTCCTTTTTGCCCAGCCCACTGTGTGGGGTAGCAGGCTGAAGAAATCCGACTCAAGCCGCCTTTTCTGCCTTTACTGTCGAAGGGATTCCGTCTTCCCTGTGAGCCACCTCTCCCTGAGGCTCTTCAAATGCTAAGCCTTTAGAACGCGTTTCGACGATAACAAAGAGGTGGCCAGTTTTTTTTTTTATTTCTGCGTACACTGTTGCGATTTTAATCACTGGCGGTTTTCAGATTGTCTGGTTGAATTTTGTTTTATCCTTCTATTGCGCCATCTTTGCATTATGTTCATCTTTTTAATCCTGCAAAGCAAACTATTAGCGCTACGTCCTTGCTTACCCGTATGATTTCACGTGATGCAATATAAGCGCAAGTAAGGCGCCTGTTCAGCTCATATGACGTCCATAAGTTGAACAAGGACGGTACCGTTCCTCGCGGTAGGATGCAGGGGTACGCGCCTAATCAAACTGCCGGTTAAAGCACTTTTTTTTTCTTTTTCCACTGGCTTCTCCTCTAGTTTCGGGGAAAGTCAAATCCGGCGATTTGAACAAACCGAGCCTCGCGAGCCTCACAGCGTAGCAGACTGCACTGTTATGCAAGAGGCTGCCCGATCCTTCACGGAGCCTGACAAGTTGCTGTAACTTTTTCTGGTTCTTATCAAGAACGGTGGACGCCTTATCCTCTTACCGCCCTTCACCCGAGACATAGTTGCCAACCGTTGCGAACTCAGCTTGTCTGCGTTTAGCTTGCCCCCATTCTATCTCTCTCCCAGGCCTGTATCGCACCGGTGTCCGGCTTATAGCTAGACGCTCGTCATAAAAAGCTCGTCGAGAAAGCAACGAATGAGTCATACTCAAAGCATGACAAAGGGGAGCGTCAGAACGTTGAAAAGAATGCTTTAGGCTGCGCACGTGCGAGAACCAGGCGTGGCTAGATTCGCAGCGGGCGTTAGGGAATTCCAATGGCTAAAACTTGCCGTCGATAAGGCGCATCCTTCATAGCTCGGAGGCGTTAGCCACATACGTGTTTCTCCGCACTTATTCTAGTTTCCATTTGTACTTTTTTTTTCTGTCTACGGTATGCGCATTCTTTCAGCGCGGGCTCTTGTATACGTGAGAGCTGGCACGCCGGTTTATAGCTTCCAAACTCTTGCTGGCTCCAGTCGAGAAGTTTACGTTTTTGATATTACGGCTATGACACATCAGCGCTTGTTCCTGTGTATTCTTCGTCTCGTCCCCGTTTGTTCGCGCTGTTTTTTGCATAATGTATCACCAACTCGCCCGCCTAACTATCCTGTTGAATTACACATCTCATGTTTCAAAGTCTTGGCAACAGCTTCTTTTGCTATGAACTCTTTCTGCTTTGTTCAGTCGACGCAATAGATGTCACTTGAAATATCTAGAGGGAAAAAGAGCGGCATTTTTTGTACGGAATTTTTAAATAGTACTTGAACCAAAAAAGGAGATAGCAAGAAGAGAGGACTTTTCAAATGACTTGTCTAATTTCTGGACGGAAATGTGCATTCAAATGCGGAATTGTACGTAGCTGAGCAGAATTCAGATTATTGTACGTGAGGAACAATACTGATTCAAAGTCAAAGACAGCATCCTCACACAATCGACGTCTCCGAATTATTCGCTCAGGTTTCTGAAATTAACATCAAGATGCGATGCTATGCTCTTACTGTTTGCGGAATATACCACATCAATAGTTCATTTTTCCCTCCCCTTCAACTGGGTGCAAACAACTGCTCGGAGTTTTGTCCGTTTTGAACTCGATGAAGCATTCGTTGTAAGTTTCATTTGAAAAAAAAAAAAAATCAAAGCTAGCTGGGGTCGAAACTCTATATTTCCCGCCATTCCTTTGTGCGAGAACGATCGCAGCGCCACTTTCAGCCCTAGGTAACTGCGCGAAACTTAATAGCCGACGCGATCAACCTCTGAGCGCGTTTGACCTTACGCGAGGCGTGTTCCGATCCTTCGAACTGGTTCGGATGGAAGGGATGGCTTCGTGTAAACGAACGTCTGCAAACAAGATTTTCCTCTTAACAAGCGATGACAGCCTCATCGATAGCGCGCATAAAAAAAATGAAACAACATAAAAAGGCGCGCCCAGCGTGCCCTTCGTCGGCTCTCGGTCGGCGGTAGCGGTCAGCGGCCGTACCAGCTGCTCTCTGTTCCGCCGCAGAGCTCGCATCGCCGGCGGCGAAGCCAACGCCGCCGCTCTCATCGGAACAGCGGCGACGGAGTCGTACGAGCAGCGGCCGCGCGGCGGTCGGCGCGCATACACAACAAGGTCGCGCGGTCGACTCTCCTCGGCGTCGGAACACGTGCTAATAATAAGCATACCTTCCCGCTCCGACCGGCCAACGTGCCGCAGTGCACGTAGTGCCCGAGACACACAGCTGTAGCGACGACGTCTATCGGCCCTCCTCCGTCCACTCTCTTTCCCGCGCTTTTTGTCTTTTTTTTCCGCCCCCCACTCCCTTCCCCCAGCTCAGCGAATGCAGAGTAGCAGCAGCCGTAGCAGCGAACGCGTCGCGTGACGTCACAGGAGCGCGAGCCGCGTCATGCATACGTGGATGGCTCATAACGGCAGCCGCCGCCTTGCGGGAGAGTAAAAGTCGCGCCGCCGGATAAAGATAGCAGCCGGCCTAGTGACGCTGTGGGCGCGAAGGGAGAGAGCCGACCGATGGAATTGCGTGAGCGGCGGACCTCAGTGACGAGAGAAGGTGTCGCCGCGGGCGAGGGTCGTTGACGGACTGTTGCGCGAGCGCCTCGGGTGTGCCTTTCCGAAATACGCGCTCCGCTGCCAGCTCACGGCCCGCAATCGCTGCCGACGCTTCTCTTAACGTAACGCGTCGGTCGGCGAGGATTCTCAAAAAAACGTGCACTCGGTCGCGGCGCTACGCGTCGAAGGGAAATTAGCCGAGCGCGAGTCTACGTGCGGCAGTCCACGGGCGATGGGGTGAAAACCCCTTTCTTGAGATGTGGACCAGAAATGCTTCGCGGAAGCAGAGCCACGTCGTTTTCTTCGCACGTGGCCTTCGCTCTTGTTTTTACCAAACGTTTTCCGCGCTTCCTTTTACGGCGGTTGCCGCGCGATTGCCTTCCTCCAGCATTATGAGAGTTTTTGCATAGCGGACACGTATACCACCTTGGACGTATGTACACTCTAAACAGAAAGGAGTAAAGAGCAAAAAGAGAGTAAACTGTCCTCTGCCGCACATCCTTTAATAAAAGGGTGTGCGGTAGAGGACAGTTTGCTCCCATTTTA
The DNA here is from genome assembly GCF_055824585.1 of Amblyomma mixtum. Classification (NCBI taxonomy): domain Eukaryota; kingdom Metazoa; phylum Arthropoda; class Arachnida; order Ixodida; family Ixodidae; genus Amblyomma; species Amblyomma mixtum. Next base: position 21,921,509 of record NC_143013.1, read on the forward strand.
CTCCTATATAAGGCGTATTTGTGTTTAGAGTGTAGCTGTACTCGGTGGACCGGTGACCAGACTCTCTGGATATTGTACTCATGTGGTCTAGCTGAATGGGCGCTCAACTGCGAGCTCCACGGCTACTACGCTGTGCGGATTTTTTAACGCGCTCCGAAATTTGGGCATTCAACGGGTTTTGCTTTCAGCTTTCCGAAATAAAGGGCCGAGCATCAAACAGTTCGGAGCTGCAGTCGGACCCGCTAAGCAGAGCTGTTTTAAGGCGAAAGCATTTAATGCCTCATACTGTCGTTAGCAGACGCGTCGGCAGCCGTGTCGACAGACGCGTCGGCAGGAGTGTCGACGGACGCGTCGGCAGCCGTGTCGACAGACGCGTCGGCAGATTCGTCCGCCTTTCGGCGTCACTGCTTAAAAGGTTCAAGGTTCCAGCATGAATAAAGGCGCATCTAGTGAATGCATGGGCTTCATAAATAAAATAAAAGGAGTAAAGTCAAGAAAAGGAAAATAAAAAGAAAATAAAGAAAATAAAACAATATAAAAATAAGATGTGAAAATAAAATAAAAAACAATAAAATTAAGAGAAGGAGCAAAAAAATAAATAAAAAAAAAACAAAATATGAAAAATAAAAAAGTAAATAAAACAAACAGTGGCCAGGAAACGCTTTCACCTTGGAGCACTTTAGAGAGCCAAAGTGCCCCCTGAATTTTTTTGTTTTCACTCGGTGCTAGTCGCGTTCCCGACACTTTCAAATCTTCCTTTCTTTCTAGTATGAGCGGAAGCGCGACAATATAAAAAAATAAAGAAAATAAAACAAAATAAAAATAAGATGTGAAAATAAAAATAAAGAACAATAAAATTAAGAGAAGGAGCAAAAAATAAATAAAAAACAAAATATTAACAATAGAAAAGTAAATAAAACAAACAGTGGCCAGGAAACGCTTTCGCCTTGTACTGGTCAAGGCAGGGACTAATGTAACAGGAAAGAGACGCTCATTTTGCTGGAGGCGTTAGCATGGCCCTTGAAGTGCTACTTCAGATGAGAACGATGACTAATTGCAGTAAGGCATTTGTCTGGGCTAGTCGGTACATGGTTCAAGCTGAAGGCACAGAGCACGAAGGACGGGACTAAGAAAGAGACAAACGCAGCGCTGAATCGCGACTAAAGGGCTTTATTGCTCTCACGCAACGAATAGATGAAAAGGAGCACAATCAACAGATAGAACAGCATCAGTGATGATTGTCAAAAAACACACTACAACAGAAGCACACAATCGCACCCTACACTTAGGGAACTTAACTGTTGAGATAGTCCATTTCTTTTTGTGTTAGCGCGACAGAAGGTTTGCCGACGCAATTGTCAAGTCCCCGGTGAATTAAAAGAGCTTCCACGATTTCACGCATATGTTGGTCCTTATGTTTATGCAGTATTGTAGTACGGCTAAGAAAAGGAGTGCATTTACAATACAGCCAATGCAGAACCAAATTGTGTTCCGTGGTACGTATGTTCCGATACGTTGATGACTTTCCGGTGATTTTCAGATTAAGAAGTGGCCACAGCGTTGTCAATCAAGTCAGTGATATCCTCACATTGTTCAGGTCTGATCTAAAACCATTTAAACTAACGATGCAATCATGGTTGAAAAACAGCGCACAAAAGACTAGAGACAAGAGTAAAGGCAACGACAGGACAAGCGCTGAACTCACAACTAAGGCTTTATTGCAAAAACCTGGGTATATATGAACCATGAACCCATACCAACTCGCCCAACTCAACGTTCTACTAACGATGCAAGTTCCTGATCATGACGGCATTCGTTATCTGGACCTACAGATAATGATGTGCGACGAAGGGGTATGCTAGCACTACGCACCCCGAGCACAAAAAGGACTCTTATCATACTCATCCTCTCATTCAAAAATAGTAAATCTTTGGCGTCGTAACAGCAGCCCTAAAAATGCCATTTCCAGGTCATGTTCTCATCAAATTCAATCTAGCTTCAGAAGCCAGATCATGAGGCTGAAGAAGGCCGGCTTTCCAGACCACATCCTGCGCGCTGTAGCGGAGAAGATTCTTGCCGGATTCAAGAAAAAACGAGTTCCCTTGTTGCAGAAAACCGAAACTTCGCGGTGATACCTTATGTGCACCAGATATCACATAGCCTGAAAAGAACTGCACGAAAAGCCGGTGTCAGAGCCATTTTTTCTGCCCCTAACAAACTGCAGCGATTGTGTAAAACCGTCAAGCGTGAAGGACCTCCACCTGCCGAATCACGAATCACCCTATGTGCAGTGCCGTAAAAATGTCTATAGGATAGAGCTATCCTGTGGGCTCTGTTATATTGGTCAAACAGGACGTTGCCTCAGTGATCGCCTAAGTGAGCATAAACGCTCCCTAAAACCACCCCCCAAAAGCAATATGGTTATACATTGGCTTTCTTGTAAATGCACTCCTTTTTTCAGCCGTACTGCAATAATGTATAAACATAAGGACCAACGTACGCGGGAAATCGTAGAAGCTATTTTAATTCACAGGGGACTTGACAATTGCGTCGGCAAACCTTCCGTCGCGTTAACACAAAAAGAAATTGACCATCTTAACAGATAAGTTCGCTAAGTGTAGGGTGCGATTGTGTGATTTTGTTGTTGTGTTTTTTTATAATAATCACTGATGCTGTTCTATCTGTTGATTGTGCTCCTTTTGGCCTATTCATTGCGTGCGAGCAATAAAGCCTTTTAGTCGCAAGTCATCGCTGTGTTTGTCTCTTTCTTAGTCCCGTCCTTCGTGCGCTGTGCCCTCAGTTTGAATTATGACTAAATGTGTTGTAATGTATGCGATTAGTATATCTTGCGCTGTTTAAGAACGTGGCTTCAGAAGAAAACTTCCGCTCACTTTACGCCCTTCCCCAGTGATAAGTGACGATTGCTTTGGTGTCCCGCAATACCTCGGGCACGTCTGCGACCATTCGAAGGCCCGTTCAGAAGGACAAGAAAAATCTAGGCCAGGTTCTCACTGCGGCGCCCGTGAACGCGGATAGCATTCGATTACGAAACACAACGCCGACAATGGGCGCTGTGAACTGCCGTGGATGTAACTCACAGGGATTCTTAGAACTTTTTAGGCTAAATGATCTATGGTTTTCTTAGTTAAAAGCTGCTACAAAGGAACACAACATGAGGAAGGACGACGGAACGATGCGCCTTTTTCTCTTTTTGCTCCACTCACAACTAATTTTATGGTTCAGGACACGTAGGATATAGCCTCTTATTTCACATGCGCAATGAACACCCCATAAGCCTCAAGAATGATATGAGAAATATTCTGTCCTCGGCCGCAAAATATAAAACCGAAGCTTCACTCACGCGCAATCTGCCTTTATCATTAAAATCAAAGGCGCCAAACCATACAGACACACACACACAGGAGAAGAAAGAAAGACGAGACAGAGGGCCTTTCTTCTCTGCCTTTCTGCCTTCTGCCTTTCTTCTACAAAAACACTTCCATCAGTACCGAGGTTTCATGTTCTTACGCAAGCGAAGCATAGCTCACAAGGGCAGGATTTAATGGGCTTCGCTAATGTAGTTCGGCACGGCACATCGTCCCGTCTTTTGTGTGTATGTAATGTATCCCGTTATGGTGCCTTCAAATCAGGATTAACTGTGAAAGACACAGCTTTTGCATAACTACAGAACTGACTCTGTCCTTGACCATCTTCCACCCGACACCCTTCGTCATAATCTTCAGGTGTGCCTCGCTTCACCTGCAATAACAGATGCAATGTCAATGTAAAGTCGTCGGGGTCCATACCCGCCAGTTCTAGACCTCCTTGACCGTCATCTGCTGACGAACAGTGAAATTCCCGGACGGTGGTCACATCGACCGCCAGCTCTGAAGGCTTACCAGACCATGTTCCGTTTCTTGAGGCATCATGTTTGCGTAACATATCGTGACCATGTACGCATGATCTTACGCATGTACTTGAGTGATGCCCTTGAATGATGTCCTTCATTCCTTTCTTTACCTTTTATATCCCGTCTTCCCTCTCCCCCAGAGCAGGATAGCCACTCCTCGAGAGAAGCGACACTACAACATCTGAGTTTCGTGCGTAAGGGTTTGAAACCGAGGATGTCCCACAGCAAGTGCCGCTGGACGGTATAATATGCTCCGCTGCTGCGGGGCGAGTTTTCTCCACAATCTCGCAACTGCTTCCTCTTCTCTTCTTTCTCCTCTGTCTCTTCTCTTCTTGCTGTTATTTGTTTCCTCTGGCCCTTGGCCTTCCTGTTTTCTGAAAAAAAAATTTCCTCGTTTTTCCCCCTCAGCGCAAATGCAACAGGATAAGGACATATGCAGTTAAATAAATGCGACGAATGCTGGCCGCACTGACGAGTCAGGCAACTCGTCTTTCTCTGCTGCCATATTCATGAGCTGCAGCAGCTCGGCTGCAACATCTGCGCCTCGTTAGAGACTAAATGCGAAAACTGAAGGGGACACAAGCTCCGCGGTAGGGTTATACGACGCGATAGTGTAGTTTGTTAACAAATGCCCATACAGTGGTGGAGCGGTTAAACGATGCGCCACTTCCCTGCGATGGCAGGTGCTGTCACCTGTGGGGCTTGAGCGAGCCAGGTTGCACTTCCAGAGACATCTATCTATCATTAATTTAACTGCCACCTGCCACTGTGGCCAGTTTGCTGACAATCCGGCGAGCAGGTTGCGATGGCGCCGCGAGGTCACGTGACCTAGGTGACGCAACTGGTTGCGTCTCCGGCGATTTTTCGCTCACAACGCCGACGACGCCGACGACACCGGATTTTATGCAGAACGGAAGTCGTATCGCTATCGCGTTAAAAATCCCCTCGTATTGGCACTTCGCTGCATGCTAAAGAACTCCAGATGGGGCAAAACTGCGGCATATCTCATGCAGCTCCTTTCCAGAAGGTCAAAAAATAAAAGCAATAGCTTTAATGCCCCGCGCACTCTTCGACAGTAACCATGTCTAATATTCTCGGACAAAAATTTTGAAAATTGAAAAACTGTAAGATACCGTTATGGAAACATTGAAGGCAGTTGTTCATTCTTTTGATATGTAGCAAAATCTTTCTTTTAAAGTGTTTCCATCGATCGCATTGAACAGTTCGAACTGCCATAGAAAACCAATGGGGAACTCCTTTGACGATAGCAAAAACGTTGATAGAAAAAAAAAAAAATTCAAGACTGCCGTCAAGTGATCTGCGGATATATTAATTGCTATAGTGAAATGTCCCACCGTATGAAAAAATTGCGTTCATCAATGGTTTGCCGCTCAAGAATGCTATTGTCCAGAATTGTTGCGTGTGCGATGACCGCACCGAAAGCATCTGCACAATTGTCCACATCCCCCGTATTGCTCTAGTCTGTCATAATAATGACTTCTTTGGACAGAATTCGGGCGTGCTTGTTGTCAGCTGCGACTGCCAACGACAACACCCGCACCGTTTTCTCCGTTGAAAGCCTCTTGCATAGGTATTGCTGTAAAGTTACGATGAATTCACCATGGTCAGGAAGGAGATTGGAATTCTAAGCTGTAGAACTTGCAAAACTTGTTCCACGTGCTCTTCTTACTGCCACTAACGCCTGCAATCTAGCTGTGAGAGTAACTGAGTCACACACCCGTTCAATGGAAACGTAGCTCATACGCCGGACTTCGATCAAAGTCTGTAGTTCCCGGTGCTTTCTACCTCCAACCACGCTCTTTTAGACACGTCGTTTCGCTCTCCAACAGGTCACGACATTGTTGCGTCTCCTGTTTGCAGTCCCCATTGTCTTTCGGTAGCGTTTTCTTTCTTCGGCGAGGTCATTTGTTTTTCCGCGCTTTCCGCTGCCCCGTGGAAACACCCCGTAGGCGCTGCATATGCAAACTAGAAAATCAACGGGGGCGAGGCAGGTGCATACTGTTCGCCGTACGTGCCCGGTAATTTTGCTTTTGTGACCCGTTCCTTCACTTTTCCCCTGTCGGCCAGTGACCTTGACTGCTCGGCTGACGCGACAAGGGACCTGTCAGCCCGGGATTCACTTACGTGAGCTTCGGGAAAACGTTGCCGCTGCTTTTGCTGCTTCTCGCGCGCTTAGGCAGTACGCCCCAACAACAAGCTACCGTCGCTGCTCGCTTAGCTCTCCTGTTATCGGACATCGCAGACCGTTTGTCTCGTGGGCATCCTTCGGCGGAAAACCACGACAGGCTAAATAACACTCCAGGAAAAAAAAATCTCCCGGACTCCCCTGAGCAACTGCGCCGGCGTTTATGGGGCGATTTTGGCCCTCATGCAAAAGGACGTCACGCGTGTAAGAGGCCTGCATAATACTATCTCTCTCTCGCCTCTTCTCCTCCCAGGTGCGTTCGTGACTGGCGCGGATTCCGTAATGGAGGGTGTCCCCTCGCAAGTGCATGCGACGGTGCCTGCGAGCTTCAATTGAATGAATTATATTACGTGCACGTTATCGCGCGCCCTCCATTATTGTCCTCCTCCGTCGCTGCAGCGCTGCCACTGCGCCTTCAAGAGCGCAACCTTGAGGAGAGCGCTCGATCAGTGGCAATGTCTTGTTCAGTGCGTACGGATTTCCATGCACTGAGTAGCTGCCAATGCCCTAAGACTTTATTTAGCGCGCATTTTTGTGCGTATGTATGTATGTATGTATGTATGTATGTATGTATGTATGTATGTATGTATGTATGTATGTATGTATGTATGTATGTATGTATGTATGTATGTATGTATGTATGTATGTATGTATGTATGTATGTATGTATGTATGCATGCATGTATGCATGTATGCATGTATGATGTATGTATGTATGTATGTATGTATGTATGTATGTATGTATGTATGTATGTATGTATGTATGTATGTATGTATGTATGTATGTATGTGTTTTCAAATAGCTTTGTATCTCCTATTTCTTCGCGACAAATCCTGGACAAGCCTCATGTTCTCCGAAGTGGGCCGATTTCCTTAAAATTCACCAGCCACTCGCCTTCTTGTGACCTATAAGGGGACTCGTTCTTTCGCAGATTTTTTTAAAGGCCTGTTTTCTTCCTGTCAATAAAGGTGTCCTACTTACCGTCTTGCTTTATCTATACTTAATTCTAGACCACAAACTGAAATGCACTGGTGTTCGTCCATTAACCCTCCATACTAATGCTGAAAAGGACATTCTAATGAATAGGTACAGAAAGGTGAGGGTGTAGGGCGACAAAAAATACGACCGCTACGTGTCTGTTGTCAGACTCCTATTTTATACCTTTGGAAGTACTGATACCTTTGATACACCACTATTCTTAGTCAACCGTCTTCGACACTTAACACGTCGATACCGATCGCCTATGTCAATGCTACCAGCACCAAAGTGGTTAGAGCACTCGCTTGCCCACGTGCGCGCTTCAAGAGGTTCCGTTCTGATAATATGACGCAACCGATCAGAGACCAGTGTAATACAATTCACCGACGATCCTCTCGAAGAAAACATAAGCACGTTGGAGCGGCGCTTTATCTTCTTTCCTTCTCCTCCTCGCCCTTCTTTTTTTGCCCATGTTCGCACTGCAGAAGCGCCGACCCGCCGGACACTTATTTGATTAGGCTGTCTAATTAGTCAGCAGTCCGGGCGTTTGAGTAGGGGAAAAACAACGCCATATACTATACTGTAGAGCGAGGCCACTTTCCCAGCCTTCCGGTACACGGAGAGAGAGGGGCGACGTGGAAGTCAGTCAGATGGAGACAAAGGAAAGAAAAAAATAAGAGAAAGATGAGGAAAAGGGAAGGAGGAGAAGAAGGTCGACTCAGCGCAACGGGGAAGCCAGCTCGTTTGCGCGCGCTCGCCCCCGTGCATACTGAGGAGAAAAGTCCGCCGTTCTTGGCAAGGTCTCGTCGTCGTCGCTGGAGCGGATTCTGGCGTCCGCGGCGTACGTCGTTGCCCTCGCGGCGATTTCCCCTCGCCCTCCTCCGTTTCTCTCCCTTCTCTCGGCCGCAATGTCTTCTCAATGTCGGTCACATCGTCTCCCTTTTATCGGGGCGTTGCGAGCGCTCGCCTTCTGTGTGTCAGGGTTAGGCGCTCATGCAGATTCCGGGAAGGCCACGTCCGGAGCGCTGCGCAATCTGCCCCGGACACGCGGCGCGAGCCGAGCAAGGTGAAGATGTGCTCTCCAGCCGGACGGAGCACTGTGAGAGAGCCGTATCCATGCACGGTGGCCCAATCGGAGGAGATACGACGCGTTGGACCGGTCCCCCACGATGATCTCTGTACCTCGTGCCATCTATCTTTCCCTTTGACGCTCGCATGTGCGTTATCTAAAATGAAATTAGGAGCGCACTCCCCCTCCCCTTCCCCACTATAACTCTCCAGCCCGTTTGAGACAGCATTATAGCTTCAGAGATGAGAGAACAATGTTAATCTGATGAGGAACTGCAGCTTATCGGCAGTAGAAAGGGTCGAGTGATAATTTGCATGCTGGGCTTCTGTCGTACTGTGAGGGGCGTCTCCCCTCCCCCCTTCCTACAGACGCAAGAGACAAGAGTGAGCCATTGTTCTGCAGGCTGGCCGCTCGTGCGGTAGCTTTTGAGGCTCGTGATGCAGTTTCGAGAGCTTTCGATAAGAGAAGTGTCAATGAAGTTGAACGTACCGTGTTATCGCGACGTCCGTGAGAGCGAGGCAGATACAGTTACGCTGTACAGATACTGCTCGCTTTAAGCGACACGAAAATGAGTAAAATACGTTAGTAAACTGCTTGCTCCTTTTTTTTTTTCGTGGATAGTTTTTTAGTGCAGAACGCATTGTTAATTCGTTTTTTGTGCGTCGAGAATTGTTCAACGTCCTCACCTAGACCTTGCGGACTTGTTGGGCGACGTTTTCAAAAGAGATCAAAGTAATGTTAGTTCGAACCCGACCGCGGCGGCCGCGTTTTCATGGAGGCGAAACCCAAAAGGCGCCCTTGTGCTGTGCGATGACAGTGCGCGTTAAAGGTCCCCAGGTGGTCGAAATTATTCCGGACCCCTTCACTACGGCAGATCTTCTTTAACTCCCACCTTCCTCCCATTCCTTACGTTCGCGGTTGAGGCGTCCACTGAGCAATGACTCTGTTACTGTGCCATTTTGTTGCCTCAAAAACCACTAAGCTCATTCCTCTATTCTTCGCCAGTTTTTTGACTACTATGAAATGGGGGTCGGTATAATATAATGAATAACATTTTCGAATTTTATTGCATTAGTGGGTCAGGGTCTTCATCACCCGCACATTCGTGCATTATAGTTTTACGGTGTTATCTATTGTCTTGCGTACTGTTTGCTGTTTTTTTACTGTTTCAAACACCTACCTACTTACCCCCCCCCCCCCCCCCCCCCCTACTTACCCCCCACCTACTTTTCCGGAAACGGCAGTCGCTGAAAAATAGCCCGCATCGATGTTTCAACGCTACCACAACCCGCATCTCATCAAGGTTAGCGACTTGCAGTGCGCAAAGCCTAAGATTTTCAGTAAAAAAACTGACAGGATGGTTACGACCGGTTAAAGCGAGATTTAGCGGCAGCTGTGAAGGTATTTGCACTTCATCATACATTGTGGTAGAGAATATGAGAGCGACCTCACATCTGCATATATAGTTCTAAAGCACTCCTTTTAGTTTTCCACACATAATCGTTTTTCGCCTAGGTATGCTCTCCAGTCCACCGCTCAGAAGCGCAGCGCCGCGGATGATCTCTCCTCGGGCGGCGCATTTCTCGGCAGCGGTCGCAGATTGATCGGGCTACATGCCTCCTCTCTCGCCATACCCTTCCACCTCCTTCCTCGGTAACCGCGCTCCAGATGGTTACCATAGTACGCGTCGCTACACTCTCGCCGTAACCTCCTCCTCTCGCCGTACCCTTCTTCCTCGGTAACCCTCCTTCTAGGGTAACTACCATCCGGTTGCTTCCCGTGGCAACCACGTACCAACAGCGTCTTCTCAAGCTCTCGCCATACCCTCCTACGTCCATGGTAACAATCCTCCTATTGGGGATTTCTCCGCTCTTGCCAAAACCTCCTGCTTCCAAGGTAACCATCTTCAGGACGGTTACCTATAAACCATCCTCTGTTTATGCTTCCTATAGCTCTCGCCATAAAGCCTGCTTCCAAGGTAACATCCTGCTTCCAAGGTAACCACCTTCCAGACGGTTACCTTTGTAACCATCCCCTGTTTATGCGCCCCTAGCTCTCACCATAAAGATGCTTCCATAGTAACCCTCGTTGTCTTTCCAGGGTAACTACCCTGCGGGTAGTTTCCGTGACAACTGCCGATCTGTGGCCCTTATGCTCTCGCCATACCCACCTTATTCAAGGGTAATCATCCTCCGGTTGGAGATTCCTCCGCTCTCCCGATACCTTCCTTCTTCCACGGTAACCATCCTTCGAGTGGTTACCATGGCAACGCACCCACTGGTTGCTCCGACGACGACAGACAACGACATCCTACTACGACACGAAACCCAGGAATGGGCGCTTAACAGCTGTCGCGGTGGCGAGAGCTATAGGAGGCATAAACAGGGGATGGTTACAAAGGTAACCGTCCCGAAGGTGGTTTACCTTGGAAGCAGGAGGTTGTGGCAAGAGCGGAGAAATCCCCAATAAGAGGATGATTACCATGGCCACCGTCCTCATCATTGCCATCGTCACTCTAGGTGAGTGCACACCAGGCTAAGTGTCAGGTGAGCGATAGGACAGCCGGGTCCGTGCCTGAGGCTGCCTGAGGCAAACTCATCAAAGGCGTCGCCGAATGCATCAGAGAGCAGCCGCGCATGCCTGCATATCGCGCTAGTGTTCATTCAACGATCCCATTGGAGGAGCGTGCGCGGAGCGCGCGATCCGGTGCGATTTGAGGGTCACGTGTCCCGCTCGTAAAAGTATATGCCGAGTGCTTGCCGACCCCATATGCATTCTCCAGTGTACGTCTCGCGCGATATCCTACGGCAGGTCGTAACTTTAATGTACACCGCGGACTGAGTGTTTTGGATACGACCCGTTTTACGGTTTTCCTTTTGCGAGGTCAATGAAGCCGTGCGTAGCTCGAAGCGTTTCAAGTTTACTGCCTAGTTATCAATAGTTTGTGTCAACTTAAACGTCTCCGCAGTACTGCCTAGCTATAGATAGTTTGTATCGACTTAAACGTCTCCGCAGAAATGAATACTTCACTGTTGTTCCTCTTCCTAAAATTTTCTTCTGGGGGTTCGGAGGATAGGAGAGGGGGATCGGAGCATAAGTATATCCAGCCGTCATTCTCTTAAGTTCGCGACAACATTTCAGGCAGCTAAAATGTTTCAAAAAGCGCTGAATCGCTGCGACTTGTCTTGACCCTAGACGACTTTCAACTGTCTCTTATAATTCCACGCAGGGAAATGTCAAAACTATCCCATGCGCAGACAAGTTGCAACGGCGGAAAGACGGCGAGACTGGTGGTTACTTTAGCCAGACAGTAGAGGGTACAATATTCTTGTCGGGCTCTTCTAAAACGCTGGCGGGTAGAAACACCTGGTGATGGATAGGGTTGTGTCAAACTGCATACTGTAGACTGATTAATGCTAACGGCCGGGCGTATATAAGAAAAGTTGAGTGAACCTAGAGCAGGTTGGCTTCTCATTTATTCACACGCATCCGGTTTATGTACATGTAGCTCTGGAAGCGAACGCGTTAATTTTTAAGGTAGTTTAAGACATAGTTTATGCAGTCACTACGTTCCCAGCGACGGAGGCCTACTGAAGTACTTATCATGTCAGACGACGATGACTTCGAAGCACACAATATCTAACACCACGTCAGTTCATAGGCACCCTCTTTTACTGAACGCCTACTTCTCGTTGATATGACCTGAACAATTATAAAGCCGGGACGGCACGTGAGATTAAATGTATTTGAACAGGGTCTTTGTCAAGTTTCTTTTACTATAGGCAAGGGGAGATTAGGACAGCTGCGATTCTCATCTGCAGTTGCGTATGCACAGAAAATATGTGCTACCATGTTCTGAAGAAGTTGTCGGGACCACGGCCCAATGTTAACGTGTGCTCGAATGCCTCTTTAGAGGAAAAAACGCAACGCTTGAAAATAATTTCTCTTCTATAAAAAACTGGAAGGACACGAATGATGTCTAAAAAAATATTCACGCTCAAAAGAACAGTTACAAAACTTTTTTGGGGAGCAAAGTTTTGTTGAGTTACGAAACTTCGTTTGACTATGCGGCTGACGATGAGGCATGTTGCATGAACTCAGACTTGATGCCCACAAGCACAATCACTAACTCTGCTGCATATTGAGGAACTTTGCAACAGTTACAGCAGTGAATTTAGAGCTAACGGCACGGACTGCTGGCAAGTGGCATACACTTGCCTCATGAGAGCGCTCGGGTCCATACCGCCGCGAAGGCATGGCCATTATCGGAGACACATGTATCTTCCTTACTCTTTCGATGCATTTTGAGTATGGGCATAAGGTATCGTTTGCCAAAAATAAAATATCGGAGTATTGGCCAATAAATACATTTTAGTGCATCGTGCATTTTAATGATACTCGATACTAAACAAAATTTGCCGCGCATTTTGAGGCTCGCTCAGGCGTTAGCACACTGAAAGAAAAAAGATGAAATTAGGAACAGACGATGCCGATGCCGTCCGCACGGTAAGTCGTTCCCTACGTTCTTAGCCGGGGAGATATGCGATGTATATGTTCCGGTTCTGCAAGCACTCTGACAGCAAGGACGAAGATACAGACTCACCGTTGTGGTAGAAGTAACAAACTCGTTTATACACCCGACGGCGATACGGATGCAGTACAATTTGTGCAAACGCGCTTATTACGAAATGCGCTGCTCACCAAGACGATGTTCGCTCAGACACTCACGTGAGGGTTGCAAGTGCCCGTACTGAACCGATCTGCAACACTTTGGGATACAATTACAGATGGATTTACTCGCAGGTTCGGCCATCTTTTGGAGATAAAGCCAAGTGCAAAAGAAGACACGGTTCCTGCTGTTCTTCGCCCTTATTTCAAATTGCGGTGGTTGCCAACAGAAATGGAAGACTTCCGCCGTCGTGCTCAGGAGCTTGCAGTACGAGCTGTTGTTCGCGTTATCAGCCCGACAAATGTCGCGCACTCTTCCACACGCGGGTCAGTGGGGTCAACGGCGCTGGTAGCGTCAAATGCATCAGCTGATGCATTGTTTCCGTTTGGACAAGCAAATGCTACAAGCCGCGGTTCTTAAGAGGTGCTAATGAGTTCTTTAACAACCTCCAGGATATTTGTTTATTTGTTTATTGTAATACCCACAGCGCCACAAGTGGCATTACAGTGAGGGGGAATAACACATCATACAAACGAAAAAAGAAAGGTAACAAAGTGCAGCACATACAATGCAACCATAATGCAACATTAATACAGCCTAAAAACAGCATTCACAGAGATGAAGAGAATAAATCACCTGACGTAATTAATACCACCTCTTCAGAGAGCCGGTTCCAATCTCTTTTAGACCTAGGGAAAAAAAGCATATTTGTACATCTCTGATTTACAGTTAATTTCCTTAACTTTTAATCGATGGTCACGGCGTAGCGAAATATAGTTTGGTGAATGGATGTACAGGTCACGGTTTATGCCAGTATTGGAATAGTTAATACTACGAAAAAATTTTAACCTCAAACAATACCTACGTTTTTCAAGCGTCTTCCATCCCAGCGAGTTTTTTGCACGTGAAACGCTAAAGCTTTTGGTATAGCTGTTAAAGACATATCGGATACCAAAGTTTTGTACCCTCTCAAGTTTATCTATATCCGTTTTATGCCAAGGGTCCCATACTGCGCAGGCATATTCGAGAACCGAGCGAACGAGAACGAGAGAACTCGAGTTGACACTGCTATGCTTCACTCCTGTCCCTTCTTTAAATGGAACAAGACAACGTGCACCTCTGCTCCTGCATAGAGGGGCCTTTTTTCATTTGCTTCTCTTATAGCACGGCCGCATTGTGGGACTCTTTAGGACCGGTACAGTAGTTTGAGAAAATTTTGTTACTTAAGATCTTTAAATAAAGGTAACGTCTAACTAACAGAGATTAGCTAGATATATAAATAAAGGTAAAATCTAAATAAAAATGATTAGCAAGATATATTTTACGTAATATCAGTTTCAGCCCTTTAATTCTAGTTCTTCTAGCTTTAAACGCATAATGTTCAATTTCAAGCTTCTGTTAAACACAGTGCTGGAAAAATAATTGGTCAGCTTTCCTAAGCGCACAGGTTGCACCATTCAGCACAGGGAAAAGGTAGAGACAACGGAGCAAGGCAGTAGAAAACTGAAAGTATCAGAAAAAGTTTCAAGTTTATTCGTGTGCAGTCAAGTGCTGACTGACCGATTCGCATGAAGAACATTAGCTTTAAAAAAATATTTTGGTAGCCTGCTTATGGAATTGATTGTTTAAACGACCACATGACTTTTGTCCGATGCTAAAGGTCTGACGAAACCAGCTGCGCCTACAGTGAACTTAAAAAAATCTGTGCGGTTGGTTTTTTTAAGCCCTTTCAGAGAAACAGTGCACTGTATCGAATACATTAAATATTCCAGAAACCATAAAAAATTATTTAATTTAGCTACTCATAACACCAGCTTTATTAGCATTGGCAATTTCAGTGATGTATCGGAGTATTGACAATACAGAATCAAGAATCTGTATCTAAAATAAATTTCGGTTCTGTATCTTGCATACGTATCGGAGATACAGTTGGTTGAGGGTACCGGGTATCGGTATCGATGATAATTTTTTGAAGTATCGTGTCCAGCCCTGAGCGCCCGTCACCACCTCGATTTTGGCAAGATTCAAGTGCAAGATTTTAGGGCACGCCCTGCATAGCCCGTACCTGGCGCCCAGTTATTTCCTCTCGTTTGCTCGTCTGAAGAAAGGTTCCGCTGGAAAACCATTCGCCGATATTGAGTTCACAACAAGAATCATGACGTAATTTACATGGTTGGCGGGACACTTTTATGAACACGGCATCCAAAAGCTGTATCTCAAGCTAAAATGTTGTTTCGCATAATGAAGGAAAATTTGCGGAAAAATAAAGAAATGTGAAATGATTACTTTCCAGTTAAAGTTTTCCAGAGTCAAAATTTTCCTCAGCCGTGCTGGCCTTTGTATCTTTGCTTTTCGGGCACGTCTTCTTGCTTGTGGAATTGAAAACATGAAATAAAGTGCGCAGGGAAAAAAATTTTAGGAAACCACGTATGTAAAACCACGGTTGACAAGAAATCAAAACTGGAAAATTCTCAAACTGCACCGACGCTGCTTTCCACCTCTTGTGGCATGCAATTTCTTCACCAACATACTTATCGCTTTACCGCGTATTGCATACCCAAGATTCATTCCGTTGCGTGGATGCCTCTTTTTTTTTTTTGGGGGGGGGGGGGGCATGTGGTAGAGCAACCGCCTCTCATTCGGGAGGTACTGGGTTCGATCCCCAGTGCCGCCAAGTACCCACTGGTTTTCTAATGGGTGAAAGATTTCCCCCGCCTGGTGCTCGGCTCTTGTACGGTTAAATGCTTGAAAAAGGGCCTCTTGCCACGTGACATTAAAGTACACGTATGTACAAAACTACCACATATGCAGAAAACTGTTCAAGTTTGTGCCTGTACCTCTAACAAAAAACTGATTTACCTTCCCCTCCTTATAGTCTGCGCTGATGTGACAATGTCACACGTGCTTCCTCTTCCGCTCGCTTTAATATCGGGCAGCCATTCTGCCTCCAGCATTAAAACTTTGATCGGCTATCGTGGCTGCTTACAATATCACTTTTTCTTATATCAACTGACACGACATAGGCTGTTACCAAAGCTGAGCTCGGCATGCAAAACTCTGCGTAACTTCCCTCGAAATTCGTACCGGGCCAATAAGAGCGTTTTACGATACTCGATTCGTGTCCCCACCTCTCTAACAAGATCGACGACAGCTCAACGGCAGGATGGAGACCACACTCTGAAGTCTATACGCTCCTCCGCAAGCGATAGCTCCTCAGGCTTTTAGAACACCACCCACTCCACGTTCCAGCCAAGCAGCGTTACGTTAAGGAGCTTCGTTCAAGAAACGGAAATCCTTATCGGGACTGCTCATCACGGGCTCCCGCGCTCATCGTGAACGACTTCGGTTCGGCTGTGTACAAGTACGCAGTTGCGCAGTATCCTCCTTTCAGTTGCCCGTGTCTGTTTTGTTTGTCTGTTCGCTTCAATTTACGATCCTCTCTGGGGGCAAACGAAGATGGAGTAGGCGGGGCTTCCCGTTACATCGTGAGTCGGCCGGCGGCATGCTGACAACCTGCCGCAGGGGGTCGCGATAAGCGGAAGCACCACTCCGGGCAGGAGACAAAAAACGACCCGGTCGCCGTTGTATAGTACGAGGAGGGGACCAGAAGGCAGGGAGGAGGGATGTAGGTTGGGACTGGTGTGGACTCTGTGTACACCGCGTTCCGGTGTCTTAAATTAGCAGCACGGCATGATATCTCCCAGGAACACGCACTCGAAAAAAAAAAAAAAAGTCTGGCGAAACCGAACAAGTGACCATGGAGTCTGTTTTGTTGAAGCGTCAGTGTAGAACTCTGAGTACTCTCTCTAAACGCGCCCAACAGCTCCAAAAAGGGGCCTCAAAGAACAGTAAAGCGCAGGTGGTCGAGTGGACTGTCTAAAGTAGAAATAGACGATTAAGAGCAGAGTTACAGCGACGTAAGAGTAACAAAGGACAAGATCATGTGGAGAATAAATAAAAAGAAAAGGAACGCCAAAAGGCTTAGGCCTAGCGTCGAAGCTCGTGGAATATCAACGAAAAGCTATGGTATATGAACGTCGCAGGGACCAGAAAGGAGTAAAAAAGAAGGGCGTGGGGTCGGTAACCGAGGTAACGGAACTGACGCAGCATTGTGCCAGAGATACGACTGCAGCTTCCCTTGTTCTGAGAGCTGATCGCAAACAGCGGCGGAGACAACTTGGCAGAAGAGGCGACCAGAAAGACACGAGAGGCCACCGGCGATAATCAGAGCATCGCTGGGAGCGGGCGAAGCGAGATGCCGCTGCATGGTGGCAGGCTGGCAGCAACTGAGTGGAACCCAGGTGCGCGCCACGGGGGGCGAGCGGGCTCGGGGAAGGCCGCCTCCGTTCGAACCTCGACGGGGCGATGTTCATCGCCCGCGGTGAGCTACTCTGCAGGGTACCGTGCCCGCACCTCGCTGTCGGCGAGCATCGGTTCGATAGGACGCCACAGGACCGGCTCGGCAAAGGGGCTCGGCTAGAACGGACCGCCGGTCTCTCTTTGATCAAGAAGTGCTCCCGGGTTTCTCTTTGTTTACGCTATACGTCCTTCGATCGCCCCCTATCACGCACAGGGCGTGGGAGCACGTGCTGGCGATTAGCTCATCAGGCAGGCATCGCGTGAGATGACTTCCGGTTGCAAGAGTGGCGTCCAGTTTCGGTAGCTATTCCCGTCCCGATCGGGCGATTAAAGAAACAAACAGGGCGGAGAGTGTGCGCAAGACAGGAGCTTTTGTGGATAAACAGACAATAAAAACGATGACAGCGACTAGTTCATTGACGCGCGTGACTGAAGCAGGCTTTTGAAGAAATGAATAACGGAGTATGACCCCTCACGTTACGGAATAATTAGAGTGCCGGAGCGACGCAGTGGGGCGTTTAATAATCGAGATTGGCTACTCAACCCTGTGGCAAAATGCATAAGAAGCATGGCACGGGAGAGATTCATCAAAACCTGAGCACAAAACAGTATCATCGACAACAAGAAATAAATCCTAGTTAGTAGACACATTGTGGAGCAGGCGGATATATTTTGGTTGCGCACGCGGCACAGAAGGAATCTATTACATAGTAAGCGGGGTTGCTACTTGCATACATTTTGATTGCTTTATGGGGGTTTAACGTCCCAAAGCGACCCAGGCTATGAGGGACGCCGTAGTTAAGGGCTCCAGAACTTTGGACCACCTGGGGTTCTTTAACGAGTACTGACTTCGCCTCCATAGAAAAGCGACCGCCGCGGCCGGGATTGAACCCGCGTCTTTCGGGTCATCAGCCGAGCACCATAACCACCGAGCCACCGCGGTGGCTGCACACATCTTGAGCTCTGGTATTTTTACTAAACGATGATGTGACTAATGATCTAATTTTAATGACGCAAGGGCACCGACCAAAGTAAGCCACTTTAATTTACCATAGTGAGCATTGCTTTTCCTGCCTAAACAAGGATACCAAAAGTGTAAACACGAATAGCTACTTCACTCAGCAATGTGAACCGTACTGCAGTTATAAAATAAATACCAGCAAATATTTTCAAGCTATTTTCCCCGCGAGGCATGTCGTCTCTTTTACTGATAGAGAAACGCCGTGAGTTTCACCAGGAACTTATCGCAACTTGCTCAAGCCAGGTTTTTTTTTCGGGTTTCTGAACATTTACGACACTGTCCGGATTTTAGTAAGAAAATGCACTCCAAAGAACGTTTTTTTTTTTAAACACAAAGAAAACTTTCCTTGGGGTGAATTTCCTTGCGACAGTCTGGAAATTGTCCTAGATGTTGAGAAACCCGAAAAAAAAAATCTTTTTTTTTATTTTCTATCGTCATACTCGAACACACCGACGATAGACATGTCAGCTGTGGTGGAATCTAAACTCCCTAATACCTCGCTATTGACCCGCGACAGTGAGTTTCTTCTTTGCCAGCGCCTTGCAAGTGTTGCACCTTTTGTGGCAAAACTACGTTCGCTCAATACTGATCTCAGATTGATGCAGATCGATACTGATCTGCGTTAAACCTGTAGAGCACTCCGTGGTTATTGGTGCGATATGCGTTGAATCAATAACGATCGAGAACGCCTGTCTGACAGATATGTAGGTACAGGTCCGGCCATGAGTAAAGGGAGCGCGCTATTCCGTTGTAAGCGCAATCGCATCTTCCCTGTCGGAGATAAAGAAACATTGTTTATCCATGATGAACATTGTTTATCCACTATACCAGCTTGCACATACCATAGCTTGCACTGTAAATTAGTCAAGTAGCAAGTAGCAGTTAAATTAATGATTTGTCGCGAGAGGTTGCTTGGGAAGAGAAACCTGGATCGCACGAGCTCCACCGATGGCAGCGCCTGCCATAGCAGGGCAGGGCAGTGGCGCATCGCTTAACCGCTGCTCCACTGCGTCAGGAGGGGTAGAGGACTCACAGGGATCTATGACTGAAAGGTCGAGAATTACCAATCTCGCATATACGGACATTAACCCATTAACTCTATCCTGTCATACCCTTAGGGCTAACTTAAGTGACCCGTCCAATTATTTGCTATTGCCTTCCATTTCCCGTGCATTGTTTGATTACGTTTTAATTCCCTCACAGTATGCAAAAAATTGTCACTTCACGACGGGACGCCGAAAAACACTATCTCCACCGACTTTGCTGTCTTGCATAAGCCGGCTCGAAGGACGAAAGGGCGTACGGCACATCTGAATAGCAGAATAAGTGTGCGTCTGCAGCTGTGATGATGGCTAACGAAGCAGAATTTGTCCACCGGGCGGGAAGCGTCGTTTTGCGTTGCATGAAACACTGTTCATCAGAACATTGCTTACAGACAAGGTATCGGGCATGAAACTGAGCACTAGTATCAATGCGTTTAAACGCCGTCGATGTGCGCCCATCAATCGTTAAGACAGCAGCAGCACAGGAGAAGCGCGAAACAGGCCACGAATACCAGGGCACAAAACATTCCTCGTCATTCTTCTTCTTTCAGGCTGTATTCTTTGTTCGTCCCTGTATGCAAGTTGAAATCGATACCATATTTTTTAGAAGTTCATTTGTAAGTCATTACGACATACTGACTGTTCGAAATTGTTTGAAATTTGGCGCCCCCTTTACACAATGCCCTACGGGCCTGGAAGATATTTAAAGAATATAAATAAATAAATGCTGTCGTCCTTATTTTCTTGCCCTCTGTCTTCCACAGCTCTAGATTTGAGAGCGCCACGTCGAGCGCACTAAGCCTTCAAACGTCACTATACATACCGCTCTCACAGCAAGCAGGAAAGATGATTCGCTCTGTGAGTTATCGAAAAGAAATTGTTCCGTCTGCTGGGGAAGGAATTCTAGTCTAGGGTGAGAGAAAGAGAGAGAGAGAGAGCGAAGGTGAAGGAAAGGCGGGGATATAAATCCGAATAGTCCGAAGAGAATACCTGTTTGCCACCGCCCACGGGGAAATTAAGAGGGGATATAAGGGGAACGGGGGAAAGAGAGCTGAGTTAGAAATTAATATGCTTAATTAACGAAGTAAAGACTTCACATACTTCGAAGTCATAGCCTATCCAGCTGTCACGATTCCCCCAAAGAATCGGGGAAGTGCCTGGCAAACCTTCAGAGCCGATGAGTGCTGCTGCCACCGTGTGGGAATCCAAAGAACTGCCATTAGCACATTTTACATAATTAGAAAGTTATAAAAATTTAACGCTACTCGAAAGAAGCTATCAGTAT
The DNA here is from genome assembly GCF_055824585.1 of Amblyomma mixtum. NCBI lineage: Eukaryota > Metazoa > Arthropoda > Arachnida > Ixodida > Ixodidae > Amblyomma > Amblyomma mixtum. Next base: position 21,942,050 of record NC_143013.1, read on the forward strand.
AAAAGCAATGCAATATAAGAAATATCAAATCATTCATGTTAAATGTACAGTCTTTGGCAAAAGTCAGCAGGCTGCGTAGTTTGCTTCTCACTCCCATAGCGGAGCCCTTACGGCTTCCCTAAAGATCAAAAGGTCTTGTAAGGTGAGAGGCAAACCTGTAGCCTGGTTACTTTTGGTGAAGACTCCATTTCTAGAATGCTGCCTACTATACACCATATTAGATTCTCTCTTCCCACAAATTCCGAGTTTATTGCGTCCTTTACCAAATTGAAGGTCAAAAAGAGGTGTTTTTTCTTGGTGCTCTATGAAACGAATATTGTCACGCACACGAACTAATTATGGAAGACAGGTGGCTAACCTTTAGTAATAAGTAAAGCAGTGATAAAAATGTCACTTTTGGTTGACCTCCGACGGCTGTCAAGCTCTAATTTGTTCAAGAAACCGAGTGACCTGGATGCCTTAAGGTTATTGGCATGTTTACGATGCGGTGTTTTTCTTTTTCACGTGTAATTTCCCGTAATTTTTTTCGTTCCACTGATGCGCCTACTGCTCTGCAGTAATTTTCGTTGCCATGTAAATTGTGAGGGTCGTGACCATTTTGTGTGTTTTACAGAGTTTTGTGTTTGTGCGCAGCCCTGCATGTAGCTCTTGTTTTTGTTGTTAAGGCATTTGCGTTTGTACTAGGCTACATACACATTTCAAGCTACATGTCTGTCCCTTTTCGTCTGCAGCTAGTCCGTACACTTTTCGAAGGTGTTTCGAAGGTGGTAAATAAAGGCTTATTCATTATTTCATTAAAGCTTCCTGCTTTTCATGTTAAGGTTTCTGGGAAAAAAAAAAAACTGCACTGAATTTCAAGCTGTCCGGCATAAATTTAGACGGGTCATTTTCTTCCGCTTAACACTGCGTGCGCTGAATTCTCCCAGTGCTCTGAGTTCTCTGAGCGCTGAGTGGAAAAGCTCAAAACGCCCTCGCACTAAGATTTCGGCTCACTTTGAAGAACCTCAGGTGGTCTAAAAGAATCTTTCGCCCTCCATCACTACCCTTCATTGAAGCTTACAGTGTTATTTTGCACGAAAAATCAAACAATCAATCATGGACGAAAATAAATGAAACGGCGATCGTCATTTCCTACGGTGGGGCGTGATGAAAACCTATGGGTTTTCAGAGGATCGCGACGGGGAAACCATCGGCTCTTCGAAGCTCTTCTGTTGCAGCAGTGGATACGGCATACTATAACTTCCTGCGGGAGAGAAACGAGGCACCGCGAAGCGTGGTGACGCCAAGAGGCGCCTTGAAAGGAAAAAACAGCGCGAAGAGACACGGACACACGAAGGAACGAAACGTGTCCGTGCTTCTTCGCGCTGTTTTTTTTTCCTTTGAAATACAATACCAACTATCCCGGAACCTTGCTCTTCTGAGGCGTCTTGAGTCGGGCAGTGTGAAATCTTTATCTGAAGCCGTCTTTTGAGTTTGTTTCAGGCCATGGCGACACGTCCGAGCTTGAGTTTCTCCACTAGGCAAACTGAGTAATGGCACTACACCGTGAGAAAGAAGTCACGTCCCGTATAGTTTGATTTGGTGAACTCAAAGTGCTCAATATAAAAAAGCAGCTTCAAGATTAACTTTATCTGAACAGTATTCTGACAAGGGGATACAGTAGCGTGGCTTTTTGGGCTTGTTGGTACATAGTTCCAATACACTGTAGCGCAGCAAAAGACGAGGACATCAGAGACGAGAGACGAACACCACGAGCGCTCGTGGTGTTCGTCTCTCGTCTCTTGTGTCCTCGTCTTTTGCTGCGCTACAGTGTATTGGAAGGGGATACAGTTGGTCCATTCTCACATGGCTTCTGCGAGTTGTTTTTTTTTTTTTCTGGCGGGGGGGTTACGGTTTAAAAACTTAAAAACCATAAATAAAACAAAACAGATATCCACATAGGCATGGTTTATATAGGCTGTGCTATCGGCTACGAATAGACGGAGAACGTTTATAGGCTTCTGTCTCCACAAAATCTGCAGCTTGTGTTTAGAGGAAGGAAATAAATTTTTCGGTTGGCTTGCGTCTATAAACAGCCCATGTGCCCCAAACGGACAAATTTAGGCATATCACATCCGCTTGCTTCTCCTTAGACTCTTTACGCTATTAATAGACAAAAGAAATAGACTCTTCAGGGGTCGTGTACAGACAGTCTAGAGACCCCGAACAAAACAAAATATATTCTTGCGCTGAATAGATTACAAATCGACAAAAACAAATCAGCTTTCTTAGTGACAAACAAGGAATTATGTGCACGCAAAATAAAACACCTGCTCGACGACAAACTTCAATAAGAACTCTGCACAGTCTGTAGAGTAGTGTTTGCAGGACAAAGTATGTCAGTCACGTGATACAAAGAACATGCGGCGCTTCGGTGTGAAACGCGTTGTCTGTTTAAATTTTAAATTTGACATGTATTGTCTTTACAAAACGTTATCACGCCAATAGGTTCGTTTGTGGATGGTTCATTACGGCTCGTGCAGCGTTTCCAGCGCCTCAAGTAATTGGAATGTGAAAACTTTTCACGTCATCCCTTCATATATTTAGTGTGCCGGAGATGAATCCAGTTCTCCTCTACAGAGCATAGAACCAAGCCCTATGACGAGAGCTTGCGTAAACGTGTTTACGAAAGCGGTTAAACGTGAAAGGTGTTTTATATGGGAGCTGTTTATGTGGGTTATGGGAGTTACATGGGTTATACAGGCTATATGAAAGGTGGTCATATGTGGAAAAAGAAGGTGAAAAGTAACACCAAAATCTTACTGGTGCAAAACCTTCGTTAGTACAGAAGGAGACGTGACATGAAAGCTTTCACTTGTGTGAGGAATAGACATGGTAACCAGGGAGGCAAACGTTAAGAAGGGCATTTTTAATGTTTCAAAACTCCAAAGTTAGGTTGCACAATACGTTAAAAAAACTGGAGGTGACACTTAAGCTCCTTCTTAAGGGTATGAAGTCATAGCATAATGGGTTAATTCCCATGTATGCAGAAGGTCATTCTCTATTTTAAGTTCGTAGATCCCTGGCAGCCCTCATACCCTTCCTGGCGCAGTGGTGCAGAGGTTAAGCGATGCGCCACTGCCCTGGGATGGCAGGTGCTGCCAGCGACGGGCCTTGTGCGGCCCAGGTTGTTCCTCCAGAGCGACCAATCATTGATTTAACAGCCACCTGTCACGGTGGGCAGTTTGCTCACAATCCGGTGGGCAGGTTGTGATGACGTCACAAGGTCACGTGACCTGGGTGGCGCACCTACCTCCTAGGTTTCTCTCTGGGGACACCCTGCCAGAACCATGCCCGTGATTTCTCGCCCACAACGCCGACAACATTTTCTGATGAACGGGGTCTTTAACGCTATGTCGTTAAAAAGAAAACAAATTACTGCGGATATTACGGCAATCTTTTCGCGTGCCGCTGTAACTGGGAGTTTTGCAGCATGCTTCTGACGTCAAAGTTCAACCGCTTTCCTGAAAGCATCGCGTCAGTCAAGAGAGTGGCTTAGGTAAAATACATTACTCCACAGCTGGCGACTACGTGTACCGGATTTTGTGGACGCTTCGCTGCTGGGCCTACGACAAGAAAAACAGAAGTTCCAGTGCGACAAAAGCTACGTCACAGCGTCGCACACTTCGAAAACATGCGTGACAGGGGCACATGTCTCTCTCGACCCTTTCGTTTCGCAGGTGCGCGCAAGCTTTGGAGAAATGTCCGTGCAGTCAACGCGTAAACAGCGGCGCCTGTTTTGCGTCAGGCCGATACGGCCACGCACGCTATGCGACAACGTGAAATAATAACGAACACATTATCGATGGTATTCGAAAACACCGCACTGGCAAAAAAAAATATCGTTATTATTTTCCTTTTATTTCATCCGCGTCATTATGCGTGTGCCACTGTGAAGGGCATTTGCAGACGCACACTCGAAACAGAAATAGGCCTACGGGGGAGTAAAAAGGGAGTAACTTGCACTCCCTTTTTACTCCTTTCTGTTTTGAGTGCACTGGATAGATTTCAAGGTCACCTCTGGAGGCTACACCGAATTCTACCGTATTACCCGTACTTTTTTTTTTTGCATGGCCTCGTGATTTATTTTTACGTATAGAGTATTTTTTTTTTATTTGAGTGTGCATTGTCCATTTGTTTGTTTATTTTTTGGCATACTGCAGGCCAAGTAGGACCATTCAGGAGGGGTCTCAACCGTGGTGCAAAATAATGCGTTGATTGTGTACCGCGATAGCACCACTTCAAGAAAAAAGGATAGGAATAGAAAACAAATGATGCAGTTGATACCCAAAATCAGGGCGCATAAAAGTGTTATATGGGAAACAATTCTACTCTGCTGCATTTGTTGAGAAAAAACTGCGCCTGTGTGCGCTTGTTCTAGCAAAGCAATGTGTGTGGCATGCTATCCTTGTGGAAATAGGCTGGATGAAAGAAGGCAAAGTTAATTTCGTTTCCCCTTGAAGCCAGTTCTGAAGAAAAATTAGACGATTATTTTTTGTGCACGCTTCCAATATTTGAATATGCTTTTTCTGCATTATTAAAGAGGGAGAATCTTTCCATCGGTGTTATTTATTAGTGAATCTGAAGGCATTACGCTAAGATGTTCAAGTAGTCTGAAAACTTTTTTTTTACTATAAGAGACCCATACAGCTGCACCATACTTTAATATGGGTCTAAAACAACAGTAATAAGTACAATGCAAACATCAAAAATATGGGCAGACAAGTACAGCTTACTATTAATGGCTATGCCAGGACACTTAAGTTTTAACCTTGCAAAATGTCAGCGTTCTGCAACATACAGAAAACAGTACTTTTCTTCTTTTTCTTTGTAATGCGCACAAGCAGTTTTTTTTTTTTTTCTTATTCAATGTCGTACCCCAATGCGGACGCGATTCGTTAATCGCTTCGTGGTTTGCTGTAACAAATGATGATAATTTTACAAGTTATTCTTTAAACAGTGCACACTGTTATGATCGGCGAACACGGGTCTGGGAGGAATTCCTAGCAGACGTGAGTCATCGTGAAGAAAAGCTGCGACGAGGAACTGGTGACGGCGGCAGCAGCGGCGGAAGCGGCGGCGACGGCAACAGCGGCGGCATCAAGTGTCCGAGTCTGCCCTCTGGGTCGCCGGACGGAGTGACGCTGCGAAAGGTCAAGCTGTTGCTGTTAATGGAAAGACGGCTGTGTCCTCGACAGAGGTCTCGTAGCATACAGCAATTCAACTCAACTCAACTCAAGGTCTCGTGTTTCGGACATCCAGCGATGGAGTATGAGGACGTCCATTCAGCTGCTGGAAAACTGCGGGAAATTCCTTACCCACGCAAACAACGAACAGAAGACTTGCCGCAGTGGTCAAACTGACACATCAATGTTTGATGACTCTGTCTCTACCCTTTCCATCGACCGAGCTGCGAGAGAGTACCAGCACCGCCCCCTGCCGTGGGTGGTTCCACCAGTGTCCGCGACTGCCCACCTGAGTGGACATCGTTCTCCCAACTTTATTCCCCAGTCAGGGATATTCTTTTTTTTTTTAAATAAACCACTACCACCACCAGTACGAAGCGTATTTGACGGAATATTGTTTTGTGACCGAGGCACGCCTATCTCGACTGTAAATATGTGCAAATAAATCTGCTGTACAGTGTCCTCCATAACGGAGTTTGACACCGTCCTTCAGAGCCGGGACCTGCGCGGCTGAACGAGTGAGTCAACTCAAAGGCCCCTCCGTCTCCAACAACACCAATCGGCAAACCACTTAACAGATACACCATACGCAATCACATAAACCAAATCGTTCACATAAATTAAAAGTAACAGTGGTCCCAAGTAGTCGAGAACTGTGCCACAAGACATAGGTTGAGAAAGGTGGAAAGAATGTAGGAAAAGTTAGTGGACATTTATTAATAAAATAAAAATGGAAGGAAATGATGCTGCTAGCCGCGGCATCTGCCATCGAAACCTGAAGCACCTGACCTGCGGCTAGCGGGAATAAAAGGAAAGGGAGAGGGAAAGAAAGGGGGAAGCGATAGAAGAAAGGAGAGGGGAAGGGCGGCAATATACGCTATGTATAAATACAGGGTATAATGTAAGAAAGGTTAGAAAGAGTGGAGGCCAGTTATGGCCGGATAGTCGTAATTGTTGCCGGTGTAGCAATTCTCCATGGTTTACTTTTTGTAGTCTATATTGTAGTCACATTTACGGTTCCATTTTAGGCCCGCCTTGAAACGTTTCCGCACATAAGCCGCGGCTGGACACGTGTCCTCAACAATTGCAGTACATCACATAGGTCCGGTGAAACGTCACTGTGAGGGCACTTGTTAGTCGCTGGGAGAAGTGTGTCAAGCTACGAGCAATGTAGCTTACAAGCTGCCATCGGGCATGTGCAAAACAATAGCAATTAATTAATTAATTAATTAATCTCACCAACGAGGCTTACACTTTCAAGAAGATAACGGAAATATATAAGCCTAGCTCGCTTTTTATACGTTCTTCGTTGCATCGCCATTTGCATGCAACAGTAAAAGCGCTCGATATTGAGAGCTGAATACGCTAAAAGTCTGAGCTCTCCGCCAGCGCGATTCTATATCGCATGATGGGCCGATAACTGCAATTTCTTAAATGAACATTACCACGTGCACATGTGCAGCACATGTCGGATGATTTCGACGAGTAAAAAATAAAGTATACCAGCACTGCAAGATGCATTTTCTATTGAATAGAACATATACTATCCCCCTCCAAAAGAGAAAAAAAAATAATGTGAAAAAACTAGCGGTGTGGTCGGCGTACAATACCTACTTTATTTCAAAGCGTTTCCTGATTGACTTCTGCCTTTCTCATCAATTATCACAATTGTCTCGTATAGGCCATGTGAATAAACAGCGTTAGTGCATCGGCCGATCCCGTTGCGCTCTCATATATCAATCTACTGCCATCTGGCGTTTATTAGTGACGGTCGATGCTTATCACTATGGCGGCCAGTTTTCGACAATGAAAAGCATGTCGCTTGCTTTCTTTTCTTCGTCTAGAAGTCTATGGTTCATAGCGGGGCTCCCAGCTTGCCCTGTGCAACACAAGTGGAAGGCAGCCAGCCGCTGGTTAGCATAGGCTTCCGAAGTGTTTTTATTGAGTGACACCGTAGTGAACAACAATACATTTATCTCTTAGTTCCATTCATGAGTTCATGCAAAGGAAAACAGTTAGTGTAATATCCGACATTCTGGTCAAAGATGCGAGCTCATGGAGCCGCTCTTTGCATGCCCAGTGATTCTGCTTGTGAGCGCAACCAGGTACTGTGCTGGACAAATGAAATGCCGACGGGGAAGCTCAAATGCAAACCCACAAAAGCAAAATTTTTTAACTCAGGGAGAAGAAATGTTATAAATTTTGCTACATTTAAGAAGACCGGCCACTGCACCTTCCAAGTGATGGATAACGCTTGATGTTACAAAGCCAGCGTCAATTCAGGTCTCTGCGCCTGTCTACCACAAAAATAAAAATATCGAATCGGTCACTCAGACGTAATTCTAGGTCAGCAGAGCGCCTCGATCCTACCTTTACAAATATTACGTTGGAGCAAACAGAAAAAAAAAACACTACACACTAAATTCCTGCTGCATGTAAATATCCATGACATTCTGCAATGCAAAGCCCCTCAATTGCAAAATGGGCATTCACCCCACACGTATACCTCAAATGAAATGTGGAGTCTTAAAGAAAGGTGATTATAGTGACCAGGAGCATCGACTCAGCAGTTGTGATCAATCTGCCGAGAGAAGCAACGTTGTATTTCATTTGTACTTCATTGCGTTTCCTGAGAGCTAGCGATGCTTCAGCAGGGCTAAAAATAAAACATAAAATAAAGCGGGATTATTAGAAACCTCAACGGCGATCACTGCCTTTCCAGTGTCAGTCGAGCAAGCAGGCGCCTCTCGCACGGGAAGATCCAGGCAAGTGCATTCGCACCTCTGCGCCTCAAGAGAGCCGGCCGAAGAAGACATCTCCGTGCCCTCTCTCTTAGGGGGCTAATAAAAACGTGGAACGCTGTTGTCAGGGGGACGGGCAGGTAGGCCGACGAATGCATCGCGGAAGGGTGAAAGGTCACTGGATGAACCCATCACGCGGCCAGCTGTCGAGACATCCTGGCTGGCTTGTTCCTGGAACGCGTGGCGGCAGCGGCGAAAGCTACGAAGGCGCCGCGGAAATGGCTGTGGCCCAGTGATTGATTCATTCTCGAAGAGCCCTCCTCGCGAGGACGCTCTCTTTTATGGTGGAGCGGCTAGCTGTTGCAGGCGACGCCAGTTGCTGAATTTCTGGGGAAAGCGACCCAGAAAATGGACACTTCCGATGGCGATAAAAGTGAAGAGGTGGCAGGGACAGCGGCTCGTGTTCGGGTAGGCGGTCTTCGAGGTGGTACTGTGTTCTTGATGTATGTGCGTGCTTCGTAGGCGAGCATTCGGAGAGGATACGCTGGGGTTTACAGAAGGAGAAGTAGCTGTTTCCGGCATAGCACTTGGGTGTTGCGTGTGTGTGTTTCCCCACTCATCGCATCTTAGAGCTCGCCACTATATGAGCGCCAGCTCAAGGTGCCTATCACATAACCAGCTTCGAGGAGGAAAACGTGTCGATAAAAATCCACTCGGGAGAATTTTCTCAATTTCCTCTGATCATCACCACTACCGCAACTACCACCGCCGTAATCATCGTCATCATGAGTCCAGCAGGACAAAGGCCTCTACCGCTGATCTCCAATAGACCGTATCCCCACAAACTTCCCAATTATATATGCCCACTTGACCCTGGTTTATGCTTTAAGATTTATTGGGGTTTAACGTCCCAAAGCGACTCAGGCTACGAGGGATGCTATAGTGGAGGGCTCCGGTAGTTTCGATCACCTGGGGTTCTTTAACGTGCACTGACATCGCACAGTACACGGGCCTCTAGCATTCCGCTTCCATCGAAATGCGACCGCCGCGGCCCGGATCAAACCCGGGTCTTTCGAGTCGGCAGCCGAGCGCCATAACCACTGAGCCACCAAGGCGGCCCAACCGTCTCGTTGCCGCTCCCTGTTACGCTTCTCCTCTATTGGAATCCATCCGTTACCTTCAGCGACCACCAGTTGTCTGCTCTCCACGTTACTTGCTCTGGGCCTATGTCCCTTTTCGTTTCTTGATTTAAACCAGAATATCATTAACTTGCGTTCATTCATTAAAACACTCTGCTCACATCCCTGCCTTGAATTGTTAATATCATCCTTTTTCATTCTGTTGCTCGCTGCGCTGCCCACAATTTAATTTCAAGCCTCCTCGTTAACCTTTGAGTTCATGTCCCATAGCTGAGCACTGGCGATATACAGTACAAATGCCGTATACTTTCTTCCAAGCACATTGTGAATCTGGCAGTGGTAACTTCGAGTACCAGCCAAATTCACCCCAGCCGAGTCTTATTTCATTCTCGCGGTCCGGATATGCGTTCACTATTCGCATTATATATAGGTTTATTCATCTGAAGGAACAAGCACTCGCCAGGGTGAATTATGAAGAGAAACGTAAAAACATTGACGTTTCGGCACCGCTACGGCTGTCTTGTTCACAGTGAGGCAGAAAAAGATGGGCCGTAGCTTATGAAGAAAAAAGATGGCGTACAGAGCGTATATCTCCGGTGGATTGCCCCGCGTCCTGTTTATCGCTTCACTTGTAACTTGAATGTGAAGAGACTCCCTGAGAAGGCGCGTAGATAAAGGGTTTTTTTTCTTTCTCAAGCATGCGCACGGAATTCCAGTGTCAATGTATTTACGTTTTTCTACATAAATTCAACTTGGCGAGTGTTCGTTCCTTCAGATGCAGGATTTCCCTTGCCTGACGGGTTTCCGCCGAATACTGAACTATATATAGATATATTTTTTTATTATTTCTCGTACTTGACTACCTATCGTAAACTTTGTTGCTTCCTTCCCAGACTGTTAAACGTTGCTTTAGTTTTCTTCATATTAATCTTTAGTTTATCTGTTTTGCTTTGGAGGTTTACGCCTCAGTCATGTCCTGCATTTTCTCCTCTGAATTACTGAGCATTTCTTACCAGTAAACATTCACTCACTCTTCACTCACTCACTCACTCACTCACTCACTCACTCACTCACTCACTCACTCACTCACTCACTCACTCACTCACTCACTCACTCACTCACTCATTCACTCACTCACTCACTCACTCACTCAGTCAATCAATCAATCAACCAATCAATCAATCATTCCCTGGATATTTGCTGAGGAAACTGAAGGAAAGAAAAAAAGCGGCTGCTAATAAAGTAACGAGGAGAGACTTAAAGCGGGTTTCGTCAGGATGCATTTTGCCTAACTAATGGTGTCTTCGGCCTGGGGTGGTATTCTGCCGGTGTCGCCTTTTGCGACATGTCGCATATGGGCGGGGCCTAAAAAAGTGCTTACAGATGCTCGAAGTAACGGAAAAAGCCGCCGGCACTTTCGTCTGCGGTGCATTCATTCACTCCGAGAAGCGACAATTTACCACTACTGATTCACTAGCAGCAGTAGTTTCGTATCTTTTATAGCAAGAATATTTGTCATCACATGACGTCTAATGTTCAAAAAAACATTTGCAAATTTAATATAAACTCGCTTTACTTCATTTAAGTCTATAAAACACCGCGAAAAAGCTCCAAATCTATTTTTCTTTCGTTCCGGACGGTTGTGCTAGGTTTCGGCTGCGTTTCGGGCAGTTGCAGACGGTAGCAGTGTAGCTGGAGGTCCCATTAGGCTTGCGCGCTCCAGAATCGAGAGCGTATCTAAAAAACTAGGTTGAATTGCAGCTTAAACTTTATCGTCGAAGCAAGGTAAGTCATAGCGAAAAGTTACAACACCAGTAGTTGCCGGTAAACATGCCGACCGGAATCGCAAGGACTGCTGAATTGGCTGAAGCGGGCGGCTCTCGCTTGAAAGGACGTCGCCATGTTTTCACGCCAAGGGCGCAAAAGCCGCAACTGCCGATTGCGTTCGTACGCTAACGGTAGCCCGTCGCCCACGCGAATCGCTTCAGCGCATTCCGTTGTTCGACTAAGCGTAGTAAATTGGGGCGACGTCACGATGACGTAGCAGGAAGGCGGGTCCGTGTCGTCACGCCGCAGTCGCCGCGGCTCGAGCCAATCAACGAAAAGCGAATGCGACATGTCGCAAAAGGCGACACCGGGAGAATACCACCCCTGGAATCACCCATCTGATATTGATGTAAATGAAAACACAACTCTCTTGATGACTTGAACTAAGAATTTAATGTCCATTCATACAGCAAGGTTAGCTTGGACGAAAAAGCGACAAATCTTAATTATTCATTTAGTCAGCCCTCATAGCAGGCCCATTAAAGTGGTGGTAACAAAGTGATAAAAACGTAGACTGCCAAAGAATGGGACAGAGTAAAGCTAGCAGCACATATAAGGTAACAAACGATGCATAGGATAAAATTTTAACCTACAGAGTGCACGTCATATTCTTGCATCGAAAAAAAACCTTGCACGCTGGAGAACGCCGTATAAACATTGAATTGAAAAAAAAAATGGTAGAGGTTTAACGTAGTTCAACCGAGTAGTCGTGCGAAAGCAGGTGCTCATTCCTCAATTGGAGGGGCGCCTAAGCTCCACCTTGAGGGTATGACGCGATAGCTTTAGTGGGTTAATGCCCATATATGCGGAATAGGTCCTCCTCCACTTAGCATTCATAGATCCCTGGGAGTCCTCATACCACTCCTGGCAGCGGTTAAGCGATGCACTATTGCCCCGACAGGTGCTGTTTAACCACCGGTGGGGCTCGGTTCAACCACCGAGCGACCTCTCGCGACCAATCATTAAGTTAACTGCCACCTGCCACGGTGGGCAGGCTGTGATGACGTCACACGGTCCGCAACGTGTCATGCGTCACGGCGGTCGCCATTTCCGCTCGCACGTACCCTTCTAATTCTAACGCTGAAAGGTGCACTGAAGAGGAATCTGAACTCGTATTTTTACCGCCGGAACTCGTTCAACACGTTCCGAGCCTTCTTAGAAACTTCGAATTAGCCCTGTGAGGCCGATTTCCCTAATTTAGATCCAATTAAACGTCCCGGCTCCAACTTACGGTGGGAGGAGCCCACTAACCTTTTAACCAGTCCCGTGGCGGCTTGCCGCACTGCCATCGGCGGAGTGATACGTGGTGTTCGGCAAATGCAAAGAGTCCACGCGTATTTTTATTTCCGTGGGCCTAATTTGCAGCTATGTAGTCTCTGACTGGACCTATTTATTCACGGAAACCTAAAAAACCAAATAAAAGCGAAAGCAAAGCCGCCACGCGACTGCCTGAAACGCACTCCATGCGTTGGTCGACTCCTCCCACAGTCTGCGGGAAATTCAAAAAGAAAGGCGGGAGTCGGGCGTTCATCCGATTTAAATTAGGGAAATCGGCCGGACAGGACTATAATTCGAAGTTTCTAAGAATGCTCGCAACGTGTAGCTCGAGTTCCCCCGGCAAAAAGACTAGTTCAGATTCCTGTTTAGTGCACCTTTAATAACTGCAAAACGCTTAGCGCACCGCGCTACCAGAATGAACAGAGAGAAGGAAAGAGACATCTACTGCGCCTTTCCTTTCCCCTTAACAAATTATTATTAGCCATGCTCTATTCTTTAATTGCTGTAGATAAATATTTTTCAAAGCATCATAACGTATTATTGGATAACACCATCTGTCGGGCTAGTTGGTTGCGATCCATATGTATCAGCAGCGCGAACACAAAACAGGAAGAAGAAGGAGAAGAAGGCGCTGAACTGTACTTGAATAGCGCCATCTGTCGGGCTAGTTGGTCGCAACCAACTAGCCCGACAGATGGTGTTATTCAAGTACATTTGATGATGATGATGATGTCCTCGGGCTGAATACATTTCTTGTTCAGCGCTCTTTACCTTCTTCTCCTTCTTCTTCCTGCGTTGTGTTCGCGCTGCTGATACATATGTATTATTGGAGGCGGAATGTACAGGCGCGGCCATAAGTAAACGGAGCACGCTATTGCGTTCGAAGTGCAATCAAGCTTTCTCTATTGGTAATGAAGAGGCGCTGTTTGTCTACAAGAAAGCCCACCAACCTCCTCTACCAGCATGCGCGCACCACTGCTAGAAATTTCAGTTAGGCGACGCGTGAAAAATATTCGAAGACAGTTGCGTGCTCCGTTTACTTTTGTCCGCGCCTGTACACGCTGTCGCGATAACTTGAAGATTCATTAGTTGGAATATCAAAGTAGTTGGGCCTGTTAATTTTTATTTCATTCCAAATAATAAGCAACAAAAAGTTCAGACCGTCTTACATCGTCCTTAATTGTAACTTCGCAATGTTTGCTAGGTGGCATATTTTAGATGAGGAGTGAAGAAGCCATATTTGTCAATGATGAAGCGAGAGGTCAAACGGTGAACCCTTTCTGATTAACGACTTGCCTGGTTGTGTAGGGTAATGTGGCTACAGCAATGCTGGAATAAACGGAATGATGTTCAATTATTTCTAACCACCTTTCATACAAAAAAGTAACCAGAATAATTTTATCACTACTCCAGTTTAAAAAGATCTGAAAGCAGCTTTGCTTAACATGTTCAATAGCCTCGCACAAAAATGATGAAAATTGGAAAATTATAAGACACTGTTTGGAAATATTGAAGGTAATGGTCCGTTCTTTTGATAAGTAGCGAAATCTTCCATTTAAACTGTTTTCATCGATAGCATCGAACATTTAAGACTGCCTTAGAAAACCAGAGGGGAACGCTCTTGACGACAACAAAAACGTTAGTAGAAAAATAATACAACAATGCCATCGGGTGATCTGCGGATATATCGATTGTTATAGAGAAATCTTTATTGTATGAAAAAATTGTGTTCATAAATGGTTCCAGAAATGCTTTTGTTCAGAATTATTCAGTACGTGTGAACACGTCAGTATTACAGATCCTAGGTAGGACGTGTAACACAGGAAGAAAGGACGAAGACGTGCAGCAGCATAATGTGAACTTCGCTAAGTCAGCATGCACTAACGCTAAAAAAACGAACTGGAAGGCCATACACGATGTCTTCAGTAAAAAGGGAAAAACAGATCCTCATTGCGTAAGGTTCGCACGAAAGATATGCGAAGCAAACCAAACCAACAGCGCAGTGCCAGTGAATTATTAACTGGGTCTCCGACGCACAAAGGTGTGAATTGGAGCAGATATTTTACGACAGTCGCCATTATTCAAATGGCCTTAGCAGTGTTAGCAGTGACACCACATAAATCGTACTCGAAATCCGCTAACGTTTATTTTCACGTCGGCAGAAACTACTGTGACCACAGAAACAAAAAACAGTCATAACAAAGGAACCTCTACAGATTAACGCGCAGCAGCCAGAGAATGTGACAGAAGTCGCATTGTTGGGAAAATAACAGGGAAACGAGGTTATAAACCACTATTAACGCAAACCCGCAGGCAGCCTCGCAGACAAAGGGACTGTGTCTCGGCTTCCTTTAATGTTTTTCCTTAACAGTTTATCCGCAGTTCTCGACAGTGTCTGTCCGATAGCGAGCGCGTCAGTGCCGATGCACGTCACAAGCAGGTATCCGCCAAATCTGGCGTAATTCTTCTTCAGAAAAACCAGTACGGAGATCGCTGACACAGGCCATTCATTTTCACCTTATGCGACACCGATCTATACCATCTCCATACCGGACCTATACAGGCAAAGATCTCGGCGCAAGAAACAGCTACGCTCGTCGGTCTCAGCGGTGTCCGCAACGCTATCCACGCCTTCTCCGTCCTGTGCACGATCTCGCGCCCTCAAAGGAAGCAAGCGAGAAGTTGCTGCAGGTCGACACACCTCAATGAAGGCGCTGTAGTCGCACGCGATCCTTCACAATATGTATGTGTGCTGGCTTCGGTCGGTCGGCAGATATGTGCCATGGGGAGCTGTTCAACGCGGATGTAGGTACGGGCCTTTTGGAAGCCCATGCGTCACGTCAAAGCAGATCGGGGCAGGAAATCTATCCCGGTGGGGTATCTGCATGCCGCGCTTGTGTCCGAGTCTCTGCGGTGTATGTGGTGCGCACTGTGGGTTGGTTGCGCAACGCCGGCGGCGTGGTGGCGGGTCGTTTGTCTTAGGCGAGAAGAGGGGAACGCGGTGACGACTTCTCCCCGTCGAACACACTGCGCTGTCGGGTGCAGATTAAGCGACGCCAATCAATCTTGCCCAGAGCGACCCCCGGTCTCCACTCGAGCGATGTGCTACCGGGGGCCACCTTTTGGGGGATGCCTGTCTTGTCGGCGCTCCCGCTGCTTCTGTTTTGAGTAGAACAAAAGAAAAACGAAACAAACCACAGTAAAACCTAAAATGTCAAATTCCGCGGAGTGTATACATCCATTGCTTAAGCTTGGTGGTCTACTGAAGCTTAATCGCGCTCACCCATGAGGGCCTCTAAGTTCTGGACAGCGCGCAGCCGTACCACTTTGTTGTTCCAGCTACACTCTCAAGTTTTATTTTTATTTATTTTGCCTTTGAAGCAGAACGGAGTTAACGGAGGGGCGCCTTCAATCCCACGATACAGGAGACGCAACAAATTACGATGCGGTTGCGCTTTGTTCCTTCCAGTGTTGTTCGGGGTTCGTGACGACAAGCTTTCTTGACCCCTGTATACGTGTGCCCCAGAAACACCACACCTTTGAAACGAAGCCTGAATCATGATCTCGAAATAAATGATAGCTGACAGTACGTTATGCCCATTCTCGAGCCGAAAGCAATCTACCCACTTTGAAGATCAGAGGTCAGAAAAAGGATGCGCGGAGCCACAAGACATGGCATGCGCATTTGTACGCGTTCCACTTTGTATATGAGACGTAGGAGCGTGTGCGACAGTTCAGTGAATAGCCGTGGCGGGACGCGTACAAGATGCCTGCTTCGAGCCGTGTGCACCTATCAAGTGATACACCTTGTATAATTAAGTGGCATACAAACAGGCTGAACGTTCATTTCCTTTAAAGATTTCCATTCCTTTTTACTTGCGCACATTAGTTCGCACGTGTGAGTTCTTGCGGATAATTTTCACAGTGTCGAAACCAGGTTTTTTTTAGCAAGACGCGTTTGTTAAATGCCCTCATTGATCGTCCTTTCCGTTAGTATTGCTGGGGTCGTCGGTTCTCCACTAGTGAAAGCCTTATGTCGACAACTATGGGAGGCTGAATATAATCTTCCGGACTAAAAAGCGCAAAAAAAAAACGCCGAAACCTACGTGGGAATTTTCGATGCTTGCATGCTTGACTGTGTTCCTTTCACATGACAGTATAAAACAGATTGATCAATCAACACACGTGCACCTAACATAAAAATACCACACATAAACCTCAGGAAGAAAGGCTGTGGCCACCACAGTCAAACATTGTTCACAAACAATTGAGCCTTCCATGCCATGATGCTCAGCAGTTAGCCATGGTTGAAAATTGGGACAATGAAGGCTTAAAGAAAACTAGATTATAGTAATGAGCAGTGATTTGTATCTTTATATACTCTATTTCTGCAACATTTTTACATATCGAGCTTCATTTTTTTTTAATTGAACGTTCTTTTATTAAAAATCCCGCAATGGCCTTCGATTATAACAGGAATTGAATATCGGCTCTTCCGACAAGTGGGCATTTTACGTTACAACGTCCGATTACATTTGCAGCTGAAGTGAGGCATGGAAGCATGCAGGCGGCGTCCATTTCTTGGGGGTGTGCAGAAATTAGCCAGTAAATGTTGTTGTTGTTGCTTTTGTTGACCTCTACAGACTTGAACCAGTAAATGCGGCTACCTGCCGCAATTTTTCCTCATAGCCTTCACTAGCTGTTTTCCTCCGTTACATACTGCCTTTTAGAGCACACAAGTGACTAGATTCGGGTCCCTCTAGCGTACGCCTTCGCCTTTATTCGGTCATAGCTTTCATCCTGATTCCAGTATTCTAAAAGCGTCTTTAAAGTAAGTAAGAATCAGTACTTTGCGGTGAGCTCAGTCAACACATGTGCGTACCCTGCGCACGGACAAAAATATCTCCTTTAACACCGAGCAGAGTAAGCGGTCACCTAATCAAGGTCTTCGTCGTAAAGGCAGCACGAAAGCACCCTAACCGCCGGCCACCCTAAAGCGCATGTGTTCACGAAACGCTACCTGCAGTGCTTTGCCAACACCAATCAGCTCTCTCTGCCCTTTTCAGCAAACACAAGGGGTGAGGAGGGGAAGGGCAGCGAAAGAGAGAAAGACCGGCACCGAACGAATTCCGGACGCGTTTCGCGCCTTCGGTTTTGCTGCATCCTATGCTGCCAGCTCTGCCCTCGCTCGGATCATAATTCTTCGTATGTCTTCTTCTCTGGCGCCGGGCGCTCGAAAAGCACTCGCTCGAGAAACGATAAGAATCCCGTTCGGCGCGCTGGTCACTTTCTCGTTTACGTGAACACTTTCCGCTCTCTCACACACAGAGACAAAAAAAAAACAACAACAAAACGAAAAGAAACGAAGAAACGAAGGCGAATGCGGGAGGCGTGTGCGAAGGCGTGGTGGCTTGCAAGGAGAGGGGGTGAGCTCAATCCTGATGGGGGCAATTAGACGCCTCCTTCGGCTTTAATTAGTCGAGGCGCGCTCGCCTTCGCTGCGCCCAGCAAACTCTCATTACCCGGCCGCACCGTCCCGGGAGCAGACAGTTACGGGGAGGCCATAAGTCACGGCTCAGTGCGAGCGTGCGCTCATGTGCTGGCAGCGCCGAGCACGTGGTGCGCGTCCGAGGAGCCACTACCACCATTACCTACCTCTCTGGGCTCCCGCTGGTCCGTGAGCGCAAACAGATCACGCGAAGCTCAAGGTCAATGAGGAATAATGGCCCCGCAGACTGCGCATTGTCTGCCCACTGTCTGCGCGCTGTCTACGCTACCACCGTCGTCTTCGCAGCGTGGTTGCTCACCGCGGTGAAGACAATGGGCGATCGAGGAACACTGCGACGCCTAGCAGGCACCTTGAAGAGATAGAGATGTTTTCCTATGGACCACCCTAAAGTCGATGTACGAAAAGATATTTTAGTGCGAAAGCACTGCTGTGCTTTCGCGCTATAAGTCCTTCAATAGCTAGTGAAGGACTCTAGTACGGTTCTAACTAAAAATTTTGTGTCAAGCCTCGGAGTAACTAGGGTAAGCTCGGGTTAGTTCGCGAGGAGCGTCGCGCAAGCTGCAGCCCATGGAAGGAAGCTCGGGTTAGTTCGGAGGAGCGTCGCGCAAGCAAGGGCGTCCGCAGAACTTTTTCCAGGGGGGTGCACCCGATGTCTGGGGATGAGGGAGGCGGTAGGTTTGTAGTTGTTTTCTGGTAGGGCATAAATAATATCCGTAATTCCAAGGGGGGGCAACCGCCCCCCCTTGCCCCCCCTTCCGGACGCCCATGCGCGCAAGCTATAGCCAATGGGAGGGTAACCGTGAGGGTGACCTTGGCACCCGCAAAGTCCCTTGCTTTTTCATCTTTCACCCCTTGCTTTTGCATACCTACTCGGTTTGACTACGCTAAAACCCTGCCACTTTTTTCTACCTCTGCTACTGTGCAGCCTAGCGACCATCGTCGCGGCTAATCCGCAAGCACAGCCAATGCTTTACGAGTTATTACGCCTATATTAATAGTTTTGTTAGTCCAATGCATTTAGGGAAACCATACCTTAGTTTGTTTTCATTTATTGGGGTTTAACATAAGCGATCCAGGCTATGAGGGTATCCGTAGTAAAGGGCTCCGGAAATTTCGACCACCTGGGGTTCTTTAACGTACACTGACATCGCACAGCACACGGGCCTCTAGAATTTCCCCTTCATCGAAATTCAACCGCCACGGTCGGTATCGAACCCGCGTCTTTCGGGTCAGCAGCCGAGCGCCATAACCAGTGAGACACCGCGGCGGCCTCATACCTTAGTAATTCCTATAGCTGTATGGCTGAACTGATGTCGATGCTAATGAGTAATGAATTACTAACTGAATAGTTCTGTTAGCACATCCACCTGCAGAAATGTGTAAGCACTGAGTAGCCAAAGGTTTTGAAAGCGGTCGTGCCAGTTAGCCAGAAGATAAACTAGACCCAGAATTTATAGTTTACATGGATTAGTAACAGCCATTAAAACATTTCAGATTTTGCCAGGGAGCAAATATACTGAGTGCACAACGTAAAGACTCCCAGCCCCGCTGTCGTTCATGGGGAAGAGCTGACGTCAGAGGCGCCGGAGCGGTGCTCTTTCGTCAGATGTTTGCATGAGATAACGAGGTGGAAAGCTGTAACAGCCGCTTTGAATTATATAAAATTGTTCTTGTTTTGCACCAGCCGGCGCCAGGTTATTCCGGCAGGTTTTCTTAGCTCGTTTACTTCACCTAACTTCCGGCCGCCCTCGACTGTGTTTTCGTTCTCTTAAGGCCGATTCACACGGCGGTCCGTTCGCACGCGGCCCGCGCATCACGTGTTCATGCGTCAGCAAATTGAGAGGCGCGCTGGCCAGGCCGCGGGCTGACAGCGCGCCTCTCAATGTGGTGACGCATGAACACGTGATGCGCGGGCCGCGTGCGAACGGACCGCCGTGTGAATCGGCCTTTACCTGATACTCCAATAGACCGCTGGTGTCAGTTCCGCGCCCTAGACGTCCCACTCATGTTCATTTCTGAACTCAAACATCCTCAACTCGCATTTGCTCTCAAACCAATGCTACTTTTTCCTGTCATTTAATGCTAATGCTCCTTCCGATCGTTCGATGCGCTCTCCTTATCCTCATTACTGACCGTTTTGTCAGCCTTTCAGATTTCGGCCCAATCTCATCTTCGCGGTCACATATAAGCCAGCTCACAGCGCATGTGATTACCATGTGGTTAGGAGTTAGTGGGCGTCCACATGCAACGCAACAAACCCCAGTGACAAATTTGCAGCGTTACAACCCCATGCAACATCCATAACCAAGTGAGCCCGCGGGCGCCGCCGTGAAGAGCCGTCCATTATGGCTCGAGGCGTACGATAAACGACCCCTCATTAATTGCAGCCGTTGACGCATCACCAACTTCACGCACACTGTCTTCCATTATGCACTGTGTGCACTGCAACGCGATCACCTAGTGTGACGTCTGAAGCGTCTGGCCAGAATGGGCCGTCGCGATCACTCCGCTATCCTAGCAGCGCTTGCAAGTTAAAGATCAAGGCTCCCTCTTAGCTCCAAAACCGCGGTCAACGCGCGGATGAAAGGAACCAGTAGTCGCGTGGCTTGCGTAAGTTCTCTTCCTCACTTTTTAACTTCCGTACTGATCTTATTTTTTTTCCCATTCGCGTTATTCCTTCTTTTCCGTCTAGACCGGCAAGACAGACAGAAAGAGAGAGGGGAAAGGCGGTTCTGTCTTAAAAAAAAAAAAAAAAAAGACTGCCGCGGGAGAAGCTGCTATACGCGCGCAATATAGCAAAGCCGAATGAATTGGAGACGTTGTCCGGCGGCGGCGTCTCGTTAGCGACGGTTCCGGAGGGGAGGAGGATGAGCTCGTATATAACAGGCCTCCTTTTTTTAGCGCTGCAGTCCGTTCCCGACGAAGAAGCGAAGGCCCGAAATACGAGCACGCGACAGGCCTCGCCACGCCGCTCAACGGCGGGCGGCGCGGTCCGAGCGAGAGCAGGGATTTATGCTGCGACCCGAAGTCGTTCCTTTACACCTGTACGGGGCCTCCCACTGGCAGCCCTTATCTCCCTGTCCGAAGCGGGGTCTCTGTAGGACACTATGCCGCCTTCGGAAAGTATAAAAAATGAATTAAAAAAAAAAAGCCTGCGTTGTGGACACCCACGAGAACACCAGCTCGCGGCGAAAGCATGCAGGTAAAAGCACCTGAAAGCGATAAGAGCGAAAAGTATATCGTAACTTTACAAGGGGGGCACTCCTTCGAAGCGTCGGATGCCGACGCCGTAGATCCCGCAAGTTTGGGGAAATTGCAGCACGGTATCCGTGCGTGGCTGTGCTGAATGCAAATGCTCACTGGTTGAACGCGGATGCATGCTCGGCAACCGAGACCGGGAAACGTTGTAGTCCATTTGTTCCGGTCATAGAGACGGCAATTCGCCGTTACTCTTCGCATTCTTGTCCGCGTTCTTTCTCCGCTGCGAGCGGTGAATAGCAGAACTGCAAAAGGAAGAGGGAAAAGTAGATGTAGATACGTAGAAAGGAAAACACGGTCAGTATAGGAGTTAGTTTTCCTGATTACCTGGAAACGGAGCACACGATGAGCGAGGGAAATCGGTAGAGATCATTGAGTTCCACGGCGATAATTCGTTCAAAAGAACGATAGTTGGCAGCGAAGTCGTGTTTTCATAGTTACTGCGTTTCAGGTGAGTAGGCAGTAGCCAACCAAATTTCTTTCTGTTCCCAGTTTATTTTAGTCCTAATAAGAGGCCGCACCTTCTCACGGTTCTTTCTGTGCCTCATTACTTTGTCTCTTTGGTATTGGTCAGCTCCGCCACTGACACCAGAACCAATGAATCACATTGTTAGCTAGCTGTTAACAACCCTGACGTCACAGAGCTGTTTAAATAGCAGATGAACAAACCAGACGTTAACTATTACGGAACAGCGAAAAAAAAAGACTAAAATAAAGGGAGTGGGGATCCGAGGGGGTCAGAAAAAGTGAATCATGACTAGCATATATCATATATCTATGTTGCCCTATTTTCCTTTTTTTTTTTTTACACGCATGTTAGGCTTTAAGCGTGAGCTATTTTCGCTTTATGGAGAAAAGTGCATCAATCCGCTCTCCCGAACTTCGAAATGCTGCGGAAGAATTCGGCGATGTTGCCGAAGAGTCGTATTCATTTTAAAGCCAAATCCATCACTATATTTACACGATTCTGAACTTTAAAATTCGAGTACACTCTAAACCTTAGCATTTTGTTCGTGTCTACGTGCTTCAGTCAAACACGCCCACGTCATCAGCAAAGCGGCGGTCCCTGAACCTTACGCTCTCACAGACATTTTATTCACTGGAGGGCCATTCAGAGAGCGCCCATTGAGCAGTCGAAGCGGCAGCACAAACACACTTATCACAGCGTTCAGTTATTTCCCGTCTCCATGTCCTTGACAGAGCAAGCATGTCCTCACAATCCTCAGACGCCCGGGTATGCAAATAACCGGGTGTGCGAGTGCGTGTTTAAGAAGCTGACGAGAACTTCTCCCATATCGCCCTGTCTTCTTTCACCCCGCGGGACACTTTCGGTTGCCACCGCCAGACGTCTCCCACGCCTGCTACATGACTCTATCTCTTGCTCCGGGCACGTCTACGACGCGTCTTGACAGCAGCACTTGAACCTTACAGCGTGAACCACTTTGAACGCTCTTGATGACATGCTGGCACAGAAGGGGGAACTCTTCATCCCCGACCACTCGACTTGTCGAGTATCAGTAGGTTCGATGTGCTCGAAAGTTTGATATTCGAATTACAATGCTCTCGCGGTGTAAAGTAAAAAGCGCTCCGAAGCTCGTCGAAAATTGAAGGCAAAATAAAAAGGATGAGAGGGCAGGCAGTGCATCTACCTTGCAAAGCGATGCCTACAGTTAAAAGCGTCCCCGAGCGCTACTTGCATCCGTGAACTGCGTGTCCACTGAGAAGACGCATGACAGGAAAGGGACGGGTATCCGGGAGAGGGTTTATGCTCATCTTTCGAGCATCGCCGAAACCTCTCGAGAGAGCAAGAACTTCAATGCGTGGAAAGCGCTGGTCGGCAGAGGCATGATTTTGCGCATATAAAGCACGGTATGCCGCCCCGTAGGTGTGGCTAGACGAATTCGCGAAGCTGATATATAAACGGAGCGCGAACAAGCACGCAGATGATGAAAGAAACTGGGCAAGCGCTATAACATTCAAGCACATGCCGTCTTTTGAATAAATACGAGGTCTGTTAGAAAAGTATCCGACCTTTTCCAGAAGAAAAAAAAACTGGCATAACTGGAGCGTTGGAAACCTAATCACCCTCAAAGTAGTCTCCTTGGGACTCCACACACTTCTCCCAGTGGTGCTGCCATTGTTGGAAGTATTCCCAAAAGACCTCTTTCGGAATGGAGTTTAGCTCAGCTGTCGTTGCTGCCATAATGCCCTCTCTTGTCTTAAATCGGGCTACTTTCAATGTCCTCTTGATTTTGGCAAACAACCAGAAGTCGCAGGGGGTCATATCAGGAGAGTAAGGAGTCTGCTGAACTACAGCAGTTTGGATTTTCGCCAAAAAAGTCTGAATCAAGTGCTAGGAATGTGCAGGAGCATTGTCGTGATGGATGCGCCAATTTCCTGTTGACCACAACTCCGGTCTCTTGCGCCACACAGCATCACGTAGGCGACGGAGGACATCCCTGTTGCACTCTTTGGTCATTGTTTGACCTTGTGGGGTGCCTACTCGTGGTGTGCCACACAGAGGGAGTCAAAGAAAGCAGTCAGCATCACTTTGACATTGCTGCGCACTTGGCGGGCCTTCTTTGGTTATGGTGACATGGAATGCTTCCACTGTGACTACTGGGATTTAGTTTCCGGGTCGTACCCGTACACCCAAGACTCGTCACCAGTGATTATGGTGTTGATGAAGTCGGGGTCGCTGTTTGTGGAATCTAGCATGTCCTGTGAGACTTCAACACGAAGTTGGTTTTGCTCCACCGTGAGCAGCTTCGGCATGAATTTCGCCGCAACTCTCTCCATGGCCAAATCTTCGGTGATAATGGAATGTGCAGACAAATTGGCGATGTCTACCTCTTCCGTAATTTCTCAGATAGTCACACGACGGTCCCGCATCACCACAGCGTTCACTTCGGCAATGACCTGGTCATTTCGGCCATCTCCACCGATGTGCGGCCGTCTTTAAACCAATTGTACCGCTTTTTAATTTGTGTGCTGCTCATAGCATCTTCACCGAAAGCCGTCTGAATATTCCGAACGGTTTCCTCTTGGCTGTCGTCCAGTTTCTGACAAAATTTGCTGCAGTAGCGCAGCTCCTATCGCTCCGCCATTTTCCTTGGAATAAAAAACCGACGAGAGCATTGCGCACTGCCTCACTCAAACGCTGCGTCCCAGCGACTGACGCTATCGGCAGGCCCCAAAAAATTGGTGCATGCGCACGAAGGTTCAAGGTCGGCTGGTGCAAGCGCGCTTGCTTCATATCCATCACGTGTTCGCAAAAAAAAAAAAATAAAGTCGGATACTTTTCTAACAGACCTCGTACGTTTGCCAGGGTACACAGCATAGCGTATTCCCTGCCTTTTTTCACGAAGCATGGTGTTGCAAAGTCATACACGGGCAAGGTGTGACGTATACCATTGTGTGAGAGTTACGGCACTTTGAGAACCGTCCCTTCATGAGTTGTTATCCTCCTTGATTGTTTTCTGCCTGAAGGCAAAACAAACGGTGAAACGTAGTATTGAAACGCTGTTTACTCCGTCCGCAGCACACTAAAAACAAACCACGTAGACCAAGGCCAGGTGAACGTCGTTTATGTTGCCAGTGACCCGATTACGTCGTCCTGAACGAGCCGAGTATGTTTCGAGCGCCCAGTGAGGACGAACTTGTCGCGCATTTCTTAAAAACACGCAGATGTCCAAGAGGCCAAGTCCGTACTTTCCTTCACCCGGTACGGCTTTTTAAACTGACAGGACGAACTTCGGTTCAACTTTTCGTCTCATTCTCATCTCAAGAGCGCGTGTATATCTGCGCGTGACTAACATTAGAAGAGTTGATAGTCAGAGTTGGTTTTCAGCGTCCGTCCCAGCTTTTCTCGCTAATTCAAGACCTGAGAGCATGAACCAACTCGTCCAAATCATAATTTTGTTTGAGCTATAGAAGATTATGCTGCCGCCGGCTCGTATTTGGTTTCATGAAGTAACCTTAAGCTTTAGCTTTGTATACGTCACCATATGCACAACTGCAAGTGGCAGGGCTCCGCGGCTATTGGCCATTAAATAAGAATATACCGGTAATAGCTGTTCGGGCGTACAGCTTGGGGCGAAGTGTATCAGAAATGCGGTTATGGCTGCGATTATATATGATGGTAATGGCGGCGGCGGCAGCGATGATAATGATAGAGATTAATAAAGATGGTGACGACTACAACGCTAATGATGATCATGATGACGACGACGGGCGATGGAAAAGAGATGTAGTTTGCCCGTTTGCTGTTCCAAAAGCGAACTGATTGCCGTCGCTCTTGCTAACCTTCCAGTCTGCTGTTAACATTCGTTGTCTTTGTCGCGTGCACCGTTCGTATTTAACCGCGGTTTGAAAGTGTGAGAAACATAAAGGAAGAACATTGACACTTTCTGCACGAATAGACAAAGCTGAAATGGAAAGTAAAAACAGTCTATAGGGAGAGCAAACGCAAAGGACCCTCCCCGCATGATGCACCGCCCTCCTCACGAGAGTGCATCATCCAAGGTGGGCCATGCATACGGGAAGGGTTCGGACTCGTGCACGGGTTATCCGCCACCTGTTGGCCCCGTGCGCCGTTGCAGCGGCGGGTCGACGCACCCTGGCTCTCTGCCGCCGGCTGTCAACGGCCCGGGGCTGCCGTTACTCTTTCAATAAACAAGACTCCCTCTTCTTCCTTCCTTAACCAAGACGCGCGCGCGATTTCTCGTATGGCTCCCTCGCCAGCACCACACACGCAACCAAAAAAGACGACAGGAAAGAAGAATGCGCAGCGAGATACAAAGTGTACACTTACTTACCCCTTGAGCCCCGCTTTCAGGCCCTTGGCAGCCCAGAACCAGCAGAAAGGGTGCGTCAACACAGCCGACCGTAAAAAGGGGAAGGGAAGGCGTGCACGCCGGCTGTGCGTCGTGTTCTGACCAAGGGCCCGCCCAAGGCGTCGCCCTGCGGCCGAGTATATAACCAGCCGCTGCTACGGCGAACTCCGCTTTCATCTCTTCCTATTTTGTTTAGGTTTAGCGATTCCTCGCTCTGCATTCGCTTTTTCGACTTTCGAACGCGTGCCCTTACTTCCTGGAAGTACTCAGCTTCCCCATTAGGTTCTCGTAATCAGTGTTTAGACTGGGGCCGCGTCTCGAGGCATCGGACTCTTCGGCCTCGGACGGACGGCCAGGGAAGGCCGCGTCGCCAACGAGCCACTGGAGGCACGCGAGACCGTTTGTTTTTGGGACACGCCGAGATTGAGCCTCTGTTGCCCGTCGTTACATACTCCGGCTGTTTAGCGTAATGCCCGAAGACGTGCCGCTGATGGCTCGAGTCTAAGTTCGAGGCGCGGCGGATGTTAAGTGACGGGCCTCAGAGATTTATTCCGGTTGGAAGCGACAGCATGAACTGACAGCTGCCAGTCAAGGAGGAATGGGAAAAAAGCAGTGAGAACAAGTCTTGGCAAGAGTGAAAACGGACATGTGCAATGGGTTTAACCGAGACGAGGCGGAGTTTTTTATTGATATTTTTTTTAATGGGGAGAATGCGGTGACGGGCGGTTATTTCATAAAGACACAGCGCTTAACCACGAAAAAAAAACAACAACACGCATTCCAGAACAATCTTGACCTCGCGTAAACACTGAATCCGCTTCTGGTGCATGTATTCCGACACAAGAAATTTAACTGAATGGAGTTCTTTTGTAAGTATATTAATACGTTCATGTTCACGTGCGTATATACCAACACAAGATATTTAATTGAATGGAGTTCTTTTGCAAGTATAATAATACGTTCATGTTCACTTGAGTGATAAACTATATGCGAGGCTTGCCGGACTGTTAGCGCAGAGAGAGAGTAACAGAAACGAAGCAGACGAGAAAAGCGCATATAGCAATATATATGCGTGCATTCAGGAGATTCTTAGACTGGTTCTTAGGTGCCGAATATGGCGCCCAATTTCATTTCGGTGCATGTTTATATGCGCTAGTGCCAGTGGCATGTTCTCCATGAAAACAGGTGATGAAAACAGTGTGGCTTACAGTTAGCCATCCCTTATAAGTCCATAGTTGAGGTTTTATTTCGGTGAACTTTGATTCGTCTTTGATTCTACCTTACGCAATATAGTATCGGTGTCTGCGGCGTACAGCTGGTCTAGACGTAAAAACATCGTGGTGTGGACCCTCCGCGAAGGTGAGAAGACAGATGAAGAAGAAAGCTTCCTCTTCTTAGAAGGCATAAAACACTACACGGAGACATCAAGAAAGAGGAAGTGCTTCCGTCTACTTGCAAGAGCTGCTTAGTGGGTGTGCAGTTGCGCATGAGTGTGCGAAAAAGAATTACGGATTGTGTAAGAAGCGAAGAAACCCGCAGATAGAAACGGTATATAGGACCAACAACTGGGCAGGTCGCAAACAACCGCATGAGCCAGGAACAGCTGGGCAAAGTGACTTGTCTTTTCGGCTGTCAACTACACCTGTACGTTCCTTCCTTATTGAGCCGGAAGATGTCCATTATTTCTTTTTCCATTTTTGTATAGTTTCTAATTATTTTGTTTTACCTGTATCTGTCTCTTCGGCGTGACTCTAAGATTGACAACCATCAAACTAAAACATAAAGCGACATCTGTGACGTCACTCCGCTGCATCTTGGCGCTCCCGTACATAGCAATACAGCTAGGGGCCTCTTACTATGACGATTATTTATATTCGAGATTTTCACGTTGTCACTCGCCACCCCGAACGGCAGATCCCCTCTAATGCAGAGGTGTGGTGCTGCCAAAGACTAATGACAATCAAAATAAAAGTGGAGGACGATTGGGATGCAATCCTACTCTATCGAGGACCAGGTCTTCTTCGCAGGTTCTATAGTGCACTAAATACTCGTTTTCTGTGGCCTCTGTTCGCAGAGGAGAGGCCGCCGAATAGATTGGCGCACACTTAAAGGGCCTTATAAAAAAAAATACGATTTCATTTCCAATGGACACTAGCACCATGTGCCGGGCGAATCAATATGTCCGTGCAAGAGATTTGTGAATAACTTTTACAAGAATACCTTCGCTGAAATCAGGAGCGAAATCAGCGACAGCTACATTTGAGCGTCGGTCGAAGAAACCACTGAAGCCAGCGGGCGGTACATGTCGAACTTGATCGTTAGAACAATGAGTGCGGAGAGAGCTGGACAACCACAGTCCCGCTGAACACAGACGTTCATGACAGGGTAAGCCATACAACTATCTTTAACTTATCTTTGATGTCTTTGGGGCTGTCTTTTTTTTTTTTTTTTGTAGAAATAAAACTAAAATTGTAAATCGAAGCACATGGACACAGTAAAGACTTGCATTAAATCGAAGCTGAAACGGTTTTTTGAGAATTCGAGGTTATTCAAGAATTCGAATCTCTCAGGCATCTGGATAAAGCATGAAAAGTATTTTTGCACTAGCATTTAAAATGCTGTCATAATCGTCGATTAAAACCGCGATGTTTAGGCTTCTTCTCACTACGCTGGAGGAGTGCGGGGAAACTCGGCAGTGACGTCATTGTTGCCGAAATTTCAGATGTCCGCTGCTTACGCCTGCATGCTGCTGTGTGTCGTCAGATGGCGCCAAACAATGCATCGTGAGCTTTACCTTCGATGGCGTCGATTTTCTTCCATGGAATAACCGTTTCTTCGCCGGAAACGTAGTGCCGTCATACGTGACGTCATTATCGGGGCCTCTGCTCGTCGCTGTGCACTTCAGAGAAGCCTGAACGCCGACGACGACTTTATTCGGCGATTATGCCACCATTTCAAATGCTAGATCAAAACGATTTTGCAGGCTTTACGTGCCCATTTTGCACATTCGGCAACTTTAAATTCATTGAATTCTAAAACCTCTTCAGTAGCCCTTTAAGGAGCAAAGCGCCGTGATACAATTGTCACAGTGACGCCTTGTCCGCACCTCACAGTTCGCGATTAACTTTCACCTTGTGGCAAAGTTTTCGCTAATAGCTGACGGTGTTCGGTCGATAACTGTAACGTGTTGACATTACCACTGCTTAGTGTGTTGTGTTCATGTAGGAAGGATAAATTTCTGCAAGCTGATATTTTGCAACTGGAGTCGTGACGGTGAGTCATAAGTTCGGTGAGTCATTGCCCCCTTGGACAACAATGGGGAATATGGGAAACAATGGGATGCGTCATATGTCCTTTACCATGTTAAAGGTACAAGAAATAATACTCATGACAGCCAGGCGTCGTACTTTCTAGTGATTCCTCTCCTGATACACTGCTATTGCTGAGGCTTGCCTTTGATACAGGAGCTGACGAATGACATTGCTCGCTAAATAACAGCGTTGACGTCACGGGCGCTGCTATAGGGGGCAGAAAAGTCAAATAATAAGTACGAAAAAGAATCTTCGAAAATCCCGCGTTTGGTACACAGCTGTACAGCCTTTGTCAAAAGTTTGGAGCCCAGGGGGTTTTCTTTTGAGCCACACTGTGTCGTTCTTAATGGATCTCTAGCGCTCCAAATTTCCTGGACATGAGCATATTTCTGGTACTGCCTCCTGCCATAGGTAGGACTTCCATGAATACTCCTGGAGTCCCAATATAAAGCTTGGAAGTGAACCCCTTGGGTTCTAAACTTTTGACAAAGACTGTACGGTCAATGCCTGAGTTTCATCACGTTGTCTATATCCCGCCGAAATCAGGCGTGCCTAAAATAAAAGAATGAACACAGTCGAAGTTCTTGTCAGCCTCCTCCTCAGCGACGTTACTGACTGAGATACGCCATCCACTGCCTCCTCTGCCAAACTCCGCAAAAGGCGTCGATGTGCATCGTCTCTCTCTCTCTCTCTCTCTCTCCCTGGCGAATGTACGTCAGCTTAAAACGGGGTTTCTTCGTCGGGGCTACCGGCGTTGCGGCTGCCGCGCGCGCTATTTTCGGCTCGGACAGCGTATTCCCAGCCGCCGCGCTAATGTTTTGGGCAGCCGACGAGACGTTTACGGGCGAACGCAGGAACCGCGGGGGCAATCGCGCGAGCCGCAGCAAGGCCAGGTGTTGTTTGGCTGCGCATGCCTGGCTGGCGGCGGTCACCACTAGGGAAGCCGGAAGAATCTCCGCTACACCAACCCCTTCCTTTCTTTCCCCCTCTTCGCTTTTCCGCGGGCCGATGTAGAGAATGTCTCGCTTTGTGCAGAAGCCGGAATACGTTATCTCTTCCGGGGGCGCGTCCGCAAATTGGTATTCCCGGCAGTTCTCCCTGAGGGCGGCAGAACGATATCCCCGCTTAACATGAGAAGCGTGCGTGTGTGCGTGAACCTGATAAATATTTCGCTCTGCAGACCCCCCCCCTCTGCCCCCACGCATGTTACGCGAGACTTATTTATGGCGTTTTGTTTAATACTGCTGTCGACTGAGCATCTTGGTTTCCACACGCTTGTATTTCGCAGAGATGACTGTCGTTATGGTAACATTTTTTTTTTTTTCTGATACCTATTTTTATGAAGGCGCTTGTCTGGCGAGCACCGCCGGCTCTAAAACATATTCATCCAAGCACGACGTGACGCGCTGGGATGTGTCTGGTGCGTCTTTTGCTTGTACGTTTCATTTGCTGGTGGTGTTTCCCAAAAGTATGTATTTCTTTGCTATTATGGAGACGGTAGACTGGAGGTCAGCAATAGCAAAAAGAAAACAGAGGGAGGGGTTCGGGACATTACGCTGATCAAACGTCATATTTCTCTTTTCGTACGAGTCCTATCAAAGAGAGGTTTGAACACGGCTACTTATTTTGAGGCTTCCCGAAATACTGATAGTTACTGTAAGAAAGGTACGGGTAATAATGTAGTTCAACCTCCCTATCTTTATCTTTATTTCATTGAGGGTGACCATTTTCTTGCGGTACGAGTTTCGCTAAAGATAGAAGAAATACCGCGTTAACGATGCGTACATGCGTGTCTGCGAGAGAATGAGAGAGAGAGAGTGCGTGTGTGTGTGTGCGTCTGTGTGCGCGTGTGTGTGTGCGCGCGCGTGTGTGCGTGCGTGTGTGTGTATGCGTGTGTGTGTGCGCGCGCATGTGTATGCGTGCGTGCGTGCGTGCGTGTGTGTGTGCATGCGTGCGCGCGCGCGCGCAGGTTGTGATGATGTCACAAGGTCAGGTGACACCTCTGACACCGGACGGCCGATTTTGGACCTAACGTGAACTCCAATGCTATTGCATTTAAACCGATCGAGGATTTCACAAATAAGCACTTGTTCAACTGCCGAGCTAGTAAAGCAAAGAGGTATTACGGTGACTGACCCATGCAGGATTTGAACTATAATTTGAACGCTATCGATGGTTGGTTTGTGACATTGAGTGTATTTTCCGCCAGATCTAGGTACTGCAATAAAATCTGGGTCTGTTTTGGCTGTAGTCAAACTACTTCTTCGGGCACCTGAAGCGGACTCTAATTCAGGGTCCGAGTTCGTTTTCGAACTGTTGTTGGACCCATTGGTCATGTTTTTTTTTTAACTCTTTCGTAACTCTACTTCACGTTTTCTTTTTTTACCTTGATCTGTCTAGTTTATTTGGCGCCCTCGGCGTCCGAGTTTGTTGTTGAACTGTTGTTGGACCCATTGAACATGTTTTTGAATTCTTTTCTAACACTACTTCACACACTTTTTTTTACCTTGATCTGTATTATTGGTTACCTCTCAGCCTCCCTTATGTGCTTTGCGTTCATGCATGGATAACGGACGTTCACCGAATGTGTCAGCATCGTTCTGACGAAATTCCAGCATCCCCTTGAGAGGTGGCTTTGCTGCATTTTAAAGTGCGATACGTGCTGCCAGCTTACAGAGGGAGAAAAAAAAGTAGAAACTAGAATCAAGGAAACGACCGGAAAGGCAACTGCTTAGCAGTTCCTAATAAAGCTCACATCGGCAACATGACTCGTAGGCTGTCGTACATACCTGCCGAGTGAGAGTAGACTAGTCACTAACGGAGCTACAAAAAAGCCTTTGAACCTAGACCAACAACAGCCAGCAAACTAAACTGCCGTTGGCTATATGGTTGTATTATTTGCAGTGAATATATAGCGGAATATATATAGAAGCTCCGGAATCTACAGCAAGGAAGGCGCCCGTGTGCTGTGCGATGTCACGCACGTTTAAGACGCCAGGTGGTCGAAATTATTCCGGAGCCCTCCACTACGACACCTATTTCTCTCTCTATTCTTTCACTCCCACCTGCCTCCCTTTCTTCACGGCGCAGTTGAGACGTCCTACGAGAAGTGAGACAGTTAATGCACCACTTCCTCAAAACCCACTAACATCTTTTTAAGATGGCCGTTTACAACATTCGAGCGATTAACCATGCTCGCTTCCCTTTAGATGGATGGGATTTTTCTTCTATTCGTGAAGTCTCCGGGCGCATACTCGCAAAAAAAAGAAAAAGAACAGGACGATTACGAGGGTAGAACGCGAATGTTTGACCGCTAGCTGTGGCGTGACAGCAAAGAAAGAAGCCGGGCGGCGGGCCGGGAGACGCTCGTACCCATCCTTGTCGGGCGGTGGGGTTCAATCCAACCAGCTACCAGCCGTGGCGGACGCCCAAGCCCCGACGCCACGCGTCGCCTCCCACCCTTTCTGCCTCTTTCATTTCCACTCTCCATTTTGCCACCTGCCAATCGTGGCAGGTGGCAGGGGGCGCTGCAGGCGCCGTCGATGGCGCGAAATTTAGGAAAGAACTAATAAGAACGAAAGCTGAATGCACTAACGCATTAATGCACAGGTTGTTCATACGATGTTATGTAACTAATCTATGTTAGCAGTACCTGTTTTACAGGTATGGACAAAAGAAAGCCGAAAACGCTATTGCCTTCAAACATTTTTACGGCGTTGACTAATCGAAATTGCTAGCTATTGTGTGCGCATGGTAAGGGATACTAGTGCGCTTTCACATGGACAAAGTTTCTTCATTTGCGATAGAGTGGGTAGGCGTGATTGCACTCTGAACGAAACAGAAATGCACAGGCGATCATACGATGTGTTGCGACAAATCTGTAGTATTTTCTTGTACATTTCGCTTCTACGATGATAGCCTTCCCGTTGCGTGTTTGAATTGTATTTCGCCGTCGTTCCAGTGCTACGTGGGCTTCTCGTATTTGAAGGCGACTGGAGGATGGAAATGAGTGTATGGGTGGTAGGTAGGTCCTTCTGGAGGGTGATGGTGGTTGGTTAGTGGTGGGTAGAGCTCTGCACACCGGCGGCAGCATCAGACAACACCAGATGGACAGATTTTGCGAAAATTAGGGTAGCAATGCTAACGGATTAAAAACCTTTGAGGACGTCTGCATGGTAACGTATTACAATTCATTCAGCCTTCTTTGTGTATACCGTGCCGAACAAGTCTACGGGGATATGTGAAGTGAACGAGGGAGGGGAAAGCCTCAGTATATGCTTGCCAACGTTTTGACAAAAGGACTTGCCTTCGTCTGGGCAAAGCGTTCATCATTGGCGGGATTTGTATGGGGCCTTCACTCCGAGGAGAACGGCCCGGTATAGGGGAGGAGGGTGTGATGTGGGAAGGGTGTTAGGGTGGCGAGCGTGAACTTTAAAATCTTGTTCAGCCAGGATGGATGCTAAAGAGGATTGACCAGTTGGCCTGCAAAACTGAAATAAAGAAATGCGCGAGCTCAGCAGAAAGGAATTCGAGGCTCTGGAGCTTGGAAGGCTCGTCCTTCAAGCGTTCCATCCGACCGGCGATGCAGTGATGGCACTTTCAGAGGTTCCAACATGCCGGCTCATCACGCTTGTCGAGTCCCAGTCACAAATAGGAACCTATAATGACGCCGGCTTTTCTGCGACACGGGCTCTTTAACGTATGTTTAGTGTTTACTCGGTTTGAATGTAGGTAAGTTTTCCAGCGGGTCACCCGTTCATGCGTTCTTTTCTCTCCTTGCGCATGTCGGTCTGTGTCTCTGCTCGCACGCCCGATATTTTAAAAGCCGCTGTAGCAAGTGATCTCGATCACGGACGTTACAAGAGGATGCCGCATAACTGCGCCCGATTCTCTACGGAGGCATTCCTCGTGTGTTTCGCAATCCGTCTGTCGCGGAACGCTGTAGAACACTCGGAGGGCCTCTGTCTCAATCCCCAGAACACGTCGTGTCGGAGACCATGCAACAGAAGCTGCACGTCTGTCGCGGTTACACGCCGATCTCTTTCGGATACGGCCTGGAGTAATGCGCGCTAATACTCTATTTACGATCACCTCGGAGCACTTGGTCTTCGCTTCCGATCGGGCACCGCAATCGGAGCCGCGGTGCTTCGCCCTCTCTTCTTTCTTTCTCTCTCGCTCTATCATGTTCTACAGACCTCCTGCAGCGTAGGCTCCTCCGTGTATTTCACGGGACCCTATACGCACCGCCCAGCGAATTCCATGCAGTATTGTGGCAGCTGCAAAGACGTCATTTCATACAAAGAGCAGCAGGCAACGCACGGCCGTTTACCACATCCCAACGACACGGCAGAGCTGGCGTTTTCTTTTCTTCCAATTTTTATGCCAAAAGTGCAGTTCTTTTACAGCACTCACAGGTTTCATATTCGTGCAAAGTTAGAACCTCGCAGCAAAATTAAGTTGCGTGAAGTCAAAACTTACTCCAAAACTTACTCTAAAGTCTGCTTCGGGCCTTTGGTGGCACAGAAGCCCTTTTATGTTGCCTCACCAACCAAATGCTGAGCCTTGAAAGTCACGTGGTGCAAAACATAAGAATTCTAAGTGATGGTTTGATACTGATCAATCAGGTATTCGTTTTTCCCACTAGCTGTTACAGACTGGAATGCACTGCCTGATTCTGTTATCAACATCACTTAGCTTTCTACATTTCTTTTCAAGTTGAGTTGCATTGTTTATGACTCTGAGTGACTTTTTGTAATATTCGCTCGTAATTGGTGATTTGTTCTTAAATTGCTTAAACTTGAGTTTGTGAGATAGTGTCAGTTTTCATTTTGTTCCTTCTGTTCGCTTACAACTTGCAGAACTAGCTCTGTTCGATCTTCTGATTAACAATTCGGTTCTTGAGATTTCTCTTTTTTTCCTTCCGCTGCTTTCACTATTTTTTTCTTCCTTTCGTGCTATGCTATGTCCCAAACCTGCCACAGCATTCAAGGAGAGGTTATCAGTATGTTGTAAATAAAAATAAATAAAATAAATCTTGACCAAGACTCGCGAGACAACCATCGCATAGACAAACTACCGCATTTGGTTTATGGTTTGGTTTATGTGGGTTGAACGTCCCAAAGCAACTCAGGCTATGAGGGACGCTGTAGTGAAGGCCCCCGGACATTTCGACTACCTGGGGCTCTTTAACGTGCACTGACATCGCACAGTACACGAGCATGTACAATTTCGCCTCCATCGAAATTCGACCGCCACGGGCGGGGTCGAACCTGCGTCTTTCGGGTCGGTCGATATCTATCATATTTTCTTTATACAGAAGGAGCGATAAGAGGCAAAGAAAAAGGGTATGGTACGGCATGTGGGGTTTAACTTGTGAAACTTACACACGGGCTATGGGAGACGCCACAGTGGAGTCCTCGGGATTAATTTAGACCACCTGGGGTTCCTCAACATGCGCCGACATCGCACAGCACACGGACGTCCTTGCATTTCGACTCCATAGAAATACGACCGCGACTGCCACGATTTGATGGAGGCGAAATGCAAAAGGCGCCCTGTGCTGTTAAGCAGGCATGCCTGGTTCCGCACCCTGACTGCAGCGAGGGGATGTGCGTATCGAAAGAGGAAGAGTGCGGAAGAAAAATACATCATTGCACATTTGCGCTTCATACAGCAGAACTGTCGACCTAAGCGTTCCTGTTTCATTTCAGCCACATACACCGAAATCTCATCACACATAGGCATTGCATTTCGGCTACATCGAAATGCGACAGACTTGGTAAAATGCAGCCGTGTAGATGCAGAAAAGTCAAGCGAGCCTAGGCAGTGAGGCAAACGCTGGCATCGGCATATGCCACGGGTTCTTCGGAAGCCGCAGATGCCGCCGGCAGAAAGGATTTCACGTTACTGCGACTACGTTTCTTCATTTTTTTACTCGTTCCACACGGTCCTGTAATCTACCTCAAGCCGCCATTGAAAAGTGGTCGCGACGTGGGTCTCTATACTTTGTCGAGCCCGTGAAGCGACACGCAGAGACCTCCCCGGCCCAGGCATAACGATACACTGCAGGGAATTACGAAGACAGGGTGTGGTGTAGCGATATCGCTTTGCTAATCCTCTTCCGAAAGTCGCTGCACCAGTGCCGCGGAAACTGCTCGCTATCTTCATTTCCCTCTCTTCGGAATGACAGGAGCCGTGTTATCGAGGGCCGCCTTAGCGCCTGTTCTCAGATTACGGGCGAATACGCGTATTTAACAACAGCAACAAAAGAGTCCAGAAAAGAGAGCCGAACGCGAGTCCTTGCGTGTGTATGCGTGATTTGGGTACAGCACCTCGAGTGCCTCTATCTCGCTGTTTCGCTAACACGTTCCGCGTGTGGGCTTCGCAAGACTTGTTTCATTTTCGGTTTTCTGTCATTTGTGACGTATTTCTACTTCTCAGGGCTGTAGGCAACAGGGAACGCCATTGCGGACAGAATTATTTCGGCCCTCCGGAGCTCTTGATCTTGCATCGAAACTCCGCACACGGACATTTCTGCATTTCGTTTCTATCGAAATGCGCAAGTGTTGCAAACGGGTATCGAACCCGTGAACGTTTGTTCAGCAGCACACTGCTATAGTATGTACATACACTGATCCACGGTGACGGGTGGTCAGACACCTCTCTGACCTCTCTAACCTCAACTTCTGAGGCGGGCTTACGAGGTGGTACAGTCACGCCTAGCACGCGGTGGAGTCATGCCCTCTGGCTTATATGAAGGACTCGAAGCAAGGAAAACATCTCATAGTAGTTCCTCTTCGTGTCTTCTGGATAGAAGAGAACAATAGGGGACAAAATCAATTCAAGCTTTCTTGGACCAAAAGTTTTGATCACTGGAATATTGTAAGGTACTGTTACGGAAATATTGAAGGTATAATGGTCCATTAATCTTCCCATGGGTAGGAAAATTTTTCTTTTAAAGTTTTTCCATTGCTCGCATCCAGTAATTAGGACGGACTTCCATAGGAAACCAATGGGGGACGTTTTTCACGACAGCAAAAACGTTAATAACAAAAAAATGCAAGCTCACCGAGGGTAGATCTGCGATTATATTGATTATTATAGTGAAGTATTACAACATATGAAAAAATTGCGCTCATAAAATCTTTCCTGTTGAAAACCGATTTTACCCAGAACTGCTGGGTATGCATGCGCCCCCCTTCACCATGCCTATGACACGTACCCAACTTTCGTAGTGTACTAAAGCGTGGTTAATGCGGACGCTCGGTGCTGGGACAATGACCAGAGAGAAAATGCACAAAGCAACTCAATTGCATGCATGCGTTGGTATCAGCGAAACTTCGACTAATCCCAAGCAAACAATTAGCTTTTTGTATTTTTAGTGCTAAGCAGCATCGAACTGGACGCTGAGGGCCCTAGCGCGTCAGCTGTGCCTTTTTTTGTGTTTCTTTTCTTTTTTTTTTTTGCTGTGCCAAGACCCCCCTTCCCGCTCGAAGAGAACTTCCTTTGACCACACCGGACTGCACAAAATGGCTGCCGACAAAAAAAAAAGAAGGGGGGGGGGGGGTAAAAAAAAACAACTGAATCTTTCAGTACTTTGCTACTGTCAGCACCAGAAAATAATACACTTGCTGCGTCGGACCCCAGCCGGGCAGCTGCGCAAGAACAAAAGATCTCCATAGGCTCGTACGCATGAATTCGACAGGAGCGAGCCAAGACAGGAGTCGGACTGAACAAAGAGGCCTTTCGTCATCATCATCAGCCTGAATACGTACACTGCAGGGCAAAGGCCTCTCCCATGTCCCTCCAATTAACCCTGTCCTTTGTCACATGCGGCCACCCTACTTTCTGTCGCCCCCTGCTACGCTTCCTTTCCTTTGGAATTCAGTCTGTTACCCTTAAGGACCATCGGTTATCATGCCTTCGCGTTACATGCCCCGCCCAAGCCCATTTCTGCCTCTTGATTTCAACTAGGATGTCATAAACCCATGTTTGATCCCTGACCAACTCTGTCCTCTTCCATTCCTTTCCATAGCTCGCTTCGCTCTCCTTAAGCTGGACCCTATTCGTTAGCCTCCACGTTTTTACCCCATAGGTGGGTACTGGTAAGATACAGCTGTTATATACGTACTTTTCTCTTCAGGGATTCTTCTAGTTATTTTCTCGTGATCCTGATCTGCCGTCACTACCTGCCCTAAGTAGACATATTCCCTTACCAATTCTGGCACCTTGAAACTAACTATAAACTCCTGTTCCCCTTCGGCGACTGCTGAAGGTTACTTTGGTTTCTTTCTCAATAATTTTATACCCATTGTTCTGCTCCGCCTGTCTAACTCATTGATCATGCTTTGCACTTTATCCCTTGAGTTTCGTAACACGTCGATATCATCAGTGAATCGCAGATTAGTCAGGTATTCTGCCTTAACTCTCATCCCCAACTGCTCCCAATCGAATTCTATGAATGCCTCCGGCAAGCAAGCGGTGAATAGCATTAAAGACATCGTGTCTCCCTGTCTGACACCCTTCCTCATTGTAATTTTAATGCTGAATTTATGGAGGACTATGGTGGCTGTACAGCAGTTACAGACATCTTCCAGTATTTTTACATAAGGCTCTTCTACACCCTGATTCCGCAATATCTGCATGACTCCTGCAGCTTCGACTGAGTTAAATGCTTTCTCGTAATTCATGAAAACTATATCTGGGGTTGGTTATATTCTGCGCATTTCTCCATGACATGATTGATAGTCTGAATATGGTCTATTGTCGAGTACACTTTACGAAAACCTGCCTGATCATTTGGTTGATTAAAGTCTAAGGTTGTCCTGACTCTATTAGCGATTGCCTTAGCAAATAAGCAAATAACTTACAGGCAAACGGACAGCAAGCTGATCGGTCTGTAATTTTTCGACTCCTTTACACGTGTGTGTGTGTGTGTGTGTGTGTGTGTGTGTGTGCGTGCGTGCGTGCGTGTGTGTGTGCGTGCGTGCGTGCGTGTGTGCGTGTGCGTGCGTGCGTGCGTGCGTGCGTGCGTGTGTGTGTGTGTGTGTGTGTGTGTGTGAGAGAGAGAGTGTGTGTGTGTGTG
This sequence comes from Amblyomma mixtum, assembly GCF_055824585.1. Taxonomy (NCBI): domain Eukaryota; kingdom Metazoa; phylum Arthropoda; class Arachnida; order Ixodida; family Ixodidae; genus Amblyomma; species Amblyomma mixtum. The sequence goes on from NC_143013.1 coordinate 21,981,257, forward strand.
CGCGCGCGCGGGCGGGCGGGCGTGCGTGCGTGCGTGCGTGCGTGAGCGCGCGCCAACTTGACACTGCAGTGTCAAACGAGCAGCGATTGAACTGCTTAATGCCTGTGCTTACTGTCAGCTGCAAATACAATGAAACCTTTTCAAAAACAAACTCTCTTAATTCGAATCTCCGGTTTACTCGAACCCGAGCGCATCAGTCGCGCTTCGATGAAGGCTAAGCGCAAGAGGCACCAGGTGGTCGAAATTATTCCAGAACTCTCCTCTACGGCACATATTCCTCTCTTTCTCCTTCACTCCCACTTTCCTCCCATCCCTCACGGCGCAGTTGAAGTGTCCACCGAGAAGTGAGACAGTTACTGCACTATTTCCATTCTTCAGTACATGTCAAAGTACCCTAGGTGGTCGAAATTTCCGGAGCCCATCACTAAGGCGTCCCTCATAGCCCGAGTCGCTTTGTGACGTTAACCCCCCCCCATTCCATAAACCATAAAAATCAAAAGCCACTAATTCGAACGGACGCTTCGACCCCATTAAAGTCATTTGCATTTCAAATAACGAAATCTCCCGGTAATTCGAGCACAAAAGGCACTGTCACTAGTCTCGTACGCTTTAACTACGTGCGGCTCTGACACGCCTCGAGTGCGTTTACCCGCGCAACGCTGCGCATCATAGTTTTCTTCTAATGGGGTTCATTTCAGTCCGAACATTGCATTACCCGAACAAATTAGGCTTGGAGGCAGTAAAGTTCTCGAGTCGCGATGGCAGTGGCGCCTAGCGTCAACAACGCCAGTGCGAGTGCACGATCGGGACTTCCGAGATTGCGGACAGGAGGCGCGCTCTCTGAGGTTTCACAGCGCAGGTTCTTGTTTCTGCTCTCGCTACTCGAAGACCAGACCCCCACCTACATTCGACAGCGTTACAGCCATTTTGCGGATCGAGTCGGACTCAGTTGCACTGTTATTTTCTAATGATCCTAATTTTAATGATCCTATAACTTGTTCAGGGTACCGGCCGTTTCAAGCCGATAAGATGTCAGAAAAATATTTTAAGAACGATATGTCTGAAACGTGCATAGAACGGGAAAAGGTGCCCATTGTTCTTTAGACAGCAATTAATAATAAACGCACTGTATGATCCCGGTTCTTCAATACAATGCATAATCAGGACAGGAGACACGGCCATCGTTTTGTGAGGTCACGACAGGCACGTATTTTAAAATTAGAACCGATACCACTGCCGAAAAAGCTCTAATTTTTTTTTTACATTGTATTTCGTTGTTCGCAATGACATTCTTATCTATTTCAAGAAGATAAATTTTATGAACGTTGAATTCCAGAGAGAGAAAGCTTTATTGCAAACGCGTGCGCGCGTTTGCATTCACAATTGGGCATTTCATGCTATTTTGTTGTCAAAATGGACGGAGATAAATATCATGCTTAACAGCTTCAACAGAGTTTGAACTGTTGGTTCGCATATCATTAGCATAGCAGAGATTGGCTTGTGATGGAGTAAAATGAAAAAAAAAAGAGAAATTAAGAGACAAGTGGGAAATTAAGGGCTGCTAAGAAAATCTACTAAGGAAAGCTGTTAATGAGGACAAGCAGAAATGTGAATTTTACCCTCGAGAATAACAGTGCTGCAGGTACGTTTTTTTTTTTTCTCTTTCGTGGAAAGGGGACGGGGGGGGAATGGTTTTTGTATGAAATTTGTATCCTAAAATAAATAAATACCTAAATCGGAACTGGCACCTCATCTGAACATTACGGAAGAGGGCTTAAAAGTAAGACCGCGATATCTGCGGCATTCTTGGGAGGTGGCATAACCCCAGGCGCTCACAACGGATTCAGTGCAATGGTACAGTGGTTATAGTAAAAGAAACAAAAAAAAAAAGACTACCATATAGCGAGGGCGGTGCGCGCAGCCATAAGCAGGGAAACCAAAAGAGCACGGGAAAAAGTCTGAAAGCAGTCTGCGGGTCCTATACCTACTGCATGATCCCTGGTCAGAAAATCCGCCGCTTGCATATGCCTCAAGCGCCCTGTCAAAACAAAATTCGAGGACCTCCCCTGCAACAATCGTTGCAAGTCGCTGGTATGCCGAAGCGCTCACACTAATGTCAATAGAAAAGCTTTTTTTTTTATTGTGCGACTACTCTCAACATAATTTTCGCACCAAGTGTCATGAGAAATATAAAACTCCCAGTGCCATCAGTGGTTGTGGCAGCGTCCATGCGCAATCCTCCGAAACCGAAACTACTCTTAGAATGCCGCCACTAGATGCCGCCACTAATAATTTAGCGATGTAATTACAATTTAACAAATAAGGTATAATTTACCAATAAATTTAAATACATTATAACAAGCATAATATTAATTTTTATAATTTTTTTCACTAAAGATCAGCGCTAACTTTTGCGTGCGCGCAAGCACAGAATTCAAAACAAGCCATAGCCGGCCACACCGGTTTCAGTTCTGCTCGTTCGGAGCGATGGGTCGCACAGGTGCGAGCAAGTTTGTTTTGGGACAACGACAGCGGACGAAACTTCTCTGATCGTTTCCGCGGCGCCATCGCGTCGTTTCTGCGACATGAGCCGCGTGCTCTTGCGCGCACTGTGCGCGCCAAGCGGTGTCGTTGCCAGACAGTGGCACACGAGCAGAACTTTCGCATCAGCTGGTTTCTGGGCTTCGACGAAGACCACCGACTGGAACCGAGCAGTGTCCAACGCTGAGAAAATCGTCGGCTACCCGACGTCGTACTTCAGCTTGCGGTGCCTTCTCAACGATGAAACGTCCAATATTGCGTTTCACGTGCGAAAGTTGATCGGCACTAATCACCCTGTACTGAAGACAGCAAAGTAAGTACAAAGTACCGTCGCAGAATGTTAGCTCACGTTACCTCGTTGCTTTTGGGTTGAACTTTTGTTCACTTTTTTTTTATTTGCTATGTGTAACCTCAGTCAAGCTTTCCAAACAGTCATGAGATAAAGCCGACATTGATCCCATGCTAACAAGCCACCGCAGCACGCCTGCGCGGTGTGCAGTAATTTGTTCGCGAGCTGCTGTTTGGACCGATCCACGTGCTTTGAAGCTCGTGTTGAGATTTTTTCAGAGCCTGCCATGACTTGGGATTCAGTGGGACGATCACAATCTCAAAACAGTCTCAAAACGATCGCAAAGCCCCGTCTGCCGGTCGTTTGTGTGCATACTCGTTTCGCTCACGATTTCTCATGTGCACCGACTAGACAGCGCTGAATGATGTAAAGTTTCAAAAGGCCAGAAAATGAAACGATGACCGACGCGCCTAGAAGGTGTTTTCGTGCCAGGTCGGGCACTTGCCCTGGAATCCGTGCGAACGAACTTCCTTGACCGGATGACCCAGTGGCTTTGAACGTGCATGTCAGTCGCGCCTTGCTCGAGTCAGGAAAGGAGGTTCCAGCCGCGCTCTCCTTGGCGCCTCTCTCGTTCAGGGGCCGTCTGGCGAGGCGCAAGGTGGTCACAGAAGCAGCGCGCGCCGTTACGCGTTCTTGCTCAGTAGCAGCGCGCGTGTAGCTTGTTCCGGTTTCGTCACAGCGTGAAAGAAAAGTGGCAGATAGAGAAAAAACAGAACAAAGTTCCTTGGAGAAAATTGCTAATTGGCACTAAGTTTGGGTGTGTGGAACAATTCTCAGTTGGGACCAACTGGAACTGATTGGTTCCTTATTAACAAGCGAGAAAAAAAATAAGGGGTGCTGTTGTTGTTAAGCAGGTGGAATTCAGTAGTGCACGGGTTTGACCGTTGAATTATGTCAACTTTCACTGCAGGAGTTCTTGAAAATTGAGTTCAAACCTCTTTTGAACGTTTTTGGATTTCTTCCACACTGGTTTGAAGAGAACATGGGCACAACGCATACTTGATGTGCTACGGGTGGCAAAATAGCCAATTGATGCTGTTTGTTTAACTAATTCCTTAGCCAGCCAGATCCCTTGCAAAATTCTTGGGGCTTTTAGTGTGTGAAGTTTTAAGACGCTGCCTTTTGCCTTCAAGCATGTAGAGACTAGATTAGTGTGGAGATACAGTGGCAGCAATGCAGTAATTGTTGTCAACATATTTTTTTGGTAGACTAGTGGTAAATTTTGCCATTGCACTAGTAGCTGCTGTCATCCCTAAGAGTCTGCAAGGAACGGAAATGTCAGAGACAGAGCGTTCCCGATAGGAGCTCAGTGTTCGCAGCTCTGAGCATCTACCATTGGAGCTAAAGAAAATCTATCTTGAGAATCTCTTCAGTGCATGTACTTATAAAATAGCCCAACAACCCTCCCTCTGTTGCAGGAGATTGATCTATAATGGGCGCACCAATATCCAGACGAGAGGTCTCATTGTGCTACTGCTGTCCAAGGCAGCAGGGCACCCCAGCACAAGGCAGGACTGCCTCGAAGAAGAGCGTGTGGCAGGCATCACCCAGCGACAGAGGTCGCTGGCCGAGATCACTGAGATGATCCACACTGCGCATCTCATACACCGCGGTGTGCTGAACTTGTCAAACGACCTCTTTCCTGATGCCACTACGCTCAAGGATCTGCAGTTTGGCAACAAGATATCCGTCTTAACGGGGGACTACCTTATTGCCAATGCAAGCAAGTCCCTGACCGACCTCAAGAACTGCAAGGTACGAGAGCTTTGATGCAGTGGGTGGATATGTCCTTGAATATACCACATTGCAGGCTGCCTCTCTTCCCATCTAATCCTGTTCTATCAAGATGCAGATTAATGCCTCAGCAACAGCTTCGCTCTTTGCATTTACTCATCCACATGCACACTTATCTATGTATAGCATTTAATTTCATTATTTTTTTATTGTTAATACACACCACAGACCCGTCGGTCTCAGCAGAGGGGCTTTAGAAAAAAAAACAGTAAACGAATTAGAAATAACATCGAAGCAAGTCCAAGTCTAATGATTATGAGGAACTGTTTGTAGTAATACAATAATGGATTATAATGTTATAACAAAATAAAATACCGGCAGTTTTGTATGCAAGAGAACAGCAAAGATTGTATCAGCATTCTTTTTATCAGACTGTTTGCAGTAACTAAAAGGCAAAATGTTGAGCTGCACTCAAACACTCTATGCCATCTGCATAATTCTCAAAAATTGTCGACATAAGAACGATGAAAAAGATTTGAAAAATGAAAATTTAGTCCACGTAACTCTACAATGCATGTTCTCAATAATTGGCACTACAAAACAGTCATATGGTAAACTCTTTCAATACCAAATTGAAAATAAGCATGAGAGCCACCAGAGTGGCAGCCATCATTGCAGCTGAAATCAGTTCCTTTTCTAGCCTGGAATTTTTAAGAAAGGGTGGTGGTATTTTGAAACTGTTTTTGTGTTACTCAAAGCCTGAACAGTGTAATCTCTACTACTGATGGTTGCATAATAAAGTGTTAATTAAAGGCTCACAGTTGACATGTTCTGCCTAAAAGGCACATTTTTCAGTTAACATGGCATAGAGGAATAATTTTAGATACTATCAACTGGCTGCTAAACAAGGGCAATATATGTGTTCATATAAGGTAGGAAAATTGGGGCAATTGACGGCATTTAGTGTACTGCTCTCAATTACTTTGCCTGTCAAAAATATTCCATAAAGTATTCTGGCCCTTTCTTTTCTCCTTAATTGTGTTTTCTGACATCATGCCCTCAATGCTTGGTTGTCATCGATGCTCAGGTGGTGGACCTGGTGGCCACAGCCATTGGAGACTTCATGCAGTCGGAGTTTCTGGGTGACCACGACCAGCAGGGCAGCCCGATCCCCAGCCCCGGCATGGGCATCGCCCAGTGGGAAGAGAAGAACTACCTCTCCACGGGGTCTCTCATGTCCAACAGCTGCCAGGCCACCCTGGAGCTGGCAAGCCACGATCAGGCCTTCCAAGAGCTGGGCTTCGAGTTTGGCAAAAGCATCGGCCTGGCATGGCAGGTCAGCACCACTCTGATAGTTAATCGTTACATTATACCCTGCCGGCGGGGTATAACTTAACGATTCTAGAACTGTTTTTATACCATTTTTATATCCCCCCTCCCATTTCTTATTGGCTGAAGTGATACCACACCCTGTGTCCACTTTTCATCATTGTCTCAAGCCCAGTGATAGTGGAGGCATGGAGTTGCTTCAAAAAATGATGCAGGGCAGGAATTACAAAAATATAAACTGGCTCCGATTTACTAAGAATACATTATTGGCCTGCGGAGTTGTCATCCCAATTTTGGAGTGTGGCCTGTTTATTCAGTAAATAGGACTTCAGGAAGAGACATGAACATGAAGAGACAAAAGCTGCCTTACAACTGCGGTTTATCAGCCACTTTCGTGTAACAGTGTGTACAGTCTAGGCAGCATGCAAATTTTACACTGCCAGAGTGAGCAATATTTTTCATGACATGAAACCATCCTTCGCACTAGCTGGCACACCACCCATGTTTTGGTGTGCTTATGTTCTCTAAATTAGCAGCAAAGGTCAGTTGGTGCTTTTGCTATGCATACAAGACCTGCAGTTGTAGGTATATCTGTGTTCTTGCAATTTTTCATACCTCATTATCCACTCCTGTTATAGCCCATGATCTGGGCTGACAGTATAAATAAATGAATGAAATGAAATGAATGAATATGGTGAATGGTTTAACATCTTACAAGTGGGCCTCAGTCATAATGCGAAATTTTGCATTTAAGCCATGTTCACAAATGAGAAATTAACAATATCTACAAGCGTCTTTTATCAGTTTACTTTTAGTGCACTAGCACTTAGGTCCCTGCTTCACAAGTCTTGCTTGCTTAAGAAAACTCTGAATGGTTGATTAAAAAAAAATATTACCACATATTAGGTCAGTAGCGACACCGGTTGTTCCCGATTTGTATCACGCAGACAAGTTTCTATTACATAAGGCCAAGTAGTAACTACCGGCCTTTGAGTGTTGCTGACTGGCATTCCTGTTTCCGTCCGCCCAGGTTCACTCTGACCTGCAGCCCTTTGTCGACACCTACAGGCATCCTCCAGGGATGCCATTCGTACTGACGTCAGCACCGGTTGTCCTGCATTTGGAGTCAGATCCAAGCCTTCTTGAAGAGATTCGAAGCCATAGGGACAATGTTGAAAAGCTGGACTACCTGAAGGTAATGAGATTTGCTCTGTCATTGCCTTTCTTCTTTATGTGCTTTTATCGCATTTCATGTCACTTTGCCTACATTAAAGGCAAGTGTTGTGCACCTGCACTGAATGGACAAATGAAAATCACTTTGTAAAACCTGTCACCACTGTTGCTGAAAGGAGCACTTATTGTTGACGTACCAGCTGTTTCACCTAAGATGTTCTGCAATTTTTATAAATAGACTTTTTGAGGTAAAAGAGCGCTTTTTCTGGCAAAGCATCATCAGTGGTGCAGCACATCAGAATACAGCTATACAGTGCTGGCTAGCGGGCTGGTTAACTGATATTAAGCAGATAATAACTTTTTAACTATCAATGTTAGTCTCTTTATTTACTGAGATGCGTGAGGCCCACCGTAAGTAATATTCGTATTAGTTTATAGAATTTCAAAAATGCAGTGATCCTCAGTGCTGCGGCCCAACAAATTTTGGCGACATCGCACCAAAATACATGCACTTTCAAAAAGTTTGCAGGCAAAGCAACCCCGCCAGGAAAGGCACACAACTCATCGAAATAGTATGAGAATTTGTTGGGCCACAGCACCCAGGGTAACTGCGCTTTCGAAATTAGAGAAACTGATATGAATATTACTTACACTGGACTACATGCCACTCAATAAATAAAGGGAGTAACAGTAATGCCGCATTTAATCACGTAATATGCGCACTTTTTTCCCTTAATTTAAGGCTTTAAAAAAGGGGTGCGCAGATTACTTGGAGATTTCGCGAACACAACCCATAAAGGTCATTACGCACAATATACACACTGTATATTACCGCTTAAAGGTTAACCCCACAACTCCCACCCCTCGCTGGCCAAAAAAAAAGTTGATTCCAAATATAAGTCAACACATAACGCCGCGCGCGCGCCCCAGACCCACATTATGTAGCCTTCCCCCGATAGTATATGGCGTGTATGCAACTCGAAGCAAAAAGTGCGATACGATACAATCACAAGGCCAGCAGTCAGAGGAAAATGGAGATACAAGGTGATAAAGCGGCGCCCTCGCATGCGGTCCAGCTAAGTAGGGGCAAACAGAACAGCCAACGGGTTTGGTAGTTTCAGATTCTGGCTCGGCGCACAATGCTGCGAACGTTGCCGGAAGTTTGCTCTTGCAGCCTTTCGTGCAGTGAATCGACCGCTGAAGCGAGCGAGCTGGGTAAATGGTGCCAAGCTGACTTTCCTTTACGGGAACCAGTTTATAAACGAATTACCAACTTCTTTTTACACCACTCGCTTGCCTTTCGCAGCTGCACGTGGTGATGCTGCCTCGCCGATATTCCCAAGCCCGCCCTGCGCACACTCGCATGCATGCTGGAGTGCTTGCGCAGCAGGGAGCGCGAAATATGCGAGTGAAAAATTTTTTCATATAAATCTGGGTAATAACTAAATTAGGGGTGTGCAAGATACACAAGTAAATACGGTTTAGGAAGTTGACTATTCATTATTAGGTGACCGGCCTACTGTAGCACACCTTAGCTGCTCTCAGATACACTACGCCGCTGACAATGCTATGCCGAAAATAGCACCCTAACTTAAAAAGCCTACATTTAAAAATTGCAGAACATCTTAGGTGAAACACCCGGTATTGTTTCTACGCTACACAAAAGATTGTGTAACATCATGACTGCACTAACTGACGTCTTCACACAAAGACTGTTGAAACAGCAACCTGTGATGCACACCTATTCATTCTACTTGTTGCAAGTTCAAATAATGACAGCAAAATCAGCATACATAGTTGCGCATCATATTCACAATGTTTGGTTTGTTGCCTTTGCTTAGGTTCACAACACCATCGTAAATGGAGATGGCATCGAGAAGACAAAGGCACTTCTGGAGTCCTACACATCGAGGGCCCTTGCTGTTCTCAACCAGATCCCTCCATCCGAAGCCACCACTGCCTTACGTAACATTGTGCAAGCCTTGAGGGAATGACGAGGGATTTTTTATACGGCTGCTTTTTTTTCTTTGCTAATGGAAAACACTTTGTTGATGAGCAGTCTATAAAATAGACTGGTCCCACCACGAGCTTCACAAAAGCACCGATGACATAGAGACTGCCTGTACAGAGGACTGTGGTTAACTTTAAACCCCTTAATTCGTATATCTGGTTTATTCAAATTGGCACTTTGGTCCCGTCAACATCGTCTGTTAGAAATGCTCCCATGCATAAGGGCTTGTCTTCTTTCGAGTCCACAAAATAATGCACTTAATATTTAACCCATTTATTGCTTATAAAATAATCTTTCGAAACTTGCGAACCTAAATGTGCGTGAGAACAACAGACAAAACCCTCCAATATGAAGCACAATGTGGCTAGACTCGGCAGCTATCTCAAAGAATAGCAGTGAGCAAGTGCGAACTGCAGAACCATGGCCACCACATAAAAAGTGTGGATGCACAGTAAGCTTGGTGGGATCAGTTTATTGTTGCTTTCTAGAGTGTTTTTGTTTATATTTGTTTTAATGATTTGTATGTCTTTTCAGGCAGACATTTTTCACAGATCAGTGTTCCCTTGCAGTACCTTTCAAATGGTTTATGGAACAATTCCCAGCTGGTTCCAGTTGGAACCAACTGGGTTCCAGTTGATACCAACTGGAACCAGCTGGGAATTGTTCCATAAACCAGTTGAGCTGGGAAAGATTTTGTATGAGTGGCAGTTAGAATAGAATGGGTAGTTTACGAAAGCTATCACCACAACCTTCCATTAAAGCAGGAATGGGCAAGCATTTCGTACAACACCTTCACCTCCTTTTGAGCAGCTCTTTCAAGCAGCACAGGATGTGGGGTTGTTCTGGAGGGGACCACGGCTGTCTACCACCTGCATGCCTTTGTTTCCACGTGCTGTTTGAGTAATCGACAAACTTTATTTTTTCACAGTAACTCAGCAAGAGAACTTATGAAATTTTTTTATTAACATCAAACATTGATAGATTGGACAAGTTGTAGTCAGTGTCTGAAATGGGTGTAGGACTGGTTCTGTGCTTTCAGTAGCAGGCACACCTTTGCGCGTGCCAAGGCTTGTTGTGATACGTTAGTCGCATGGAGCACGCACTAGCTTATTTAGATTCACGAGGTTCCAGTGATAGCATTATAAACTGCTTCAGACAGTGTTACGGTGGTATCCAGCCATGACCAAATGGTAGGTGCATGGGAGTCTAGCCCGATTTGTTTTCAGACTGCTATACACAGTTTTGACGTTTGTAAACAAACATGGATACCGATGGTGATACTAGCGCCAAAGTGCTTTCGGTATCAATGGAGCAGTGTTTGGAAAGGTTTGCGCCGGTGCAGATAACGTGTGTCGCTCTGTGATTGAAAAAGCGCTAACGCAGACAATGCTTGTTTTGAGTGGCAAACAAAGCACTCCGCACATTGTTTGATAAAGCGCCGATGCAAGTGATGCGCCAGCTTTCGATGCTTTCCTTGTTTCTTGGGGTTATTGTTTGCTCAAAAAACGCGCCCGTCCAAATTCTTCGAACACGAAGTGTTCTGGGGCTAAATCACATTGTTGCCAGAACAAAATGCATTCAACGAAACCGTATATACTGCAACTTTAGACCAGTGAAGGTATGGTATTGGCGCAAACTTCATGTGTGTGTGTGTCTTTTTACTCATTTTTTTTTTTCTTGTGATGTCATAAAACCAGGGTGTGCTTAGGTGTACAGTAGACTCAGTATTGCAGCCAGTTTGTGTTGCACATAATTTTCGAAAGTACATGAAGCATGCATGTCATTTTATCTTGGTTTTCATTACCATGATTAAGTCCAGTTCATTTTAGTATTGCTGTTTTAGTGCTTCCAAAGCCCTCGGTGACATGCAACAAACTGTCGATAACTTTATTTTGTTCAGTATTCTTTTACCTGAATGTTGGCTTCAGCTACTTGGAATAAAATATTTTGACACCATGTTGAGTGTTTAGAATCTCGGCTTTATTTCTGAAAGGTGAGTTCCAAATGTTAGTTTCATACTTAAATTACCATTTACACTGTATCTGAAGAACCGCTGCTATAATCAGTAATAAAAAAAAAATGAAGGTATGTGCAGAAATTGTCTCAGCGCTGAGTTATGTCAGACTTGCTGCCCCTTACCTCACTATAAACTTTGCGAAGTATAAATTTATACAATGCACACTGAATCCCAATTTAGCTCACTGGTACAGTTAGAATCAAACCAAAAGCAATGGTAGTCACGACATGGTGGACATGGTTTTGTCAGCATAGAAAGACAATGGTGGGCATGCCATTAATCTAATCATTTGAACTCTCTTGTAACCTAAAATGTGGTAATGAACATGATGCCATGCTACAGTAAATTAGATGCCTTAGTTACATTTGATTTTTCTTTCCGAAACTCCAGTGGACATTCTGAATGTACTTGCTAAAGGGTACAGTTCCGCTGTCTTTCCACATGCACACAGAATTTTTCTGATTTGTTCACTAGCACAATCACAGACTAAATGTGAGTTTTGCAGGCACATATGTTATAAAGCATAAGTTTTTTTTCTTCAATTGAAATACAACATGACACTGAATAAATAAAAAACAATGCATAAACCACACACACTGCACAGTAAGATCACATAAATTTAGACAATGCGGAAATGAACCACGCTAAAGAGACGAGCAAAATCTACACAAACACAATTTCTAAAACATCATTCAAACCTATCTTTTTAACTTTAGTGTGCTAATGAAACAAATATACACATAACCACAATCCAAACATCTACATCACACACTTTTTTAAAAGTACCTAAAATTGACTGACAGAAATGATTGTTGCAGACACCTATGTAGGAATACAGAGTGGCTCATAACTCAAGGTGGCAAAGAACTTTCAATATACACGACTAAAGCAGGCTTCAAAATAACATCTAAAGCTCTATACATGTGTGTATACGATGTCTGCCAGCTTTCTTCAAGCTCCACAAATTGTGTACGAAATTATTTCAGCATTTGAAAAAAATAAATAAATAAAGGTTGACAGCATATAAGCAGAAATGGATTTCTCTGCTCCATTTATCAGAGAGGAATGTACTTATCCTCCAGGTAAGTGAAAAAATATTGCAGAGCATATCCGTCATCTATCCATGGTCGCTTGCAACCGATCAGAGGTCCCAGCAAACTCAGTAGTAAGCTCAATCAAATTTCAGCCAGGCTGGTTTCTTTTTTTTTTTGCTAGTAGTTGCTCACATACCGTACTACTACAATATACGCACAGCCATCCACAGTGAAAGCACACATAATAGCAGAACCAGCCTATGGATGATATGCTCAAAGAAAACTTCACAGTACAAAAAAATGCTCACAAAAGAATCTAATGCTTCGTAACAATGCATTTCATAAGTCCTAGAGAACAGCTATCAGCTGTGCTAGAAATTTATATTCAAATAGACATCCTGCCCATTTAAGCCCACCTGTTCGATGCCATAAGCCTGCTTTGTCCACACCTCCACGAAACGCTGCGCCCGTGTAGGGTGCAATAAAATTTTTAAAATGCTTCTGACGAGCATGTTTGCACATGCTATGAGCATGGTAGGATGCAGAGGTGCAGGAAGTTGTCAGGATAGCTGAGGTGCTCACTCATCCACTGCAGTGGTGTGTCTAGTGGCACCTGAATTCCATGTGTGACAACCATGTGCTTGGCTCCATCTGGACAGCAAAAAAAGAAAACTGCCACTCTTAAGGAACCTCGGAAATGTTCATGGGCAGTGAAAATAGGTGAAAAGGGAATTTCATTTACCAACAGCAATGCCTATGGAGACACCATTCACACCGGAGAGCCCCTCATACAATTATCGCTGCAGGAAAGTACTAACTATTCAATCAGCTGTCACATCTTCAATGTGGGTGACTATGAAAACTCTCCTGTGCCCCACCACAGCTTCTTTTCTTTCTTTTTTAATCTGATGTTTCGTGCATGGCTTTGTGACAAGCATTTACATCGACTCCTAAGTAGTACAGAACATTCTTTTACTGCACCTTTCCTTTCTTATTTCACTAGGTACAGCTGCTGTGGCGGCATACACTACACTCAGTGTCTAGTATGACAGTCATATGACAATGATACCAAATGATAACAACACCTGACAAAGCACTTAAAGGGCAACTGCAAGCAGCAAGAGTTCTCAATGATTCACCGGAATGTTTCTGCGGCAACTGACAAATGCAAATGCATAGCAGAGAAGAGCCTTCAGAAGAATCTAAGGAATGTTGTCATGTGCATGTGAGAGTAGTCGTGAAAAAGAGTCACAACAAACTGTTTGTTGCGAAAGCTTGTGCTTACAAAATGAAGCAAAATGCATCCCATAGTGTTTTCACTGGTCCACATCTTTATACAAGTAATGGTACGCTCCCAAATTTTTCACCAATAATATGTAGTGCAGTCCTTCTCACACTGCAGTAAGATAACTACGAAAACCAGGTAATATGACAGAATAGTCGTGTTAATGTCGGTACTTCCCTTGCAACTTGAAACCTGAAAATGTTGACACTGATTGATGACAAGGGATTTGAAGAGACTTCTATCACAACATAAGGGGGGCAAAAATTTCCTTCCAACCTATTTTCATTGGTAACTCTCCTCTGTGTGCAACTGTTTGTTTCTCACATAATCCTTTTCAAAGTTCATAGTTAAAAAGAAACAACAGGAAGTCACCTTTACGACTTTAAACACCAGCAGTTCAGCAAAAGTGCAGAACAGCCAAAGAATGAGGTAGATCTTAAGGATAGCTTCCACTGACTGCTCCTTGTGTAATCAAGCATGTGTTCACCATCGCTCCTGCATTTTCTCATGTCATAATTCACCTGATAAAATTAACAAGTCTGAAATGAGCTCCGTTAGGATGAACCATTGCACCTTCAAACTGCACACATTCTGAAAACCCTACATACATATTGTGCTGCTCACAAACACTTTATTGAAAGTGCCCTCTCGAGGAGGGCCTGCTAACTAATGCATCCAGATACAACAACGATTATGTGATGGCGAGTCATGTCAAACATGTAACCAGGAGATGTTAGCCAATTTGACTACTTGGTCTTAATGCTGCCACCAATAGAGCAAGAAGCAGTCGCAACCTTATCACGTCACTGGTAAAGAGGCATAACTGCTTTGTCTTATGACAAAAAACAAACACTGCAGATACAAGAGAGTCATCTGCTTTTATACATGCGCCACACAAATAAGCTATTTTTTCCGCAATATGATTTGAAGGCTAATCAGCAGCAGCCAATAAAAACAAATGAGCAGTTATTTAAAACATGGAAACCTCACCACTGTCTGTTACAAATCATATGCAAAAACAAACATCTGATCCAGGTACTCCACATGTGAAGGCCCCAGCTCAGTCAATTACTAGCAATTCAGGCATACCACGCGCATACTAATACCTTATGAAGATACTCACCGCCGATAAGGATGTGGGGTACCACTTGCTGCAAGAGTGTTTCTAGTGTTGTCTTTTCCCCAGCAGGGGTCACTGGTGAGACTAGCTTTTGTACAAGAGTGCTGTCAGCCTAAGGTATTGTGAACAAAAGAGTATGTAAGATGAAGGACAGATAGATGATGGCATGGACTGTGAGACTTCAGTGCTAACACTCATACAATTATTGAGAGGAGAGAGCACTGACTTAGTCAGCATAATGCAGTTATCTTCACTCACAGCCCTAGCAGGTGAGATACAAAATACAAACATTACCACATAAAAAAATCCCAGTTTCAACTGACCCTTTACAAATGCACATAATATAAGACAATGATGGCTAATGTGCACAAGATAAAAGGTTGAAGGACTCCTATGCAGCGCTTACGAGTTGATGCGATAGTTTATACCGTTTGGTGCATCATCTGATGCTGATGAGACTCTTTAGGTTCTTTGGCTCATCATCTGTTTTCCATTCTCAGCAGTTTGACACCTTTGAACCCCGCTTTTTCCAATTATTTAGTTTCTTTAATTAATCAGTTAATTACAATGATTTCATTAATGTCATTGCCTATCACACACTAATCAATTATCAATCACTAGAACCATAAATTACCATGATATGATTTTACGCAGCCCTCGATTATTACTACGCTGACGGCATTTCGACCGAACGAGCTGTATACGCTATCGCGTAAAAGAACGTATGACAGCTGGGACCAGTTAACAGCTGGGAGGGTTCTGGTTAATGAACAACTATTTTAATCCAAAAATACAGGCAAAGCAACAACAAATATGACAATGCACATATAAAGGCCCATTCTTTCAATGAAGCAGACAAAAATTTGCCTATAGGCAAAACAAACATTTCATGAATTCAATAAGGGCCACTTTGGGCTAGTTGGTGTGATGTAGCGAAGGAATACAGCACGGCACAGACAGGATACAGCCTGTGTCTCTCACTATGCCCTGTATCTCTTACTACGCTGTATCTTTTTGCTGTGTTTTGGGAAGTTGAAGTGCACTTACTGTGTACAGCCGAAAGGGAATGTGCTTGAAGCATTCTCCACCGACACGTTCCATCAGTTTCTTGTTGATCGCCCAGAACTGATCAAACTTTGAGTTCACTAAACCCACCCAAAGCTGGTTGTGATCCTTTTTCTGCATTGTACTGACTACTTGGCTGCGATGTTTCAGCATGTCTGCTTCTTTGATGGCAGACATGAAGTGGGATTCGACAACTGCTCGACTTCCGCAGTGTAGGAGTTGCTTTTCTGGGAATTCCTGGAAGATACCAGACGCAAAACATACACAAGCACAGTAAATAACGGCAACCAAGAATTCAGTCATTTCAGTTCGGAAAAGAATAAAAACATCACAAGGAGTCCATTACCTGGAAGCGAACTGTAATATTCCACGGTAATGTAGAATCACTGGCATAACAGTCATAGAGTACTCCTATTGGCATATGCCTGAAATAAAAATAACAAAAAAATGAAAGTGAAACTGTGCGCACGGCAGTATTAATGCTTATCATTTAGAGCTGCTGCAAATACCCCACATGAAGTTCTTACCATTTTAAAGGCTGACCGTTGTATTCGAGCCACATCTCATTTCCATGATATCGCTCCTCAATGTGTCTGGAGAAGTGTTTGTGAACTTTGTCAACCACCAAGGGGAAGTAACTTATTCTCGAAATCATTAGCTGCAGAAAAGGCACATACCACCGTTTAAGTCAACTATGCGATGTTTTCGATAAAATTTGTACAAATTGCTAAACGATCACAGATGCCACAAGCAATGCTTACGTAGTAAGGGTCAGGCTGCTGCATTGTGTAGACCTCTTGCTCTGCAAGCTTGAAGCACACAGGCAGCCTTCCCTCCCATACCTCGCGTAGAACTTCTCGGTCTTCCGCCATCTGATGAGGGTAAAACATATAATACTAAAACATGAGAAGTACAGAGCGTTTCAAGAAATGCGTCGAGCCAGTGATACGCGCTGTCATATGCGCCTCCAACAGACAATACAGTCACGAGTACTACGCTGGCGAGGACAACTCTAACAACGCCTAATTAGAGCAAAACAGTAAAGACAACAATGACTGCGAAGTCATGCGACGACAGCAAGAGTTATCTGAAGCCGAAAATTCCGCAGATCGTGTAAACAGCAAACAGCGGATCAGTCGTTTCGCAGTTTACCAATGACTCACCAAGCAAGTCAGGGTGTAAACGTGCAAATACACTACCCGCCGCTTTTTCCCTCATTTCATAAATCTCCAAAGCACATGATGTAGCACAAAGTTTCGCTTACACTTGGCAGCAGTCGATCAGTTTATCCCAGTGCGGGCACAGGACGCACAACACGCGAGACAACGAACTATCGTTCAACGCGACGCTGCGACTGCAGCGAGACTGCGACGCTGAACCAGCTGAAGGGAGCGGCAACACGTGAACCGAGAAACTCGGCTAGCGGTTCAATCGGGCGGCTGCTTTCGGCGGCAAGTCGGCAGCCGCCCAGCAACACTGCAAACCATGTGCTCTGGTTGTTTATGATCATGGAGGAAGGAAAGAACTGTTTATGTTGTGTCCAGTCGCTTATCGTGGTGTAATCTGGTATTTTGGTGCTCTCACCGATCACTGTAATTGAGTTTGCGCGTCCGTGCTGAAAGCGCTAGTGTTTAATTCTCAAACACCAACGTGAATCGGAAAGTGTCATTTTAACAGTATTACTTGCGGCCATCATGTGGGCGCGATTAAGAACAACTTTGATATCTGGTTACTCGAGAGCAAACATAGGAGGAAACTTGGCTCAAACGAGGTAAACTTGGTGCATTAAAAAAAAAATTATATATGTATGCTGTCAAGACATGAGTGTCAATCTGTTTATTTCAGGCACAGGGCCGCAGAAGCAAGTTCTACAGGGCTATCTCAATCCACAGTTTTTGAAGAAAACCGCAGTAAATTTGACGCACTTGTCCATCAATGGTGGGACCCAGAAGGCGAATTCTCAGCCCTGGCGAGAATGAACGCTTTGCGTGTCCCTTTGATAAGAGACGGACTTCTGCAGACTCGCAGGTCGGCTGAGCAGCCGTCCCCTACGTCTCGGACAAAACCGCTTCTAGGATTGAAAATCCTCGATGTTGGCTGCGGTGGCGGTTTACTTTCCGAGGTATGTGGGAACGTATTCCACTTATCAGCCGGCAGCAAGTGCTTTCTTTTTACTTCCTCTTTCTTGGTTAGGGGGCGCGTTCTTTATCAAACCTGGGGTGCCGTTCATAAAGTGTTGATCATTACATAGAAAAGTTGCGTTCAACAATAAGTGTGATCATTTCCACCGGCTTTCTTTGTCCCAAGTTCAGCGGTTTTGGCTGCAGTCTTCATACATGTTGAATTACTGGCTTCACTGGCATTCTTGCGTGCTTTGTATTTTCTCGCTAGGAAAGTCATTAGCAGCGCAACAGACGGGTCATAGGAGACACACAGCAACGCTGACTAGTCTTATATGCCCCCTCTGTTCTGCTGGTAATTTTATGTCATGGACCAACTAGCCCGACGAATTCCTTCTAGGAAAGGCTGGGTTGTTTTTAGGTTTTGTGGGGTTTAATGTCCCAAAGCAACTCGGGCTATGAGAGACGCCGTAGTGGAGGGCTCCGGAAGTTTCATTTCGCCTCCATCGAAATGCGACCGCCGCGGTCAGGGTCGAGTCCGCGTCTTTCGGGTCAGCAGCCGAGTACCATAACCACTGCGCCACCGCGGCGGCCAAGGCAGTATGTATGTTATGAAAACTGCCGTAGATTTTCTGCATCAGTGTGTCATCCCCAATCCAGAAAAACGCTTGAAACAGACTTAATGCCTCCATGACGTCTCTGCGTGTTTGTTCATTTCATGACCTGTTAAAGTGCTGTGCTTGCAGGCTTTCTGACATACAGTCCTTTCTTCTTCTTTGCAGCCACTTGCAAGGCTAGGTGCAACAGTGACTGGAATAGACCCTACACCTGGGAGCATAGAAGTTGCCAGGGCACACGCAGACCGAGATCCCGAAATTAAAGATAACATCACCTACGAAGCTGCTGAGATAAAGACCCTGTTGGAGCGTGGTGCGAAGTATGATGCAGTTGTGGCTAGTGAGGTTGTTGAACACGTCCAAAATTACTCAAGCTTTGTAAAGTCCTGCGTTGAGCTGACAGAGGTGAGCCATCATAATGTGTTCATGACTATCAAGGTTCGCATTGCAGGGAAGGGGGGATAAAATGTTGCGGCTTGCCCGCAAAGCTTCCCTGTGCAGCTGTTATGCAGAGCCTCCCTACTAACTCCGCCATGAAATGAATAAGAGAAAAGGGAGCAGTACAGAAGGGGCATGCTTGTGGCAATATGCATTTTAAGTTTGCATCAGTGCGGGCTGTTATATGTGGATGTTTGCGCAAATCAAAGCATGCGAGTGAGGTGATAGTCGACGAGCTTGTGTGTTGGCCAGTTGGCAGTGCATGATAAAGAAGGGAGCTATTCAAAACAGTACAGAAGCACTAGTTATGGATCCCGAATGTCTAGTTGTTAACCTATGAGCTTTTACCATTTTTTTCTTGTTGCATCTTCTGTTGTGCTGGAAGCATAGTTTGCATTAAAGATGACTTGATCATAAGGCCACACACATTCCATATTGGCTATTATTGGTTGTTTTTTTTCCGTGATTGTATTGCACATTGTGAGCCATAATTATAATCGCAAGCATTCTAAAACTTCAGACATTTATGGTTTGTACTCCAGTTAGCATGACCCATCTTTTTTGTACATGACAAAGCAGACTACTTTGTTAAAGAGAGCTGCAGCATACTTAATATGGCTTGCTTGTAGAATCATTTTAATGTTGCTCTTTTGCTGTTTTTGAGTTTGCTATGTGCACCATAGCAAACTCAACTGCTCTGCTAAGGTGGTTACGAGGGTTTGATTCGTCAAAATGAGCAACAGCCAATTAGTACTTTAGCTGATCATTCACAAAGTTGATATCAAGTCATAGCGGTCACATTTCAATGGAGGTAAAGTGCAAAAATTGAGGTTTCAGTGCAGTGGAAGAGTTCCCATGTGAATGGCATTGTTTTGGAGCTCTCCGCTAGCATCACTCATAGCCCACCATACACATTTCTGGTGGAGAAACTCATAAGTGATAACCAGTCAGTTATTTTTTTAGCTAGCATGCTGCCTATCTGGTTTAATACAGAATATGCCTTGACACAATACATTATTATATTTTGTTTATTTATGTGCTTGCATTCTCATTCACTGACGCTCTCTCGCTCCTTAGTGTTTATACTGTTCAGGCAGTTGCAAGGATTAACTGAATGAAGTGACAATAATATTTTATTAATAAGGGTGTACTGCGCACAGCTGCATATATGGCAGCATGCAAAAGCATTGTTGCACATAGCAAGAAACAGGCACCTCAAGTTGGCAATAATGGTAAAACACATGAAATGCTGTTTTGCAAAGATATGACATAGATTTGTATTTTGGCTTGCGATGTGCCTTTCCTGAGTTGTTGATTGGTGTTATATAATCTTTTCCATAGTCTTTATTGATTTAAATCCTACTAGCTTCATGCACATAATGCCTCTCAAAGCAGTATTAACATAATGAGACACCAGTTGTTAGCAGTGAACTGCTCGGTCCAAAAGTTTAAACAATAAAAAAATTATTATTTTTAATTGCATGTTAAGCATGATCGTAAATTGCACCCTTAAAGCTGCAATTGGAAAGCTTTTCTTTGCCCGATGCTTTTACACCGGAAAGTGCAATGAGTTCATTTTATTCCTTTGTGGCGGCAGGATGGTGGCTCCCTTTTCTTCACAACCATCAACCGCACAGTTCCGTCCTACCTAATAGCCAAGATCGCTGCGGAGTATATATTTCGCATTGTACCACCTGGCCTCCATGACTGGAATATGTTTGTGCCTCCGGAACAAATGGAAGAAGCCTTAGAATCATGTAAGTGTCATTCCCCCAGGGTTTCTTTTTTTTCTTCTGCACAGTTATAGCTTACACTGGCAAAGCATGCAAAAACAGTTGGTGTAACCTGGTCCACTTGCGTGAAGCCTTATTCGCAGTCCAGACCCTCCGCTGGATTTGAGGGAAGGTGTATGACTGGCCCACTTTTTTGGTGGAAACCTCAACCAGGCGATGAGAGGGGAAAAAAAATAAAGCAGGAGTGCTGACTTTCTAGTCAGTGCTGCTGTGGTGGAGAGATGCAAATAAGTGCCAACACAAATGGACAAACACAAATGCTAGCTGGCAGCTGAAGCTTTTAGACAGCATTTGTTTTTGTTTTGTTGTTTTTTTCGCAGCGTGGTTGAGGTGTCCACCAACAAAGCGGGCCAGTCACATACGTTTTCTTTCCATAAATGCATTGAAGGGTCTAGACTGCGAACTAGGCTGTATAATTTACTCTGTGAAAACGTGCCCTAGTGTGTTATGGAAGCTCAGTGGTTCAATTTTGATATGTGGCTGTCATTCTGCAAAGTTCTAGCGTTTCTCAATGCATCCAAGAAGCGCCTTGAAAAGAGCAGGTTATGGTGGAGAGGCTGTGTTCTGTGAAATGTTTGCACTCTGCTCAGTTTTCGTAGTTTCTGGCTTACTAAAGCGACAGCATTATGAGCCAGATCAGGAAAGTCGGTCATAAAATTTGTCCATTGGACGGAGGGAAGCGACATCACTTCTGATAAAGGCATCAACAGTTTCTAATGCCATTGCATTGCCCCAATTACTCAAGGCAATTGGGTGTCCCTGTGAATTTTGCATGCTGCACTTGTGCTCTGAATAGGTTCCAGTGCAATACAATCACATTTCTTCATCAAGGCTTACCACACACAATGAGCCTAAGTTAATTGAGTATAGTAATGCTTCACGACACATGTGAAGGAAGGTTATTATATAGCTTTTCAATTTTCAATAATTTTTTATTATACTGTGAATTGTTCAAAGAAATTTGACTCGAGGCAAAAGTATTCAGAGAACTTTCAATACTCGCACTTGCTTCTTAACATGTAAGAGAAATAATAATCACAGATGTTGCATAACAGCTGCAAAGCATTTTTAGAAAAATTGAGCAAAAATGATGTCCAACTTTTTTCTGAGATTCCTTTTTTTCTGTAAAAACACTCTGTTCTTGGAGTGCATGAGTGATGAGAGTGTATTGCTGGAGGGCATGACAAAAAAAAAATGTGAACATCACTGTTCACTTTATCTGGTTTGTTAGCATGGTACACTGATTTTGCTCAGCGAGAATTCATGACCAAAACTTAGGTACCACACAAAATCAACCTTAATAACTGTACTGCCTTGGCACATGCAAGAGGTTCTGTGCAGTTGTCCATCCAGTCTTTTTAAGTGTTGGGTAGCTGGAGCAGAACAGTTATAACTGCGTGCTTCAAATCCCTGGTTGCATAAATGACTGTGAGGAAATTTTCTAGTTTATTTCTCACACGAGCCCGTGTTCTGTAAAAGCCTCCATGGTCAACACCACCGACAAGTTCAGGCTAAGTCGAGTCTGAAGCTTAATAAAGTGGTCCGAAGTCACCCCTTGAATATGGGGAGCAGTCAGAGACAGCGAAAGCAGTACATTGCTGTGAGTGAGTATGTGCGAGTACGTCGCTATGAGCTAACTGAGTTACACGAACTCATGCGCTGTCTATCACTCGCGAACGGAGCACGAAGTAAGCTCTTCTATGTTTCTCACTGCTGCTTTCCATCTATCTGCACTGAAGCAGCCTCTGTATTATGATGTCACCGCTCACGTTCCTCCGCGTGGCTCCTGGCGCCGGTCTGCTGCGCTGGGTCACAGCAAATAGTTGCAGCCCTGAAGGGCCGGACATCATTCTCACAAGTGCTAGTCGAGGGAAAACGAAGAAGAGAACTGAGCTGAGGAACTGCAGTAGCTAAATATTGTCCCTTTAGCTACCCCGTTCGTGTTGCACCTTTACAAGAAACACTTTCAGGATGACATTGCTCTTGTAGGGGCACCTAGTAATCGAAGAAGAAGCGTTTCTTTACCTTTGTAATCAATTCTTGGTGGGTGAGCTGATTCGTTGAGATTCCATTGTGACACGTGGTCTCCGAGGTGGCCGTAGGTAAAAAAATTAGCTCTTTCTATAAACACGTGATGGCGATATGTTCACTGTATGTTCTATTTGCAGGTGGCTGCTACGTCCGGCTCATCCATGGCACATTTTACAACCCGCTGACTCGCTCCTGGAGCTGGGTGGATTGCACGCACATGACATACGCACTGCATGCTGTCAAGGAGCGGCTTTGAATTGTTATGGTTACTTTTTTCTTACACTAGGTATTTAAAAATGCAGTTCCCTTTATTTTTTTAAAAATAAAGTGTGCATTATTTGCATGGATTGTTTACCTTTGCTGGTACTTAGGTTGAAAAGCGCATTTGGACGTGTTGCCTTTCAGTGGTAACTGGTAAGTTGCGTTGTAATGTCGACGACTAACTCGACACAGGACGCTTACTCAGAGGCTCAGGATAGGGTGCGCAGCCTTCAAACGAAACCGGCATTTTTGCCGGCTTGAAACCGGTTTCACTTATGGAACCAATGCTGTGCGAGTTGCTTGAGAATGAGATATCGCAGATTAATAGGAAAAAAAATTACTAGGAGACTATCAAAGGTGCTGCAAAATTTAACGCTGACAGGTTGCTTAAACTGAATGTGTAAACGTTTCGTTTCGTTTTATGGGGTTTAACGTACCGAAGCGGCTGAGGCTATGAGAGACGCCGTAGTGAAGGGCTCCGGAAATTTCGACCACCTGGGGTTCTTTAATGTGCACTGACATCGCACAGCACACGGGCCTCTAGAATTTCGCCTTCATCGAAATTCAGCCGCCGCGGCCGGGATCAAACCCGCGTCTTTCGGGTCAGCAGCCGAGCGCCGTAGCCACTGAGCCACCGTGGCGGGGCGAATGTGTAAGCGTCAGTAACAATAAAGTGATCATCTTACATTAAATGATATCAATTTTTTTACTCTTCTGTAGTGTCCTTTCCCTAGATACATCACTGCTACGGAAGAGATCTGTCTGACCTCATTCTTTATAGTGTCTTATATATGAGAAGGGCACCATTTCTCTTATTTTTGTTGCCCCCCTCCCGTAATGAATGTAATTAGCCCGTTATAAGTGGCATGAGCCAGGACCCTTTTATTTACTTTTTCAAGACCAACGATATCTGTATAGTGTCTTCTCTCCAATTCTACACTGCGTGGCTGATGAACTTTCCACGCAACCAGTTACAGCAGCGTGCACTTCATCATTTCCTTTTCACCTGCACACTTAGTGATCATGAGTTTCTTCCCTAAAGGCCGCTGATCACATTGGCCGGTTGTGAGGAACCCCTATTATTGCAAAACGCAGGAAATGCTTCAAAGAAGCAATTCATATCAATCTATATAAAAAAGTGCTATTGACAGTTAGTCTCGTTGTTTTCCTGCGCTTGTCTATTAAAAGCGTCGATAAATCATGGCTGCATGCAGTCCCCGTTATACATACCAATAGGCCATGCCGTGGCACTGCTTCCAGAAGCTGGTACGTGCGCCCCGAACAACTCTGATATCATTTTAAGTGAAGATAAAAATGACACGCACCATGAAGAAAAAAAAAAACGAAGGTAGAGAGAGAAAGGCCTGGCATTAGAGTCTTCCATTGTGCACTCCCTGGCCCCCCTCAGCCATTTTACCATTTTATGGAGAACAGAACTGGCAAAGCTTACAAAGTACGAAAAGAGCTATATAGCGGCCCTTTCTAAACACAAGGTAGAGGACAGCACTATCGTTTAGCTACAGTGGACATTCGTTTTAATTTTTCCGCACTTAAAAACAGGGGAGCAACTTTTATGAGCAATCAAGACATTTATGGAGTAGTACTCGTCGGCACGCGCATCGTTCTGGCCCCGCGGCGTGCCGATCGTGCCAGCGATCGTGCCGGCTGAGACGATGTTCGCCTCAGTTTGCCGAGAATGGGAACTGAAAGCTTTTCAGGCTTCATGAAGTGCGTCCCCTTAACCACTGATGGCGGTAAATAAAAAAATACCGAGCGTTTATTTTGACGAACGTAGCAAACACAGCTCCATCAGAGCTCCTTAATAGAAGACATCCGCCAGAAAGAACAAAAGATAAATTAACCGTCAATGGACAGGTTCAACAGTACGAACTGTACGGATAATCAATCAAGATGCAAGAGCCAGTAGTTTTCGAGATATGTTTTGGTCTCTCTGTGTGAACCATCAGAATTAAGAGCCTGCCTGTAAATCATGCTTCACCTCACAATTTACCTGCTTGAGGAAAAACTACCTCAAAAAAAGTGATGGAACCTGCAGTCTTCCTGTAAATCATGCTTCACCGCACACTTAAGCTTCTTGAGGGAAAGCTACATTAAAAAAAAAAAACTATGAAACCGTGTCTGGTTGGTAATAAATAACGCTTCACTGCTAACACTGCCTTCTTAAGAATAAGCTACCTCAAGCAAAAAAATAAAAAATGTGAAGCCGGACATCCCGCTATATAGGGATGAAAAATCCGCGATATACGCTGAACAGACAGACGCCGCCTAGTCCATGGACGCGTGGACACCAGTACTAAGTAGGCATTCACGAAAACACGGCACGTGGCACACTTGTGCTCCAAGCCAAACACGTATTCTGCTTGCAGTCCCCGTTTGTAGTGCCACAAGCGAAATGAAGTGCTGCAGTGTATTAGCCCGGTTTATCAAGGGTTTACCGAATCTACAAACTGTATACTCTTAGCCGCGAAGCGTGTCCCGTGCATTGCACGTCGTCCGTTCTCAGCGTCAACAGCCCGGGATTCCAAGAAGCCGCCTACGTCAATGGCCCAGGCCGTAATCCCTTTTTCCAAGCAAGCGCAAACAACGGAGTATTTCTGGCACGGTCAACTTATTAATGTCTACAGAAGCCAACGTATAGTAGGCCGGTGGAGCTCGTTCTTAGCTTTTCGGATGGGACGTTTACTTAAGCCGCGCGTGCTGCCGGACAGATAACTGCGCGGCTAAAATCCAGCGACGTCCACCCGAGGCACGTGGCGCCTATATAAAAGAAGCTGGGCCGGGGACTCGACGCTGTATTCGGCGCTCTCCGTTCCGGCGGCATCTCTTCCTCAGAAAAGGTAAGTGCTGCATTTCGGTGCTTCACTGCGCACGCTGAAAACCAATTGTTCTCTAAGCATGCATGCAGCAGCACGGACATGCTGAAACGCGAACGGATTGCGTAGACTTCGGTCTGTCTCTGGCGCATAATTCTGGCGATGAGCCACTGAAGCAGTATGCGCCGAGAGACGCTCTGGGCTCATTAAAGTTTTGCGCACATCTCGCCACTCCTGATTCGTCCTCGGCTCGCGCAGAACGCGCTGAAAACACGTCCCGCCCACTGCTAATGCTGCAGTACAATACTAAATGACCCAACGGTCGTCCTGCTTGCTAAAGTATAGTGTACAACTCAAAGCTGTTCTCAGCGAACCTGTGAAAACTTACACGACGATCGGCTTTGTTGAGCTTGGACAAGGCATAGAGAAGGCTATGGGCAGGCATAGCGCCAGAGAGAGAGAGATAAAGAAGCTCTATTAATGAAAGGCCGAAACGTATCTCCAAACCGTACTGCAAAACTTCGAATTATCCATGCGGTGCAACATTAAAGTTGAAGGGAACAAATGTTCGTAAGCCTTTCTATACATTCTGCATACACCGCGCGGCTCACGGATCCATGATACCGCGCAAGTAATTACGGGCCCGACCTTGGGCCCAATACACCCCAACGAAATTCCGAAACGTCATTTTTGTGCTTTTTAAAACGGTAATTCTGTTCGAGAAGTTAATGTCAAATTATTTGAAGGCATCGGGTAGGCCTTGTATGTGTGCGCCTACGCCAGTGCCGAACGCCACTGCCGAAGGAGAGTAAGTTGAACCTCGATTAATTCGAATTTGAAGGGGACCGATAATCTGTTCGAATTATGCCGAGTTCGAGTCAAAAGACCCCGTTAGTACGCTGAGACCAGCATCAGATCGAATGAATTTGAAGTTCGATGTAGGAGATTTTGAAATAACAATATTCTGTCGTAGTAAAAGGTCAGATATATGCGCCGGGCGTCCCACCTAACACTAGCAAAGATTAAAAAAAAAAAAAAGGCGAGAGTCGGGTGGCCTAATTTGCACTATTTTTTCGTTCTTCAAAGTTATTTAAGTACTAATCAGTTAGCATTAAATTTTGGCCTCAAGAATGAGGAGTGCATTCAGAAGTTTAAACAGCTGGCTGAAACTTTTGCGCCATGCAAGGAGCCGCTTACGCGGCTTTAATTAAGGGCTTTAAAAGAATGCCCGCGAAAAAGTATACCACGTGCTAGCTGCTGGCGCATATCTCTCGCCCAGGGCACACTCAAAGCCCCGTCGAGGACAACGGTCCGGAGAAAAGTCGATTTCGTTCTGCGAGACGTCTTGGGTCATTTAAGCAGTACCCCTGTCACGTAGTAGCTTTAGTACTGAGAGCTTTCTTTGCATGCTGGCAAGAAAAGCTACGTGAAAGCCTTGCCGCAAACATTTCAGCCGGTTGTGTTTCAAGGCGATCTACAACTTGGGCATTGATACTTCATTCCTGACATCAATATTAAAAAAAGTTCGCCTATTAATCTTTACTAAATTTCCAGTACGAAACAATACTACTGACTAGGCCATGCGACTCTCGACAGCACTCAACTGGTTTCACTCGCCTAGCTACAGACAATCCGACTTTTCGAAAATCTTGGTTACTGGGACACCCGGTATAGCCAAATATGCAAATCCAAAGCTGTCCTGTGGTGCAACGAAGTCACCCTGGTATGCAGTCATCCGCACGTCATTGAACTACACGTTCTTTTGTCTTAACAAATGTTTTCCCCGACTTGAGCACGTCGATGACTCAAGTCTGTCGCTCAGTCTCTTTTCGATCTTTATCGTCGTGATCGTTACAGACGAAGCCGAGCTCTGAATGCTGACGCCGGTGTGGTTCATCCTCGTGGCGATCGCCATTCCCTGCCAAGCGTACCTGGACGACCGGGTGCTCCTCGACCAGCACTGGACGGGCTTCAGTCCCACGGCCGAAGACGTGAGGCGGCGGGAGGACCTCAAGGCACTCCAAGGAGGCCGTCAGCACGCAGCACAGCTGAGTGACAACGAACCCGACAAGCGGTCGGCAGGCTTTTCCGTTCGCGACGCCGGGACCGACCAACAGATGGTACGAACTACCAGCAGGTCTTCCAGAGAACGCACCGAAGATTCGTACCTTCGGTTTCGCAAGGAAAACGTCAGAAACTTTGAAACTGCGGAGCGAAGCGTACGACGCATTCTGTCCAGCCTTGAACGGCTCAGCAGACGAGAAAGGCTCGGCAGTGTTAGGACAGATGTCAGACACACTCAAAGAACCATTCGCGTTGAGTCCCGCAGGTCGGATTTGCAAAGACAAGAGCGTGAGTCCAGGGACAGGGGGCTTGAAGGCATCCACGAAGGAGTCCACGCGGGCAGCGAACGGCAGGGAACAGCAGACGCACCGACTTGGGTGAAGGAAGATTCGAGGAGAACGGTAAGGTCAGACAGCCGCGATATGGTTCGTTCAGGTGATCGGCTGAGCCCCAGTCAGAACAGGCGCAATGCTGACGAGAGATTTGACGTTCACGGGAGGCAGACAGACAAACCCGACAGCCAGGACGATCTGCGGAGTTCGAATTCAGAACGGCACACACGATTCGATGAAACCAGGGAGAACAGTCGGAGAATAGACGCAAGGGCCGACGCACAACGTCTTGAGCGTCGTGTCGAAAAGAATCGCTTGTCAAGGTCGAACTCTCTACGTTCTACGCTTTCAAAACGTCAGGTAGACGGAAAAGACGACAGGGGTCGCTACATTCGAGACGCCATGCAGCAAAGCCACCTGATCATGGACCACTTGAACAATCTGAATGGTTTAGCGAAGAAACTATCCGGCAGGTCAACAGTAGCGACCGTAAGGAGCAAGCAGAACATCGCGCGTCATCAAATACGAAGCAGCGCACTGCTCCCATTAGAAGCTGTTGCAAGGGGAGACAGGCTGGCGAGGACGTCCTTCAACAAAGGCGATGAAGCAAGGGCATCTTCTCGGGCTCCAGGCGAGGAGAGCACTCAAACAATAAGAGTGTCGACCATTAGAAACGGTATCATCGAGGACGACAAAGAAGTGAGGCGCGATCTAAGGCACAGCGAACGCGCGCAGGCAAGGACGAGAGATATTCGTACTTCACTCCAAAGCAGCAGGAATCGCGAAGCCAGGCGATCTGCCGCGGACGAGCGGTACGCCATTGATACCATCGACCGGAGGCGCATCAGGACAGCCCGATCTTTGACTGGACAGACGTTGGCGAACGTATGGGACAAGCGGCACGCAAACACACAGGATAGATATCTTGGACGAACGCAGTTCCGAGAAGACAAAGAAAGTAGGCGCGAGAGCCAGCACGAGCGCGATTCCAGAACACGTGGCAGTAGGAATGAAGAACGGGACAGCGACCGAAACCGTGATGTTCAGGACAGGAGAAGCCTGTCTAGTTCGGTACGCCACGATGATGCGCGAACCATCAGCACGCTGCGAGCGAGAGTTGACGCCAGTCACAGAATACCTGATCGGCAGGACACGAGGGACACGTCAATTCAAGTATACAACGCCAGACAGCTAACTCGCACCAGCGACGCTGCCTTGTCGCAATCGGCTGAGAACCGACACCGGTTGTCTAGACTGGTGGATTCTCGCGAACGGGCTGCAAGTCCAAGTGGGAGACGCCTTGTTCGTGAGCAAGGTTTCATTACACGAGACAGGGTACCAGGTGATGACGTCGGGCGATATTTATACCTGGCTTCCCGGCGCACCGAGAACCGCCGCGAGCGTTGCGGTGAATCTCGCTACCAGAACATCCGCTCAACCGATTTTCGTGATAGGATGGTAGCGGACAGCAGAATGTCCGGTGACAGGCGTCGGTTATCGTACGGGGAGAGAGAGAACGCACTGAGCGTCCGCGCAGACCTCCCGCACGACGAATCGCGCGCTTCTCGAGCGAACAGGAACAGTGCCACGCTGGACAGAGCCAGGTCGACAAGAGAGAATGAGGACGCGGCAGCCAGAAATGCTTACCGTCGAAACCCAGAAGACATGAGGTCGTCTCAAGTAAGAGAACGACACGGCTTGGAAAGAAGACAAAGTGACCGGAGTGACTATGAAGACACAGCATCAAACGATCGTCGTGACATGACCATCACTCAGCTCTTTAAAACAGATTTATCGTTATCAAGGACCGGGTTCCGGAAGGCTCCTTCCGCAGAAGACTTGGGCGAAAAGCAGGTTTGTAGATTTTGAACATTACATCGCCCCTACTAGGTCTCTTCTTTTGGAGGTGTCTTGAGTGAACTTACATTTCTTCGCAAAACTGACGACGAAGGAACACAGAGCGAAACGCGCGAAAAATGGTGTACCCTGTTCCAAATAAGCACTGAAATGCAGTGAATAAGCACTGAAATAATAACTGGACGTCCGCAGGACGTCCAAAACATTCCCAGGAAGTTTAAGGGAGTTTCAGTTGCCCATTAATTGGCACCAAATTTCTTGCTTGACGTTGCTTATAAATTTATATACTTGCAAAACTGCTATAGCTGCTGAAGCGTGAAGCTGGCGCTCGTCTTCTGTTTCAGGAGGAAACAAGCTATCACTCAAAGCATCAGAAGAGTCCTCTATTTTGGGATGAATTTACACCAAGGTAAGGCACGAGGTTTGGCCACATCTAAGTTTTCCACACGCTTTCCTCAAGTAAATCTCGCATACCCGCCACGGAACCCACGCTATAGTAATAACGACAGAGTAAAACGGAACATGCTGCCTGAAATGCAGCATACACCGCGACCACGGAGGATGTAAGAGCGAGAACAAAACCATACTGCCAGGACTGCACAGCGCGAACTCTGCGATTGGCTGAAAACATTTAGGTGTTTGCACGTGATGTCAGCGGCGCCACAATTACCTGTGCACCACGCATAGCCAGCAAGCTTCCACGGTGCGGGTAGAAGAGTTTTAGCACGCAGCGATCATAACCGCATCTCTTCAACGTGCGCGCCGACACGTACAGTCGGGGACAAAAGTCTCCGGACCACGTGTTCCTCAAACGGGTCTTATAGCTCTACTATCAGACAGCGGCTGGAGACCGCACTTGTGGAGATGAAAGAACAAAAATTTAGCCTTTACCTCCACAAGTGTGGTCTCCAGCCGCCGTCCAATAGCAGAACTATCGGCTTCGTTAGAGGAACACGTGGTCCGGAGACTTTTATCCCCGACTGTACACGCAGGCACGCACCGCAAGTTTGGGGCATTACAGGACCAGGAGTGCTTGCCGCGAATACAGCCTCATGGGCGCTTGACCAAAGCTTACGTCGATCAAAGGGCTGCGTGCATTGCACACGGCATTTCATTTTACGCGAAAAAAATATAAGTAGCGATATCAGGGTCGCCACGCGATCTGCGCCGATACAGAGAGAGAAAGAGAATGTGTATTGAGGAAAGTAAATTTGCCTGGCGCATGGAACTGTTCACCGAGCTATGTGTATCACCGCAACCGTGCGAGGCAGAAGTAGGGGAGGTGAGGATTAAAAGAATGAGATGGAAAGACGCGATTGGAAAAGGGGAGCGCAGCACGTGTGGCTAGCCGATGAAAAGATTGGTGGAGAGGAGGACGAGGAAAAGCGGTGTGTGAGGGAAGCCACAGAGGTCTCGATAAGATCTGGAAAGGAGACCACCCGAGAGATGGGGGGAGAGCGCGACGGGAGGAATCGGTGATGCGAGGCCCAAAGGACGCGCCGCCCGGACTACCCGAGAGCCGAACGAAAGGAACCACAGGTAACGAGCTCCTGGAGAGCTAGAATTTTGGCCTGGTGAAGCGGACGATGAGGCAGGAATTGGCGAGAAACTAGTGCAAACTCCGGAAGGCATGGATGTTGGCCAAAGGCGGATTTATGGGTCACTCTTGGAGGAGGAGGTCCCGTTTGAACCTGGAAGTTTATCGTCCAAAAAATGTGGATAAGCATTCCTTTCCCATGTAAAGAGTTTTGCCTGGGGGAGAATCCGCCCCTGCAGATGGAGAGCCGCGTGGAAAAAGGACGCGTATTCCTCCGCGTAGCAGGGCAGCCACCAATGCAATGGTATGGGATGCAAGCTCAGAGCATTCCAGTAGAAGGTATCGGAGCTGTATACTAATCTTCGGTATTTTCCTATGCCGTCATCCCAGTATGTTTCACCCTTCCTTTTACTTTTACAGCGCTATAGTTAAGCGTCTTCACCCTCGAGAGTCCGGTGTTGGGGCAGAGCGCGTGCGCCAAAGGAAGAAGAGCAATAATTAAAGAAGAGCGCAGGAAGAAGAGGCGGCAGGAACTCGAAATATTCTTTTTTTAATCAGTAAAGGAGGAACAGGAACAAAAGGTGGCAAGTAGTGTGTATGCGGTATAGGCGTTGTAGCGGAGGGCGACGTAGAGTGAGCGATGCAGCGGCGCAGATAGGGCACACCGGAGCAGACAGCAGCGCAGACGCGTGGATAGAGGGCGCCGCAGCAGCAGCGACGGAGCGGCACATGCAGAGGACACCGCCAAGCACAAATATAACACACGCATTGACGCGGTAGACAGTACCGGGGCGTCGACGTGGAGTCGAGTCGCGCAGTGGCATGAACAGAGCGGAACGGCGGCGTAGGGAAGCCCGTGCACGTGACGCGGCGCGTAAGCCAGGGGCAAGGGCGCGGGAACGTCGACGAACCGAAAGTTGTGGTGGGACCGTCGCAACACACTATATGCATTCGCAAAGCAAGCCACAGCGCAAAACGTGAACTGCTAGCAATGACCAACTATACATTACCTCAGGTGTAATCGCTTCAAGTTTTCTCTCCTCTAGAGTACAGCCACACCGTAAGCGGTCAATGACAAACGCCGTTAACGACATGCACGCGACATTGGGATGGCGGAACAAAATTGTGTGGCAACATACACAGAAATACGCTCGCCGTTCCAACTATTCCTTAACCAGCGTCTCATGCGAGCTTTTCCGTGTTTCAGCCATTTCAGGAGTGACAGCAGCCTGTTCCGGACGGTGCTGACCGTTGGCATGGTTGCCTGGATGACCATGTCGCCATCAAGGAAGATCATGGACTGAGCCCGGACGGAGCGCGTCCTACGTCAGCACCCACCTCCCTTCCTTTTACGCACCTCCGCTTTCCCGGGCGCTAAGAACACTCGTGGCTCTACATAGTTGGTGGTCGGCAATGCCGTGCGCAAAGCGCGATTGGTAGATATACGATCCTAAAAACAAATGGACAGAGAAACAACTCGATTTTTTGGTGTGGGCCATTTATAGATAAGCGGCTTCCAGTAAACCCACAAGACTGACGTTTACAAATGCCGTTCAAATAACGTCTGTTAGATAATGCGCGATGTTGTTACTTTCCCAATACCGTTTCTACAATTCACGCAGCGCGCCATGCCAGCGCGATCCTGTCAGTGCGTTAGGAGACCACAGACCAGCTTGAAACTTTTTGAATGCCACAATTAGCCACTGTAAGGTGTTCTCTATGCCATGTAGAGTAAAACAGCCACTCTACCCTGAATTTTACATATTCAGGTTTAAGGTTACGAGCACATGCTATATGGAGGAGCACATGCTATACGGATGTTGTAGTTTAGGTACCCTAGAGATACGCCACATGCTCCCAATTTTTCAATCAAAACCAACCAAATTTTTTATGTCCAACACAACAATACCCTTCTTTGTAAATGTGTGCACGCTATGTTTGGCACTGAGCTTTTTTAAAACTATATGACCTCGGATGAAAAAGTTGGGAACTATATAGGATTGCAGCACATATAATACTTTCACATGCCCTTTAAAAAAAAAGAGACTATCAATAGAGATGGCTGCAGGATTTGAAGCAGCTTTTTGTATTACCCTTCCTGAAGATTAGAAACCCAGCAAAGAAAGCATAACCACTGGGTGTTTTCCAGAAGACCTATGTTCTTGTTGATTTTTCATGGTGACAACTTTCCCCCTTTACTAACGGGCATGGTTCAGGGACCACAACTTGCATAGTCATGCTCGTTTTCTACAAACAAGAGGCATGGCTTGCAATAATCGTGTTCTTTGTTACATATTGCAGTATCAGACGGGTTCTTTACAGCTAATGTCAATGTTCCTTGGAGCAAGTCTCCATTACTAAACTTAACCAGCAAGCAGCAGTAAAACCTACTCTGTGTAGTGAGTGCCATTTGTGATGCAGCCATTAAAGGTGCAAGAATTTTGTAAAAAAACAATTAAACATTAACAAAAGTGGCAAATCAGCTCACACCTGATGGCCACGTGGCACCGCCGACCACTTACAAATGCTCTTTTTTATGCTTGCTTAGTCACTCCTTTCTTCACCCAAGCTTAGCCCTACAAAATAAAATGTGTCGTTGCATTGCACTGTGTGGGTGTGTGTGTTACATCAATTAGGCATAGCCAAAAACAGTCAATCCCAGATACATCAAACCCATATATCTTGAATGCTTTTCCATCGAACAGTCAAAAAATCTCCTTGGAAATCCCAAGCAAATATATAACACTATTGTATGCATTTATCAAACTCTCGGTCAGCGGAACGTTCATTCAATATATCAGTGAGGCGCAGCCCCCTGCCAGGGGAGCGAACACATTTGGCCGGGCGGAGTTGGGTCAGCTGCACAGCCTTGGACACCTGCTGGCAGTGCTAGTGCTATAAAACCACGTCTCGAGGTGAACAGGGGTCTACTTGAGGATATCCATGTTCCTCGCAACAGCCTGTCATGCAGAGAAGCCGGCATTTGAAACAGTTGTCCCGCAGAGAAGCCAACCTAACTGACTGAAGGCTAGCGGTGGCTCTTGCCTGGCGTGCAGTATGCCTGCAGCCTGTGACACGTCTCTACAAGAAGCAAGTCGCTTATGTGGGTGTATAACTTTATCTACCGCCATGTTTAT
The DNA here is from genome assembly GCF_055824585.1 of Amblyomma mixtum. NCBI lineage: Eukaryota > Metazoa > Arthropoda > Arachnida > Ixodida > Ixodidae > Amblyomma > Amblyomma mixtum. The sequence continues at coordinate 22,015,936 of NC_143013.1, forward strand.
TTATATATCAAAGTACTGATATGTCAACCTATTTCGCGATCTCCTTTGAATTTGATAAACCATGCATTAGTACTTCCAAGGACAGCACCACGACATTCGTGGCAGGGTGGCACATAGAAGTGCAGGAATGGGGGGGGGGGTATTACGTTGGATAGGAATGATGCCTCTGTGGCATTGCTCTTGATAAAAAATAAAATAAATGAACAAAACGCAGTGGAGAGCTGCACACGAGGGAGGAGGCCCAATGAGGGCTGCACTAACATGAAATGTCCTCACAGTCAAGAGCTTTATCAGAGCTTTTTCCTAAATGCTGAAAATAAGCAGAAAGTATAAAGGTATCATACTGCTACGCGCCCCAAGGTGAGGAAGACATAAGGATGACCACCGCACAGCTCACAGGCCACCGAGAGAGCACAGGGCAGAACAGGGCAGACAGCACACGCCACACTGACACCTTGTTCATATCGAAGTCATTCACATGTAACATTCGCATAGGCCACGTAACTGCCTACAGCAAGACAGTACACATGCTTTGACCCAATTATACCACCACAACCAAATATATCAGCTGTCAAAGAAGTAATAAGAGCAGCTTTCATGAGCCTTCAGCTACATCTGTGTACATATAATAAAAATACACACTTCTTATACAGATGTGAAAGATAGGCTTCAAACAAAAAATTTACAGCTCACATCCGCAAGACAGAAGGAGCAGTATTAGTGAATGTCGAAATGATAATAAGCACATAAAAATAAGTGAAAAGACACTGCATAAATATTTATTGCCATTTTATGCGTCTGAGCCCTGGACATCAAGCAAGTGTAGAGACCACAGGGTTGTAAGCAGCAGAAGCTTGTCTTCATCAGATGGTAAGTTGAGGTCTTCACAGCGTACAAACTCTTTGGAGCCACACAATTTTTTTATTGCCTCGAGAAAGCGGAGAGGAAATTTTGCTATCTCCGGATCCTGCAATAAGGAGCAGCCATTTCATGTCCTGTTTTGTTTTGTTGCGCTGTTCTTTTCTTTTTCCTGTTTAACCCTATACTGCTCAGTGTCATGAAATGGAAAAATATCTGTAGGATAAAGTATTGCCTGCTACCTCTAGGCCTTCGATGCCTTCAATTTGGGTTTTAACACAAATCTGACAATCTGCACAGCAAGACGATATGCTAACTGCTACTAATTGGCGAAACACAGATTTCTCGAATTTCAATACTCGGTTTTGAATGTGGGTACACCGGCTAGCATAATGTGATCGTAACTTTTTTTTCTTTGATTTCTTTATAATATGAGAATTAGAGACTTCATTCGCACAAAAGAGCAATTCATGCATAGGGACATTAAATACCCGATGCATGACTGCTTATTAATCCGCCAGTGACCGGAACCACTATTTTTGATGCAATCAGTAGGTTATCGGGTGAACAATTTTTTTTTAAACCAGTAGTATTAGGCACAAGCATACATGTTCAGGAAAGTTGTACGAATGATCGAAGTTCCCTACCTCCTGGTCTTCATCATCTTCACCAGTAGACACCATGTGTGTTTCCCTGTCGTTGAACATTGACGTAACTAGCAGCACCATTTTTTCACCTGCACAGATGAAACATAGGCATACACACTAAGTGGAAATAACTGGAAACATGCGAGCCCTACCATGATCCTGCTGCAGTGGTTGCTCAGCAAGTGATTGTGACGGCACATCGGCAGCATCCTCTTCATCATCATCCGCTTCAGCTGCACCACTTTCTATAAAATACGTCACATGGCTTGGGTATCTAAACCTGATGCAGTCTTTGATGCAAGGCGCTTTGCCACTTGGCGTTGTCTCAGACATAGCCTGACGGTCAACTCCAAATGGAGGCAATCGTGTACGCATGAAATCATGAACCAGGTCTTCAGCGATGGGCACAGGATCACTTGTGCTCTTGACATGCTCCAGAACTGCTTCGAGGGCAGTGACTACAGTGGCCTTTAAAAAGAAGTGCAAAAGCTCGATTAGGTCAGACAAGCAATGTCTTCACAAACGAGCATCATGACATGCTCAAGCTAAGTTGAAAAAACAAGAAAAGGAGACAACAGAGAGGAAAAATTTATGTGGAGCGCGCACAGGAGGCAAAGTGTTGTTTGAGGTCAACGTGAACAACTAGCGAAATTATAAAGATACAATAACTTCGAACTCAGAACTGCAGTGAAGTAAGTATAGCATCAAACAATGTTATTTCTAAGAGAGCACTATTAAAAAAATTTTTACTTCTCTGGACAAAAAAAAGGAAAAGAAATACTGTTTTAAATTGTTTGATGATTCATAACACCCAGTTAAATTTTATTCTGTTTCAAAGGTAACCATAGTGGTACTTGATTTTAGTGGTTTTACACGGGAAAGATTACAAAAAGGCTTAGTGTTATCCTTGTAGTATAACCTAACTGCTTCGATGCTTGGTACTACTCGGCTAGGTACCCTTTCTAAATGCACATTATCATGACACAGACGAATTACGAGCTAACAAAATAACAACTATCCATGATTAGTCAAACTCAATTGACCACAGCAATGTCTTAAAAACTGTCTATTCTACAGTTGCCAGAAGAATCAAGCATGAAATAGCTAGAGACTGGAGCAGTACATAACAACAAGCTCTACAGAGCGTCATGGCAGCCTCCATCCCCTGACTAAAATGAGCATGCACCTTGTGATTTGTGTGATTTGCACCTTGGATAAAGTTGAATGTGGGAGGAACTGGAGAGGGAGGCCCTTTCGAAGTTGCACGCAGGAGTCCAGAGCAGCATCAATCAAGTTTGGTGCAAGACTTTTAAGACCGTCGCCCACTGTGCTGAGTGAAGAAAACGGCAAGCACAGTGGAAACAGAAACGGTAAACCATACTTGGCCGAAGCAGAGACTAGGAGAGAACACATGCTGCAGCAGCCACAGCAGCATCATCACTGGACAGGAGGGCACATATAAAAACACACTTGAGAATGTTTCCTGTAGCCTCTTATTGCATGAAGCATGTAGCCTTAGTGGAGGGCTATGAACATAAGCTTCAATGTTTTAAATCCCACTTGATAGGTTGTCGTCCAAAGCAGCTCCTTCATGTTACATCATTAATTTGAGGCAGAAATCAAGAAAGGCAATGACAGTGGCCAGGTTTTGCTTACAATAGCTTAACAATTACTGTGATATCTTTGAAAAAGCACTTCAGCAAGTTAATGCTGCAAGTTTGAACGTAGGAACCTTTAAACATGGACTCAAAACAAACTAGTCTAGGTTAATGAAAAAAACACCATCGTAGAGAACAAAATTAAGACAGGAGCAGCTCTCAAGAAGCCCAACTACAAACTTCGTTGTGACCTACCACTTTATACAGCACGCACAATTAATGGCCCTCGCCAACTCCCTTCCAGGCCTGTGTGACAGCCAAAATTCAGGCCCCACGAAGGCATCGGAAGGATAGTAAGCTGGGCTTGTTCTTCAAACCTAATGCGTGAAACAGTGCGAAGTAGGCAATAGAGATGACCATAGCACTCGTGGTGTTGGTTCTTTTCTGTCCTATTCTTCATGCTGCTTCAAGGCATCAATTCTCGCGGCACCAACAGTGGGTGGTGCAGACATAGCAGAAATATATAACAAAGCTAGCCCAGCTTACTTTTTTAACCAACAAAGCAATCACACGGACAATGTCAACATTGCTTATGACTACTAATGCAGTAAAAGGACACGCTTTTAATGATGCACAAAACTAATACATAAAATAGATTCAGGACAGTGATAGAACCTGGGCCAATAAAGCTTCTTTCGGAACAAACTGTACCTGGTATAATAGCTTCCACATGCACTGACAATTTTGCAACTTTTTCTGCTCTTACATTCTTTCCTTTTGCCCCATCCGTGAAAGTAAACCATGTTACATTTTCATCCACAAAACTTGAGAAGCTAAGAAAAAAGGATTGTAATGTAATTTCACGATGACGAAGTTCTTTTTCATACCAGTTTGCTTCAAGGAGAAAATGCACTTGTATAACCTTTATGGGCCTTTAGGTTTTTAAAAGAAGCAAGTGTTTTAACTGAATTAAGACATTTAAAGAATTTAGTTAATTTATCACAAAAAGCGGACTATTTAATCCTGTGGTTGGTGCATGAGCGGTTATGATTAACAAAAAATATTACCATATTACTGAATTTACACGATACAATGCATAATCATATGATGTAGTGGTTTTGTGCGACAGTGATCAGGATAGCATGATATTCTGTGTGCTTTCTTAAGAATGAGCAAGCTAGCAAAACTTAACATTTGAGACAGTTGGCTGTTATATGACATAGCTGATGAAATGAGAAGTGGCACAAAAAAAAATCTTGGAGCAAGCTGGGAGCAAGCTTGGAAACACTTACTGGTTCTGATAAGTGCTTATCGTGATGTGCGTAGAGTGAGTTCCGGAAGATTCTGGAGTCCATGCCTGGTGGATAGTTCCCCGTGGCATATACAACAAGTCTCCTGGCTTTCAGAGGAAGCAGGCAGAAAAAACTGAGGACCGTTGCAGAACGAAACATGGGTCAGTCTGTGTTACGTGAAGCTTACAGTAACCCCTCAAGCACAAGGGAGCCATGCCAACATGCTGCGAATTTTTGTGCATGCTGAAAAACTAGTTAGTGCATACTTCGGGACATAAAAAAGTTGCATAAATTACACAAATGGAAGACAGGACATGGGGCAAGCATAACTACCGTTGGCAACGTCCATGTCCCGCCTTGAATTCATTTATTTTGCTCAACATTTCCAAACCTCACAAAATAAAAAAATAAACGAAGCACAATTCTTGGCAGTACAAACACACATTTGATATATGGAGTCACAAAGAAGAGCATCACTTGCTCATAGAATTATCTGCCTTAACTTTATCGGAAGCAAGAGGTTAAAATAAATAAATAAATAAATAAAACATACAGCCAGCAGCAGAACTTTACGGGAGAGAGAGATAGAGAGAGCAAACCTTAAATAAACATATATAGAGGATGAGCCGGCACAGATAGCGGGGATGTGTGTGTTGCAGCAATACCTTGAAACCTACAGGCCTAGTACTGACAGCAGTGGATGCGGCATACACGTCTCCTTAAACCTGCAGCCATTTCAGGCAACCGGCTTATACGACTTTGCCTAAGTAAGTTTTTTTACACATCCGCATCCCATAAACTTTTGCGGCTGACCATATAAGCAAAATGCTTGGAGTACACAAGGCAGGCCATGCTAAACTACATAGTCTTCACTATTCACCTACCTTCAATGTGAACTCATGACTTGGCTCACCAATATCAGCAGCATCAAAATCACTACTGTAAGTGCGAGGCAATTCAATGGGAGGTTTGTAAAGCTTCCAGCATTTTTCGCCTTCCAACTGCACTATAAAAACCTGCAAGAAAATTTGCAATACAAAATTATGAGTAATCAAGAAGAAATTGCAAGGATTTCTTCATACATCTAAATAACAATCTTGAGCCTGATTTGATCTGAGCAGAAGATAACAGACACACACTTCACAATAGGCAGAGTACCATCTGGGAGAAACAACTGGCTGTGACAGAAGTGCTGTTATGAACTAGCTGCCCAAAGCCACAGAGTAGCAGGGAAGCTCAGAAACTTGTTAGCTTAGCTTACGAAGTTTAGATCAGTAGATGCCAAGCTAGTGTTATTAGAAAGTGCAAATGAGGGCTACAATGCTGACAGTAGGTTCTGCAGTCAATAGATAAGGATTAAAACAGGGAGGCAGACATGAACAAAACACCAACAAGAAATTTCTCCAGAAAAATATAGATGTAGAAAACCACACTTTATGATGACTCTTGTTTCTTAAGGAACAGCTCTCGTAAGCAAAACATTTCACGTCCTCAAACTGATTATTTGTATTTGCAAGTGAGTTTTACAAATGTGTTTGCTATGCTTTATAAATGTATGTTTGCTACCATGTGAATGGGTGATGCAATATTTATAGTCGTGTTCTTTCCATATAGATGTGGTCCCTTAATGTATACTTGTTTCTACAGTTTGTATTCTCACAATCTATTGCCTCTGATATCAGTTTTGCTTTGGACCAGCCACTAAACTTGAGGATGAAGATTTAAGTACCCAAGTGTACATTTGAAAACAATTTACTTAATAAAAGACAAGAAAAGAAAGAAGAAAGAAAGGAAGATGATTTCCCAGGCTACAGTGATATCAACTCAAGCTCACTGAAACTACTACACACAAATCTGGTGAGTCACCTAAGCACTTGCGTTACTATAATGTAGTTTGCAAGCAAACCTTTGGCAGTGGTCAGCCAAGAGGCCACCTTCCATTTATGTCCTATCCGTTGCCTAGTGCTCACACAAGTGACAGCAATGAACTTGTGTCCAGTGAGTCAATGAGTGTCTGATGCAACAAGGAATGGTTAGGGTTTGAAAAAACAAGACAAGAAAAGAGATGACCAAATGGCAAGAAGCCCTTTTAGAAGGTAATTTCAAAATTCAAACCTTGTGAACCTACAAAGCTGACCATAACCTCGGCAACCACTTGTTTGCGAAATTTTGCACAGAGAATTTTGCAGTTCACTTTTCACATTATCAACAATCACACTACGCTTGATGCTCAGTCTAGAGCCACGTCTCGGGTCTGTATGCAATAATGCCCGAATGTAAAATGCAAGAACAACACAACTTGCCTCCACATCATCATAATGAGGGGCCAACCCCTGCGCAGATGGGGGAGTGATGTAAGCATTGCATCCCACGAGGCAGCCAAAGAAGCACTCCAGTTTCTCCAGCACCTCCCAGAGACCATCCTGTGGAGACATTTGAGCATGCTCAACTCTGCCCTTCACAAGTCACACTGGCACTGTGTACTTAAAATTGAAACAAGACAGTGGTAGCCTCTCAGTTTTCCATCCAGCAGTCTGCTAGGTTTTTAGCCATGCTCAACATAATTCCCAGGAAACGCAATGAAACACACAGACAGATCATAACTGCAGGATTTACATTTCTGGTCACTATAATGACCTTTTGTTAAGAGTCCGCATTGCTTTTCAGACTACTTGCGGGGTGAAGAGTCAATTTTGAACCAACGCGTGTTGCTTTACAGCATTTCATACATATAAACAAACAGCAACAACCAATTTTTTTTTTTCCCCCTTTGTTCCAATGTGATTTGTGCAAAGGCAGTACCATGGCACCCTGCTGGCAATAACACTTCGTACTGCGTGGGTTGGCAAGCATGCTGACCTTGATCCGGCTTCTTGGTGGCAAGTGTTCCTTGCTGACATATTTTCACCGGGAAGAAGGAGAAGGTCAAAGGGACAACAGCACTATTTTAAATACCAATGAGATCTGAACATGCTGCTTTTTCTACACATTTTTTTTAGACAATATAGGTTTGGTAATATTGAAAAATGTGTATTGCCGAACCATGGTGCCTTGTGGTGTAAGGAGCAGTGTGCTATGGTGTGGTATGTATGCTATGGCATGTATTGTACGGCAGAGTACGGCATGGTATGTTACAGTATGGCATATGGGGTTTAATGTGCCGAAGCTGCACCTGGGTCATTATGAAGGGCTCAAGATTAATTTTGACCACCTGCAGTTCTTCAAGGCGCACTGACATAACACAGCACAGCACGTGGATGCTTTTCCATTCTGGCCATGCTGAAATGCAGTCACTGGAACCAGAATTCAGTCCAACCTAGAGCTCAGCTGCAGCATGTCATAGCCACTGAGCCACTGCAGAGGGTTGCAATTAGAATTATAACAATTTCAATTAAAAGTGGTGCGTGCAACCAGTAAAGTGCCTTCGGGGTATACGTATTCAAAGGCTATTCCAAGCCACTGTGGAGAGCCCAGATAAAAACACAATGCAAGTGTCATGAAAATGAGGAACAAAAGTGCATTACCACCCATCGCTGCGGCTGGTGGATTTGCATTGTAGCTTTGTCATTTTCAAACAGTTTCTTTGCCTTAGCCTCAGTAGCACGTCCCTGCCTCTCAAAGTTTGTCCTCTTCCCATCCTCATACTTGCACAAAGCAATGTCCTTTGCAAAGTATATTTGCTTCTCCTTGAGCAAGGCAAAGAAGTTGTCTTTTCCAAATAGTGGTGCCCACCGCTCGGCGTGACCAACTCGATTCTGAGATATGAACGGTTCTCGCTCCCAGTGCTTTTCCACAAACGCTTCAAATGAAAGTGGAGTCAGCAGAAACTCCACAATATGAAGTGGCGTCTCGAAATTTTGGCCCAGGACACTCGAGGTACTGTCAGTGCTGCAAGGAAATAAGGGACACTTATAAACAAAAAATAAATACCCCTTCTTTCAAGCTGACTATAATAACATCAATGCAGCCCTGCTCAGTATGACCTGCAATGCAAAGGCAATGATCACACCAATTTATAGTAATCAACTGAATGCAGTGCGATACACTTCAGAGAAAGCCTGACCCTTTCCACTGGCACCACAGTCGGGCTCTTGCTGCTTCAAAAAGGAAGCTCCAGCCAAGTTTTGCATGCTGCAAGTGATGCTGAGCCTGACTATAAATGCTGATCCTCTTTCTCGAATTTATAATTTGATTTCTTTTTTTTCTTTTTTTCAGCCATAGATGTCAGGGAAGTGAGGTGCACATTTCATCGACGTTTGCATCAGTGAACAGTTTTATAAAGACAGCAGTAACTAAGATGCAAAATTAGCTACTTCTGCTTACGGGCGAGTTCTGGTTATATCAGTTTGTGCTTAAGTACTGTTCAAGGAAATCTTTTCATTTATTTGTACTACTGCACCTAATGACAACACAATGATAAAGGCCCATTTCCCTAAGGAATTCCAGCAGGACCTAATGCATGATACAGGATTTGGAAACACGATGCCACAGAGAACAATAAAAAAAAAGTAATCTGCAGCAGTACATTAGCATTGTCCAAGGCATATTCACAAGTTTTAAATACAGTGTCACCGCCTCGCGGCCATCTACAGTACTGCCCGAGAGATGATCCAACTTGATCTAGTATCTCCAACGGAAGCTTCTTTTTGAGTCAAGTCATTATTTTTTGCACATAGGCACAGTGACGGGCTATTATAATATTCAAGTTAATGATTAAAGACCATAACATGGGCAGAAAACATAAAAGCAACCATACCTTCTACCTACTACGCAACTGAACTGTCCGGTCACAGGTGATATTACCTACACACATTTCCTCTAAATTCAAGACACAAGAATTGTGGGGACTCGCCCTGTTCTGTCTCTTTTCGTTTGCTTGCCCACGATGCATCTTAACTACACAGGGCGCCTGAATTGGGACGACATGAGCTTCACAGATGGTGTGATTGCTTTGTACAGGGGAGACAGCTCTCTTCGGCTTGAGAACTCATCGCGTGCTGACACTGTGGTGCGGTGCTCCGCTCTCCGCCAGTGGGGAGAGGCCTCATGGGAACATTTTCCCGTGAGCTCAGCCCGTCCAGCCTCATAACTTCTCCCTGCCAACAATCACTCATAACTTTGCTGGTGAAGAGACGATCTCGATTCTTTAGTGTAATTTGTTGCTAGCTGGCGTTATTGTAACTGTAACAATGGATGCCTTGTTTGTGTCAGCCAGAGTGCCGTCATTCTTCTGTGCCCTCATAGCTAGGTCCGCCGTATCAGCGTCCGCAATCACGAGATGGGGTTCGTCGTTCTAGAAAGCGAGTCAATAGCACGGACGTCTTAACGCAGTATGAGACAGCACAATACAGCAATAGGCTAGCACAGCTGCCTATCATCTCTTGGGCAGCCATATTGGTCTTTTAGTGGCACCCTCTATAGCCCGTGGAATTTTCCAATATTATAAAACAGTCACCTCTCAATAATTTGAACTAGAAGTGGACCTAAAATTTGTTTGAATTACACAGTCTGAATTAACGAGAGCTTTTTTAAATACATTTCTTCATGACAAGACCAGATAATCAGTTAATGGGTGTCCACAGTAAAAGCACTGCATAAAACTATAGAGCAAGTTTACTAATAAGGGAGTAATTACTCATTGACATCCACCCGAGCGCAGCCATACGGCTACAAAGGAAAGCTATACAGCTTTCTCAGAAACTTCGTAGTTAAAGAAAAATTTGTCCTGGTCCGGGGTTCGAACCCGGGACCACCGCTTCACCGGAGCAGTCGCTCTACCAATTGAGCTAACCGGGACGGTAAGCTTATGGCAGGGCGAGAGCCAGCAAGTTTACTATATTCGAATCGGAGTGAAAGCACAGATTTGTGCTACGTAGAAGACGATGGTGACCAGGCAGTGCCGCGGGATGAAGCAGATGGCAGATGATGAAGACGACGCTCTCCAATGCACAGTGCGAGAGTGTGGTGCAGTTTAACACGAGGCATGTTGGCTGCAGCGATCACCTAGTGGTCTCGCTGAGCGGCCCTTAAAGGAGATCTGTTCGCGCAACCGCGGGTTCGACTCCTGGTCATGGATACTGATTCAATTTCTTTTTCTCTTTTTCATGTTTTGTCCTCTAACTCAGCTGAAGGTCAAATTTATACGGTCCGCGATTGAAGCCCAAGGTCCCGTAGTGAAGCTTTCGCTTCAAAAATAACTCCCCTGGTCTGAGCCTTTGTCTAGAGACATTAATTCCCACACTTTCCACTAGCATCCAGAAAATGGAGGCTCTCTGACCAAACTCGCCGCTTTTCATGTGCAGATAGACGCACATCATGTATAAGGAATGTTCCTTGAATTGCGGTGTTGCATTTCTAGTACCGTCAGGCAGCTTGCAACGTCATCTTCAACGCTCTTACAGCAACTACCATAAATAACCTATTGGTGACATTCATGCTGACAGAAGCCGGTTTCGTAATACTGGATAATACAGCACCATTGGCCACTGGTTAAACCATGCAAGACATTACATCATGCATGCGCTTCCCGAAAGTGCTGATGATGTCACCTGAGATTCCATTTCTGCATTCTCTAATGAAAGCTGAGGAGCACAGCTAAGCATTCTAATTATCTTGTAAACCTTATTTAACACCATCAAAGCTCACTTCAGGGTCCATTCCAAGAAAAATAGCTGTTTTGGACATAACAGCAAGATGACCAATCTGTGGATTGGTTTTTTCTATTGCAACATGAAGCAAAAATAGTCAGCGCCATTATTTAGCTTATTCTTTATTAACATGTAGTACTTTCATACAAAGATATTCTACAAATAAAATCCACCATACAGTTCCACTCCTCGAGGCCCGAAAACTAAAGGCAAGAACCAGACATACATAGAGAGCAGTGGAGACGGAGAAACCAACAGAGGGCAACCTAGGCGAAAAAAAATCGTTTAAGAATTATTCTCCTCCGTCTTCACTGATTTGCCTGTGCCACTGGAAGTCCTCAAATACAAGGTTGGTGCTCATCTCTCTGGTCAGCTGCTTCTTGAGCTTTGCGCGATCAAAGATTCTCTTCTCCTGAAGCTTGGGGTAGACTTCCTCAGGCTCTGACTTGGCAAGCTTAAAGGGAACATCAGCAATCAAGTCACCAGACATGGGCCCCAGATAGAGCTGCACTCTGAGAACATATGAAATGATTATGCCGATAGCATCCTCATGGTTGAGTGTTGACGATGCCAGGCAAGCATCAGTTTCCTTCAGCAGGCCATCCAAGGCAATTCCTCTCCTGTCTCGGTTCTCCGATGCCAAAGGCAGCAGGTGGAACACTTTGGAGAAGGCAGCACCAGGAAGAATGGGGCAGTTCTCGTTACTGTCCACAGACGCCACCACCTTGGAGTAATGCCCGTGGACAAGCGTGACCTCCGTGTTCTGCAGCACCAGGACCTTGATGTTTCGGACGTTCTTTTTGGAGTAATTGGAGATGGACACGTGCGCGTTTATCTTGTCATCGTGGAAGTAGATTTCTTTGTCGAGCACAACCTCGAGTTCCACCTTGCCTGGACTGAGCGTGAAGCCCTTGCAGACTACGGTCGTCGGCTGGCGCTCGCTCTGCATGAGTGGCGCGTACTGCACCTTGCGGATAGCCATGTTGACGGTGCTGCGTCGGTGAGCTTTCTGCTGGTCGTCCTCAGCGACGTAGACGCGCAGCTCGTACTCGACACCCAGAGGTTTACCACGGTCATTGGGGCCAGGCTGAAGCGTGACGGACATGGGCGCATTTGCAGGCAGGTTGAAGCTGAAGGCATACGCGTTGTTTCCCAATTTGCGTAGCAAGCGCTGCTGCAGGTCGGACACCTGGGTAACCTGATTGCGCTCGGGCACTACCTGGTCATGGGCGAGGAACAGTTGTCGGTAAAAGTGCAGTCCCATCACTTCGTCCTCCTCGCGACCATACCGGAACGTGGTGATCACTTGGCCGTACACCTTGCGGCCCTTGAGATAATCATTGTCGACCACGACGACGCCCTCCACGGGATCGCAGCTGTCTCCTCGCTGCGCGAAGTCCCGCTTGCCAATGTAGACGGTGAGCTTACCGTTGGGCGAGACTTTCTTGTACACCTTTACGGCGACGACGAGGCACAGCAAGACGAAGAACGCCATTGTGAACGTGTGTACGCGGTGACAGACGTGCAGAACGTCTGTCGTGATGCGTACTGCGTCGGCGAACGAGGCGTGCTCGTATTTATGCAGTCGCCGGAGTGCCGCAGTCGGATGACGCGCAGCTAACGAGATTAAGTTGAAGCCCTACGACTGCGGCGCCCGTACAGAGTAAAAGGTCCCCAAGAAATGTGGCTTCTCCATGATCCGTGAGGATCATCGACAAGCAAACCGAATAACGGGCAACAGCTTGACTTTGAGAGAGGTTGCAGCTAGCTTTAGAAAGCTCCTGTTGACTTACCAGGTGTTGCTGCGAGTTTTCTTTCTTTTGGTGAGTCCTTCACCATCAGTCTTTCGCTTAGTCTTCATTGCCAGCCAGGTAACTTCCACAAGCAACAAACGTTTCGAACGAGGCAAATTATGTAATGGTAGGTCACGGTCGTAGACGTACCGAAACACCGAAACAAACCGCTAACCACGTGCACGCCGCGCCAGAGTGTTTGTGCGCTGTTGCCAGACGTGGCTGCATGGGTAGAGGAACAGTCCCCGAAAACACGCTAAACGTTTATTGTGTCCATTGCTTATCTTCGCCCTGCGTTTTTCGCTTTAATTTTTAAATATGCGGTACTAACCCGCACAATCAGCACTCCGCATGAGGGACTTGCCTCGCACGAAAGCTCAAGGCCCAAATTATTTTCTCGATGTGCAACTCTACTTCGTATCAATTTATTATCAAAACCTTAGTAAGCAAATCGCATTGTTAAAAAAATAATAAACGACAGTTCATAACTCTTTACCCCTTGCCCCTCTTTTAATGTCTTGTCCTGTGTCCACCTAGACCAAATATTTGAGAACTGGTGAGATGTTCGATTCCTTTTCGGAAGGCGTCCTCAGTTCAGGATGCCGGCAGCCGCTGCGTTCTCGCTATGGTGGCTAGAATAGTTCTCGCGCGCCCGTTCTATCAGCAAATTAAATTGGTTTTTGAGGAAAGGAAATGGCGCAGTATCCGTCTCGCATATCTCGGCGGACACCTGAACCGCGTCGTAAGGGAAGGAATTGGTGGGAGTGAAAGAAGAAAGAGGTGCCGTGGAGGAGGTCCCCGGAATAATTTCGACCACCACAGCACACGGGTGCCTCTTGCGTTTCGCCTCCAGCGAAACGTGGCCGCCGCGGTCGGGTTCGAACCCGGGTACTCCGGCTCGGCAGACGAGCGCCTTACCACTGAGCCACCGCGGCGGGTGAAGTTCTGTCAGCTGTTGCTGGTCCGAGCTGGAAAGACAGCTCACCATGCTTTTCCTTTCCCGTCTTCTAATTCGCGACTGGGACGTGCATGCAAAAAAAGGCCAGCTCCACAGTGACGCCTCTTTCTCTCTCCCGTCTTTCACCCGCTCCTGCCCCTCCCTGGAGGCCTCTACTATAGCACCTTTCTCTCTTCCTTCTTTCACTCCATCTTCCTCCATTCCCTCAAGGTGTGGTTGATGTGCCTACTGAGAATGCCAACAGTTACTGCGCTTTTCCTTTCCTCTCTCTCAAGAACATTTTTCTTCCCTTCCCTCAGGGTGTGCACATGGTCGAGGATTCAATGGAGAGGAGACTGCACCTTTCCTAACAGTATTTTAATGCAAAAGCATATATATGACTCATCACAAATTAAACCTGGCGTTGTCCAGACAAAACAGCCAAAACTCCAATGACGTCACCATGGTCCCAAACTGGTGGCTCTAAAGCAGGGCGGTGACAAGTTTACAACTTTACTAGAGTCAACAGAGGACTCAATGTATATGTAGACATTCATATCCTTTAGGTCAAAGGCCTATAGAGCTTTTCACGTTTGCTTTTTTGAGTACAGCCATACTTCCACGGGGCTCTGCCAGCAGCGTTCTGATTGGCGGATTTCCTACAGGCATCTAATGCGCATGTGCAGCACAGTCCAACTGCACGCACACTCAGTCAAGCTGCAAACAGCGAAAAGGTCGATCGTGGAGGGCACAGGATAATTTGGACCACCCAGGGTTCTTTTAATATGTACTGACATTGCACAGTACATGGCCTCTAGCATTTCGCCTCTATATAAATCAAATGCAACTGCTGCGGTCGGGATTGAACCAGAGTCTTTTGGGTCAGAAGCCGAGCACCATAACTACTGAGCCACGGCAGCTGCTTAAGGCCTTTACAGAAGACCTTAGGGTGAATGCGTTTGACATAAAAGCCTTTACCCTGAAGGTCTTCAAACTAAAGGCTTTTTAGACATTAGTACTAGTTACTGACTAGTAAATAAATATAACTGATCTGTAGTCCATGATGAGACAAATACTTTCACATTCACAGCAAGTAAATAGTCTTAATACCCTCCGTATATTATTTCAAAAAGGTGAGGAGTGTCAGAGGCCACGGTGTTGTGGTCAGATTACTGTATCGAGCTCTCAACTATTACCTATTGTTGTGCCACTTTACTACTTCATGTGGAATGACAAATGCTGCATGCGTTTCATTAGTTGCAGCTAGAAACAGAGGCACCCAGCTGTCAACCACTAACATATAAACTGAATGTTTTTTTAAAAGACATAAGGCATTTCGAATGTACAATTCTGGAAATGAGGCACATCAAGATCTATCCAAAACTGATTCTATATGCCTTGAAATGCCAAATGCCCATCTGAATAACATAACCGATATACTGATAGTGCTTCTACTGGATATCCCTAACATTCAGCATAAATTAGAAATTTCAAAGTTTCTGAAACACCCACACTTGTGCAACATGTACTACATGCCATGAACTACATAAGCACATAAATATATACAGCAGTCTCTTGTCAATTCAAACTTCCTTAACTGAAACTTATTATTATATGTGGATGACATTTCGCTATAGTCCAAATAAAGTGTAGCAAACATGGTTGGTTGGTTTATGGGGTTTAACGTCCCAAAGCAACTAAGGCTATGAGAGACGCCGTAGTGGAGGGCTCCGGAAATTTCGACCACCTGGGGTTCTTAATTCACATTATCAAGTTGACTGTAGTACAGTTAACCAACACTTGTAAGTATACAAGCAAGCATTTGCAAGTGGTATCATACACACCACTCTACACTTGCCTCAATGAAACAGCCTTCACTCATGCTCAAGAAGTGTGCCCCCTCTGTGTGCTGGTGGAGAACTGCTTTAACAATATTAACATGTATGCTATGGCTATTTGATCTGCATTTCATACAGTTGAACATGTTCCTCCTAGTTAAATCACACAGTACTGTCCTGTCTTAGCACGAAAGACTCTAGGATGCAGTCATCGTTTTTTTCAAGCAATTTAGCATTATTCATAAGCAAAGTCCGCTGCTACTGCCAAGGTCTATGCATGATGCATTTTTTATTTCATATTTCATCTTTGAGACGCACTTTTTAGGTTTCAATAAGATTATTTAATAGCTTTTGGTACTAGACAAAGTCATCAAATATGAATAACTTACCAGTCGCAAAGAAATTAGAAAGACATACACACTATTACAACTAGAATGCTTATAATGGCATGGTATGCGAGGTTTGACTCTTTATAAGCCGCAGGCTGTATGCACGTCTCACATGCATGCAATTGGCAGAATTGCACTTGGAATGACTAGAAACTGAATTACATGACTTTCAGGCAGTTTCAACCACTACTTTTGTAGTAAGAAAGGGGTACATATTTGTACGACTGACTTCGCAAAGAGACCTCTAACGTGGTATGCAAAAAAAACGCATTAGAATTAAAAATTGCATTAATAAATATTATGAGGTAATTGATTAGTGGAAAATAATCAACACCTCAATGGTTTTTTTAGATTTTGTATTTCCCGCCGAGATGGTCTGTGTTGAAGTGTACACCCGACGCGTAAAGACACAAAACAGGGAGACCTATTCGGTAGTTTTCAGCAGGTAAAAATATGGCATGCATGTGCACGATTGGCCATTTGCTGGCACTTAAAAGTGTATGGAACAACATGTGTGCCACTGTCCTCCCAAAGCAGCACATGAGCTACGAGCTACAGTGAATCTCCAGATGAATTTTGATCACCTGGAGTTTTGATGTGTACTAATATCACAGAGTGCACCATCATTTTTGCACTTCGCCTGCACCTCTATGTGGCAGCCTCAGCCAGTACACAATCCCGCAACGTTGGCAGATAAACATCACAGCCATTAATCCAGCGCAGCAGATAGAAAAATTAAGCCAATGCAAAACAGTATGCAGAATTAAATGAATGCAATGTTTATCCTCTATTCACTAGGGAGTATAATAAAGCAGC
The DNA here is from genome assembly GCF_055824585.1 of Amblyomma mixtum. Lineage (NCBI taxonomy): Eukaryota > Metazoa > Arthropoda > Arachnida > Ixodida > Ixodidae > Amblyomma > Amblyomma mixtum. The sequence continues at coordinate 22,032,751 of NC_143013.1, forward strand.
TTCTGTCCACGAAACCATGACATTATTTGCAACCAAGTACAATGGGACCTGAGCATACACACAGTGCTGAGCATGCAAGTGCATGCTCAGCAATTATTAGCCCCTTTGTCGCAACCAGTACTATTTCAAACTATGCATGCAATGTCATATCACTATTTAATATTGTCGTGTGAAAGGCGTGTGTGTCGTGCTTTTTGTCAGTATTTTTGAGCAAGTTCACACAGCAAGAAGAAAAATTTTGCATGTCCTGGTACACCAATTAACCCATATATGCCCAACAGCCTACATGTAGCACACTTGTTTTGAGTAGTAACTCTAAAAGTTTATTGTGAGCTTGCACCTACTACCGCAGGTTCAAGAGGGTCTTAACTTTTCCTGTGCAAGGGTTGTGATGTGTGTATTCAGTTTGGCGATCTCTCTGAACGCACACAACGCACAAGTCTCTTCTGGACGCAATGTTTGAAATTCGACCCAGTCAACTACATCACAGTTCTGCAAGAATCCTGCAAGATGTCAAACGTTTGAAGTTTTACCATGTGTAACAGGCAGTTATCACGTAGTATCCTATATTGCAGGGCAGCTCAAAAGTTAGCGTTGAGACAAATATATCCACCAATAAAAGGATGACTCTGAATTACGAGGTGAAATAAACGTTTATATAAAGAAAGAACACTTTTTTCAAACTTCTGGGCTAAAGTTTTTGAGTTTATGGTCGTTCAATAGTCACAAAGCCCCGCTCCGATGTATTTGTCGGCACTGACCGGTGGACATATCGGCCAATGGGCACAGGGCTTTCAGAGGGTTTTGAGGTTGACAGTTCCATAAACCAGCTCCAGACTTCCACAACAACTTACGTACCAAGGAATAAAATCTTGCCACAAACCTAAATGAACATAAAGGATTTTTAGCACAACGGGGACAACACAAGAAAAATCCTTTATTATGTCTGAAAACCAACTAGCTCAGCAGTTAACCCTCTTAAACTAAATGAACACATGATCATGTCTGTCATTTGTGTATGCTATATCAGAGAGACAAGCCCAGATATAAACATGCATTGACCTGTGTATATTGTTAAGATCAGTCAAGTACATTCAACACCAATGGAAGCCCTGCAACCAACTGTGTCAACCTATGGTTGTGATATTGCAGTCAGCTGCGATATCACGATGATAGGTCATCACTGGTTGCATAACCTGCTTTAAGGGGCATTTGCTACTTTGTTATTGACTGTTATCAGACTACATTGTGCATGGTTGGTTGGAATAGCTGCTTTAACTCTTGTGGTGTACGAAATCCTCCACATAAGGTTCATCCCTTGTCTCGGGAATGATGCATGTCTCTCAACACATTACAAAGGACTCCAGGGCTGCATGGTCAATGAACAAGTTTATTTTAGTGAACTTGTATGCAATGTGTGAAGAACAAAAACATCCACAAAGTACTAAAATCAAGGTCTCACAATGACAGAAAATTACATGCTCCATAGCCACACAAGCACTCATCTGTACAGTGGTGCCAAATACCAGTAAAACTTTACACAAGATTATCATGAATACTGGCACTGAGGCATATGCAAGGAGTATCTGCTTACTTTCAGTGTGCTTTTAAAAAAATACTGCATTAATGGCGAGCATTAATTTAGTGAAAGCAGCTTTTGTCCACAAAGCCTAGACATTGGCTACAATTTTAAGTACAACAGGGCACTGCATGCTTGGCACTATGCATTGGCCCCTCTGTTGTAGCAAACATTTTTTTTTTTATTCTTTTCCCCCACCATTTATGCAGTGTTGCAGCACCCCTTAATGTTGCAGTCCAGAAGAATGACAAGAAAGTGTCTTCTTTCTGTGAATTTTGACTGAAAGTTACCAGAGCATTGAAGATGAAATAAAGTTAGGCAGATTACAGTGTACTTACGGTATTGCAGCTATAGTGCAGTTGTCAGTAGTACTTAAAATGCCACGGTATAAAACTTGCAGAATAAGATGGGTTAATAAGCATGGTCATTCGATGATGACACACGAGAATTAAGAAGAAGGATGAAGGCCAGGAAGAGTAAATGAGGCTTTCTTTGTGAAAAATAAAAATCGCTCCGCTAAACGTTGCGTTGCACAAGCTGCTTCTTGCTTGTTTGTCTGCAGGGTTTCTTTTGCTTGTAGCCTCGAGCCTTGTTTTCCTTGTTCTCCTGCGGTAGTTGAAGTAGAGCACATAAAACAGCACATCTAGTGAGTTCCTTAGAACCTTAGTAAACACGGGTATAGTAAGAGCTCGGATAAAGTAAAGTGAAACTGCAGTCCTATCTTGCCTTCCAAAGACTACTGTGCTTTTTTGTTTTCATTTTTACTAAAGACATCTAATAAAGAAACAATTACAGTAGCAACGTACTTCTTGCAGAATGACAACATCGTGGCAAGCACACAGTCTAGGACATCTCAGAGCCACACTGGTAACAGCGTAATTGCAAGGCCATCAGTCGAAGGCAAATGTATTTTAACTTTAGCCGATAAAACAGCGCTTTTGAGATGGCTTAACCATGATGCTCGTGAGCTGCGAGGAGAAAACTCTTCGATGGCCTTGGGGCTGTAACAAAAAGCATGCAGTGCACAAAGGGGGAAAAAAAATGGCCATGAACGTGGAAAAAGGCAGCGTGGACCACTAACACAGGAAAGAAAATAAAAGTGCAAAAAGTGCACTGAGAGTAGGGAACAGAAAAAAAAAGGGTGAACATTCGTAGCACTGGGCACAGTGTGGGTGGTTTTGTTGCGCTCCATTTTATCACGCATTTTTATCGATTGCTTATGAAATGATACAGGTCGCAGAAGATGACACAATGTTCACGCAAAGCTTCGGTTTTCATATGGAATCGAACCCCCCTTCCTTTTCCGCATTACATTTGTGCAAATTCTGTACTTCCACAAGCCTTGGATGAAATCGAAAACATAACACAAAATGTGCTAACTGAAAAATAATCATCAGCCCTAGTACAAAATGGGATGATAAAAGCTGAATGGAAGGTATTGGCTGAGCATCTTTTCTAAACCAACACTGTGTTTAGTAAGCAGCCAAATTACCAGACAGCAGCCTTCGCCAGAGCCATGCCGTCACCAACAACTGATACAGTGCGAGCAGGGTCTGAAAAATCGAGCCGTCAGTTGCGGTGCGTTCCTAAATTTGAGGTGCTCTTATACATAGTATCTATGGACTATGCTGCGGTGATTCGAAAAAGCCCCCAAAAATGTTTGGTTTATTGGGGTATAACGTCCCAAAGCGACTGAGGCTATGAGAGACGCCGTAGTGAAGGGCTCCGGAAATTTCGACCACCTGGGGTGCTTTAACGTGCACTGACATCGCACAGCACACGGGCCTCTAGAATTTCGCCTTCATCGAAATTCAGCCGCCGCGGCCGGGATCGAACCCGCGTCTTCTGGGTCAGCAGCCGAGCGCCGTAACCACTGAGCCACCGCGGCGGGGCCCCCCAAAAAATCAAGAATCCGAATTTTCAGTTGGTGACTATGTATACCTTGCAATATCCTGCATACTTAAAACGAGCTGTATTAGCTGTGTTCTTATTGTGTAGAGCAGTTTTAGGCTGAGCTTGCCTTGCCTTAAATTTCAATTCTTGAGTTCCATTTGATACAACACAATAATGAAAGGAAAGCCAAATATGAAGCGCATTAAACCTATGCAGGCCTGTTAATGAGAACAGGAAAAGAGAAACAGAAGAGAACAGAGAAAAGATGCCGAAGTCATACGACTTACCGACACGTTAGAAGCAGAAGCCAGAGACTCTGTCGATGAAGATGAAGACGAGGCGTTTGACTTCGGTACAGTCAGGTCAATCTGATTAAGACGGGAAGGTGATTAGGGACGGCGAAAAGAAAAATGGCAGCATAAGAAAGCATGCCGCCAACAAATACTCTGCTCGTAGCTTTAAAGAGACACTGAGAAAAACTTAAGTCTGCCTATATCAATACATTACTTCATTCTAATTATAACGATACTTCCACTGAAAACAATAGTTCCACGAGCCAGAAAATGCCAAAAATAAAAAATGCTTTTGCAAGCACACTGTGCAGATGCAAGTGCCAGTTTAGTTTCTCTAAGAGACCACCTGCGAGAACTTTCCTTCCACTGAATACGGAGTCATTAATGTCACGAGTCTGAAGAGTGGTGAGGAGAAAAGCAGCAGAGTCTTGTGCAGCCAAATAAATGTCAACATAGCCATCAAGAGCCAACCAACAAACTTGTACAAAGAATAAAAATTTTTACAAAGAAGAAAAAAAGCAGCTCCCAAAATAAAAGCTGCTGGAGAAAGGAGGGTACATAGAACTCTTAAGCGCTCAAATTTGGACTACTGCAGCATATTTACTGTAATTGTAAAGATCCTGCCCACCAATAACTTTTGCAACATATTACAACTTGCTTGGTATGGGCAAAAAATTGATAATGCAAACGCACTGCAGAAGCACGGACCCTGAGCAACAGTGAATTAAAAAAAAAAACACGAACAAAGCATGCAGATCCACTCACATCATCGAAACCAGGAAGTGGAAGGGCAGTGGCAGCAGCAATGTTCGTCGCAGCTCGAAGCCGGTTCAATATGCGTTCATGCGGCGAGGTCTGGGGCAGGTCCTGCGGGAACCTGTACTCCCGTCTCTGCGGCGTGCAACCTAGAGAAAGCACAGAGAAATTCGAGAAAATCTGTGATCTGAAAAGGCACAGCAGACTTCCGATGAACTGAAAGGACCAGAAAATTTGTCTTATCAGAAGTGCAATAGAAGAAGTCAAACATACGAGTACTAAACTGTTTTCATTGACACTAACCATGAAGGAGGATAAACATATAAGACTGCACACATGATGTCAAGAACGCCAGGGGTTGTAGCTCACTATCTTGGAAACAAGGTTTCATATGTAAGGAAAAAGAAGAGTAAAAAAAAAATTGTCCAATGTAGCGTGGTTAGGCCAAATGTGAATTAGGTGCACTAAGCACTTGGGTTTTCATTTTGTTTTGGTTCGAGGCTTGGTTTTCAAGGTGAAGCAGGCTTCAGACAAAGAGTGGTGAAATCAGACTTCAGCTCCACCTTAGGGGCAGAGCTTAAGTCATAGCATAGCATTAAGTCATAGCATAGCATTAAGTCATAGCATAGCATTAAGTCATAGCATTAATGGGTTAACGCCCATATTTGCGGAATTGGTACCTCTCTACTTTGCAATCATAGATCGCTGGGAGTCCTCATACAGCGGTTAAGCAATGTACCACTGCCTTGCGATGACAGTTACTGCAAACAGTGGGACTTGAGAGACCTAGGTTGCTCTTCCTGAACAACCTCAAGGTCACGCACAGAGGGTTCGGACAGACAAACATCGCCAAAATCTGAGATTGGGGGTTTCAGTGTTTGCGCACTAAAAAAAGATGCAACCATAAAAGCTGCTAGTACTAAGTTGTACAGAATTAATCCCACTGCAAGCCACAGCTGTGGGCACTGAATGCATCAGCTCACCGGTGGGGACGTACTCCTGCAGGTCGTGGCTGAAGAAGTCCGAGACTGCGGATGAGCATGTCGCCATGCTGGTCGCAACGCTGGCACGCAGTGCCTCCAGGCCGTCCTGCACTTTGGCAGTCTGCACAGTGCCACACTGGCATGACAGCGACATCTGGCTGCAGTCCTCGGCAACCTTCGTCTCAACCTTGTCGGCCAATGCCTTGGCCTTCTCTGCCTGGCACAGTGTGTCCCTAGAGCCCTCGGAGACTGCTTGCGACGTGCTCTCAACGCAGGCTGCCATGCGATTTTCTGCTTCTCTCTTCTGTTCCACAAGGGCCTGGAGCAAATGCCGGAAATCAGGAAAGTTGTTTCGGGATACTTCAGTTCCAAGCTGTTAGGCTAGGCTGCTTTTCAGGAGCAGCTTACTGAGGAGGCCAAGTTTCTTTGGCCCCGTACAGAAACTAGCGGAGCTCACCTCAGAAAGACAAGTGGCCTCAGTGGTGACGATCTCCTCCACAGCCCTGTGGATGTTGGAAAGGCTCTGGGAAGCCTCTTCCGCCTGTATCAACAAAAGCAGAATGATTGTTTCACATTCAAGCAAGCACAGTGTGCGCTTAAAGTTGATGACGATGGATTTTTTTAATGGTGCAAGGGCGACTCTGGTCAAAAAGTGCCATGTCACAAGGTGTTTTCGCCTGCTCACGGTGGGATCAAAAACCCATTATACAGCATTTTGCCCCAAAGAAACTGGGTGCCAGGACAGGGGAAGGCTTGTACCGACTGGAAACCGGTAGGTACCCAATGGCACTGGGAGGAGAACCCCACACCTCCCACATGGGGCGGATCCTTAAAGGGAAACTACATAGGTTTTAGAAATCAACGAGCTTCAGAGGGTCGAATGTGTTAAACTTGCAGGTAAAGCATGCGAAGTCTTTTTGGGCTAGCACTTGAAATAGTGAAGTAATCGCTGATTAAAATCCGGACGCCCTTCAAGCTTCTCCGCAGCGCACAACGCCAAGTGGGGGGCGCATGATGACGTCATCGAAGGTATCGGTACATTTCCAACGCACAAACGCCTGCTCTGAAGGAAAAAAACCAACGCCACCGAAGGCGAACCCTGCCGAGAGTTGTTTGGCAGCGTCTAACGCGTCAGGGTAGGGTGCGGCTGACGACAGCGGTAATTTGAAATCATACCTTCCGTGACGTCACGCTGAGTTTTCCTGCACTCCTCCGGTGCATTGAGGAGAAGCGCAAAATTCAATCGTCGATTACGTCACTATTTTAAATGCTAGTGCAAAAACACTTGGCATGCTTTACCTACAGCCTACATAGATTTGAATCCTTGAATATCGCGAAACTTTCAAAAAAGTGCTGCAGTTGCCCTTTAAGCCAGTATCCACCGCTGTGGTACTCTGGACACTCGGCACAAATTAAAGAAAGTCTGCATCAACATACTGCCATGTTCTAATGACAAAGATGCTACTGTCACTGAAAACAAAGCTTTTATAAGCTATGGTGAGACAAGAGATAAAAGCAGCTCAGGGCACTCCCAGCATTGTCACGCAACCTGGGCCAGGAAGTTAGAATCAGCTGACGCCATTCGCTGGAAGAGGGTCTTTTGAAGGGGAAAAGTCGCTTTTTGTTGACTTGTATTCGAATACACACAGGACAAAAAAAAAGTGCATGAAAATCTGTCTTGATGTCATGCAATTTCCTCATCCAAACAGCCAGTGGTGGAGATACCTGTTTCACAGATCTCAGTGGCTGGACTACACAGCCGTTCACTTCTAAATGGCGACCATGGAGTGCTTTTAGGACTTGACCTTAAGAGTTTGAATCAAGTAGCGGGGAAAATAAACAAAAATTTTCTATTTTTATAAATTTTCTCGGCAATAAATACATTTATTTTTCTGCTGAACAAACATCAACATAGGCGAAAGAGTAAAGCAATTGATTTTTAACTATAATAAGAAACATTTGATGTAGTTGTCCGTAGTGCCACTTATGGCAGCAGCAAAAATGCGCTTCTCTCTTACACTGTGGCGGTCCTCACACAGGGGGTGAGGGGACAATCTGGGACCTTCTTTGAGGTCAGCGAAGCGTTCGCTCTTCATTAAAGCTACCTCCTTTGCTTGGCTGGGCTGCCAAGGCCAAATGGAGCTGCATTTGCAAATTCCACTCAACACAACAATTGGTTGGAGCGTTTTCAGTGGCTTGCAGAATTAAAGACCAATTATATATACTTGTTTACTTGGTTTATTTATTTACACATGCTGTAAGACCTGCTTGTGCTTAGGCAGGAGTCGGTACAGTGTGCAAATTTGGAAAATGTACATGAAAGAAAAGTTCCGGAACAATATGGTAAATGTCCAGTGAAATCATAATGGATGAATTTAAAAATTACGATGCCACTCTTATTGCACTGTTCTGCTATGTGTACCGACAGAACAAGTCCTCAAACAGTTGTGTCACACCCAGCTGTCTATCACCAGAGTACAGACTCAGATAAGTGAGCTCACTCACTTTTGCCAAGTGGTCACTTGCTGCCTCAGAGCAGCTTTGCTGAATGGTTGTGGCACTGGAAACGAGGCCCTTCGAGGACACTATCAGCTCATCTGTGGTGCTGAAATACCAAAACGAGAACAAGCTCTGAACGTGCCTCGAAACTTGAATCTTCCATGCCATTTGCATGGTGCCAAACAAATAAGACACACCTGCAACGACAATAATGCTACTCAATTTTAAACATATTCGCTACAGGTCATTGCCCACAAGATACACCCCACTGCTTTCGCAGGGAAAAAAAATCCCTTAAGCTCAGAACATCCTCTCAAGTCATTACTATGCACCGTTTCATATATAGCAGGCAACGTGTCCAAAGCTGGCGCACCTGTATACTCAGTATAAGTCCGCGCTCATAAAATAGCTCGTCATACATCGAAAGTGAACACAGCCTTATTTCATTGCGACAAATCCGGTATACCATTACTGGCAACCTCGTGCATGCACTTCATCAACTGCATACTGAGCAGCTGTAGCCGAATGGGTTGTTCAGGAACGGTTTGGTGAATGCCTTGTCCGCAGCCCCTGTCTTGACTGCAGTGCTAACTTGCTGGTTCTGTCACCTCACTTCAGTCTAGGCGGTTCGAGCTGCAGGATCCTGGCGCTTAAACTGATTCATTTGGATTGCAGAAGTTTGAATAGCAGGGTCTTTACATCTTCCCCTCTCTGCTTCTTTCTTTCAAAAAACTTTTTGTGCATATACTTCACAAGTTTTACATTTATCAGATAAGCCTTCAGCTTGCCTTGCTTCGTTCAGGCAAACAGGAAAACGCAAACAAAGGTGAAATCAAGAAATAACAAACTGCAACAGCTGACTTAGCTTGTCTGCAAAGAGACTTTGTAGAAAGCTTCAAACAGGGTCTACACCAATGTGCTACGTACCTTTTGACAGCGGATACCTGAGCAGCACTGGCCTCCACGGTCTTGGCATCAAGTTCATCAATCTGCAAAATGAGAAAAAGAATTTACATTGGCGTTTGAGAGGCAGGTGTGGTACATTTTTTTGGGCCAAGCTTTTAGGACGATGTCAAGGAAAACCGTGCAACTTGAGCTAGCCAACCCAGCTTCAAGCAGCTGCAAACTTGAGAAAATTAACAGTCCTCGTCCGAGCTTAAAGGCACACCGAGGACAAATTGAAGTTTGCCTGTAACAACAGGGTACCCCATTTTAGTCACAAAGACACCATCCAAATCAGACAGAGCTTTTATTATAAGCTCTGCCCGAAAAAATGAAATACAGGCGTCGTCATTAGTGGCAGATTTTGAAAGAAAATGCCTGTATCGACATCTATTTTCTGGTGCAGACCCTAGAGGCCATACTACACCACCATTCACTTCAATAGCGTGGCAACCCATCCTATTTGGCAACGTCACGAGTTGGATTCAAAGTTGTTCCAACGGGTCGATTCAAATTCTCTCCAAGATAAATGAGTCCTTGCAGTTGCAGTTGCTTATGGAGTGGAATGTTGTTAATTCAAGCTTCCAGTTTATTCGAGCTGATGCTTTGGTCATGTTAAAATCAAGTGCATGCAAAAGGCCCTTGTTAATTTTAACTCCACATATCTAAAACATTCTGAACAAACTGAAGCAGTTATCTTGCTATGTGTAAAAACACATTCATCGTGCATTACGCTAAAAGCAGCATATCCAGGTCCCAATGCAGCAGCTACAGGTACAATTCCCAGCCGACTTTCCTCTTTTTCCATTATGCCCTGCGCATCACTGAACACCACATGTACAGCATGCAACTATCCCTGCAAACAGACTCCCTACAGAGGCGATCAACACAGCTTCACAGGCATCAGAATATTGCTCCTGCCCTTAGCGTTGTGTGCACTGGCCTACAGTTCGATTTGCAGAGGTCTCTTCACCCTCTATTTGCATACACTGCCAGCAGTCGTCAAATGTAGTTATGTCAGAAGTCAGCTTGACTGGTACAAGTAGAGGTATTGTCAGTCGTACCTTAGCCATCGAGTCTGCCTGCAGAGCGTTTGATGACATGAAGAACTGCACAAAGTTCTCGACACTCTGCCTGAAAGTGGTCACCTCCTGAAAGGAAAAAAAGGGAGGAAAAAAAGGGGGAGAGGGACAATGGTGAGAATGAACCTGTGTGAAAACTAATCTCTCACAACACCACAACACACCCTGAAAACTAACAAAAATGACAAGAAATGTCCTTAAAGAGTGCTATAATGGTAAGCGTTCAACCTGCTTCCAACAAGTTTCATGCTTTCAGTGCTGTGAAAATGCAACGCCTGGTGCCAATAAGCAATACATGCAATTTGGTGCATGCAGTGTGTAGCTGCTACCACACTCCCCGGAAGCAAGTATGGTGCTGTTGCAGCCATTCATATACGACACAAGCGGTGCTGAACTGAGCACTGTTAACTTTACGAGAGGACTAGTCAAGCTAGCATGTCCATAGCAATGGCAGCAAAGAATATCTGCAGGAGAAATGAAGAGATGGTTTAAAGACTGCAGCAGTACAGTTATTCCTTGGTGAATCGCAATGCTGCAAGAGGAAAGAAACCCTGGAATCTTCGTTATGAAATATCACACTTCGCATATTATCAGGCAGACATTTATCAATTCAAGGCTTCACAAAAAATCGTGGAGCTAAACATTATTCGTGAAATTGTGTGTATCAGCCATCACATTCATTTTTTAAAATGATATTTTAGTTCGTGGACGTTAATAGGAGCAATAGAACGATGAGAATGCAATTAATTTATGGTCTATGGAGTTCAACTTCCTAAAGCGACCCAGGCTGTGAAGGACGCCGTAGTGGAGGCCTCCGTATAATTTCGACCGTCTGGGGTTCTTCAACGTGCACTGACATTGCACAGCACACAGGCCTCTAGCACACTGCCTCCAATGAAATGAGACCAATGCAGCTGGGATCGAACCAGTCTTTCGAGCCAGCAGCCGAGCATAACCCCTGAGCCACCGTGGCAGCAACTTCAGTTAACGGGAATGTCTAGGAAATCGCGAGTTGAACTTGTTAGAGCAAGAGCATAAAATAATGCCTCGTGCACCAACCTTTTCGGCTTGAATGCTTTTCTGCTCCAGCGCAGCAGACAGTCGGCGGACCTCGCTGTTGCGGGCATCCAACTGCCGGTGCAACTTCGCGTTTTCCTCCAGAATGGAGGCTACAAGACGCCCCTGCCGATCGTGGTGTGCAGAGATCTCCACCGAGAAGAGGCGGCACTGAAACACCAAAGTTTATTTGCAAAATACAATGGATTCCAGCTAATCCGAACTCAATTTTATTCGAGCACTCTCATCTGAAGTGACATTTCAGCCCAGTTAACATCCAGTGCATCAAAAACAGACCTTTCAATTCAAGCTCTGCAAAATTCACAAATTTTTAGACCACTTCGAGTTCGAACCATAAACGCTGATATGTAGTTTTAACTCATTAAAGCACTCAAATCAGCCTACATCAAGATTTGAATGACAAAAGCAACATATCAGCAATTATATAGCAGTTTTTTTTTTTCACGGCTCACAAGACCTGAACTCCAACTACACGTCAAAGCCATCGTTCCGCTGATGAAATAAAAACCAAAACAACATCAACATTATAACAACATTATAAGCTGTTTAGCAGCCGTAGGTCAATACCATGGAGTAATCTAAGTACATAAACATGTAACACATGATTTGAAAGAGAAAAGACAAGCAAAAATTTGGTGTCTATATTCCTTTATCACAGCATTTAATGGCAGGGTTATTGCACGCAGTTGATGTGAACATACAAACTGATCCAGACCGTGGAGGAAGGAAAGAATTTAGGCAACACCATCATGTCACATCTGAAGCCAGAGATGAGGGCTCTCCCCCGCTAGTTGGCCACCATCTCAGTGAGTGTGCACGTGCGCAACACACACTGAGGCAGACACTGGCTGCACCATCGGCCAAAGTCTCCCATTTGTCCTTGCAAAAACAAGAGACTTCCCGACACTTTTCCTTCCTTCATGGTCCAGGCACAGCCAGTATGACCGCTGCTGGCGGGCACATGGCACCACCATCCATCACCCTCAGGATGATCTACACATGCGCACTTACAGAGCGCGGTAGCAGTATGAGCTATACTAAAAGGTGGATCACGCCTCAAAAGAACCAAAGGAAGTGATGAGACATTCTGCGTTGGAGTGCGTTCGTCAGTATCAGATATCGCCCGAGCTGCGCACATCGACCATGAATTTCTTTTGAAACCAGCGTTACATAACTGGAAAAGCTTGCAGCCAAACATGCACAACTTTCCATTCCATCTTCGTTACGTTTCTTAGTTGCTGCTCCCACGGATAAGAGGCATTACAGTAGCACAACCCGCATCAAGAAAATATGGTTACATTGCATGGTAAAGAACAAGACAGTACATCATCCTCCGGTATTAAGCCAATAGTAGTAGGACACTACTGATGCACACTAACCAAGACAGTGAGATGCTACAGAAAACACAGCCAAGCTTCAAGAAATGCCAATGGCGCAGAGAATGTACTGACCACAGACGAGACCTGCTCCGCGAGGGCAGACTGTTGCGTTTCCAGCTCTGCCAGTCTCCTCTGCGCTTCCTGCGTCTGTTCAGGAACAACAGACTGGCACAGCCTTTGGAGCCTCGCTTGGTTGCTTTCCTGCAAAAGCAACGTTGGCAAATGTGCCACCAGCACTGTAGGACCCACAAAACGCATTTCTCTGAATCCATCCAAGAGCACGTTCCATCTGTCGATGTAGTGCTGCAACCTCAGCCAGAATGAAGGGTACTAGTCACAATTATTAAGACCCCATTAATGCTCAAATGAGCTGTAACGGGTTAATCCGGCTTATCTTTAACACAAGCATCCCTATGGGATTTCACTGATACACAACAGTCATGCATAAAAAAACTACAAGTAGTAACCGCGACCTAACAGTCATGGCACCAGGTGTGCAAGTGTCAAATGAGAACATCTACACTAAGCACAAATTATGTGCGACGTTTAATTCCAAACAGCTAAATGTGAGCTATGAGAGACGCCATCGTGGAGAGCTCTGGATTACAGTAGCCGACCGATTTTTTGGACTCCGATAATTTGGACTTCACTGAGGAACCGTGGCACAACTCATAGGAACATGTACATTCTCATGACAGTTATTTTGAACTCTGTGGAATCCAAAAGTTCGATTTTTTTTTACTAGAATGAACGCCAGCAACACAGCTGAAATCGTTTGTGAACAAGTTTTTTTTTTCTTTTTTCAGCCAAATATAGACTTGAGCGGACATCGCTGTCATAACCAATTGGTTCTCTGCCATGAGCATGATCATGAGTCAATCGGACGGGCTGGCTTGGATAGGCTTTGCTATTTGTTCTTCACTGCCACCACTTGAGATATCTGCACACTCCGTTGCCAAGCTCTGTGAGCTACAACGTGCATGCGACAGCGTCCGACTATTCTTGCTTCGCGCAGTGCGTGCATTCATTTGCGGCATGACCTGCAGCTGCATCGCACTGTCTGGTACAATTGTGACATGAGGCGGTGAGGACATGACAAAAGCATGACTGTGGCTCAGATACAGTCCAATATTACCGCTTGCAAGCGGATGTGGGGAGTGCCGAAGTTAAAGATTTTTAGTGTTATTCGCAGAGAGATTTTTTTTAACTGTTCGATTATAATGACCTTTATATTGGTGCCCCTGAGTCCGAAATATTGTCAGCAACTGTAAATCAGACCTCCTGGATTCCTCACCATACACTCAAGAAAACCAAATGCACGAACTGAGCACACGTTGCTGTGCTGTGTCAGTCGAACTATGTGAGTGGGTTTCATGGATGGTTTTGGTAGGCAACTGCAACAGGTGACCGGCGCTAGTCTCGACCCTGGCGGCAATCATGGAAAATCTATAAAGTACCACAAAACTGACAGGCTTGCTACTGTTGGGGTTGCTGCAGAGCAGTTTATTGGAGTACTGGCTGCTCCTGACTGGCAGCATTCCATACGGTACTGAAAGCACGTGCATAAAGAGCTCACAGTGGCTACTGGTTTCACTAATAGCCATCATGAGCCTAGCAAGCATAGTGCTTAATCGCAACTACTCAGGGCATGTACAAGTAACCTCTGCAGGAAACTTCGAATGTGCCCAAGTATGAAGTAGTACAAGAGGTTCAGAGTCACGAAGCACCTCCATCGAAATGCAGTCGCCACCAGCAGAAATGAGCAGTGAAAGGCTCAGCTCATAATATAGTGAAGGCTGTGGCACCACTGAATGTCACGTACCAAGCCTGTAGCCATCTGTGCTGTCTGCTGCTCCTGCAGAGCTTGGACTGTGGACTGCAGCGATGACAAGGTGGACACGCTGGCCGCACCACTTTCATCTGCAAGTTTCCTGGCTTCTGAGGTGTACGCCGCAACAGCAGCCTGGTGCTGCTGGATGAGGCCACAGAGTGTTGCTGCAGACCAAAAGAAAGTATGGGGTGAGATGGAAAGCTTTAATGTCTACAAAATAATAAAAAAAAGGGACAAAATAAATGCGATGCCAAGTAGTGAAGCCAACTATTGTCAAAGCCACTCCCTCCTCAAAAGCACCCAGGTTTTCCCCGTGAATGCAGTTTTTGGCAGATATTAATTATACCTGCTTATTTGTATGTCTGCCGACGGACTTTCGTTCTTTCAGGACAGTCATAGGGCGAGCGAATTCTTGTTTTACGACGAAGGCAAGGTAGTTGTGCTCCTTGACCAGCTAATCTTGACAATGCATTCACAGCCCTGTGAAACCTGTAAGCCTTACAGATTAGTATATTTTGAGAGTACAAAATGCTACAGTAGAGCTTAAAGGAGCCCTGCATTGGAAATCGAGCACGAGATCTTTGTAGTATATTTGAGCAGCAGAAAGTGAACGAGGACGTTGCTCAAATATACGATCATGAACCAACTAGCTCACCAATCCATCTTATTAATGAGATCCTTATTCTTTCTGTGCAAAGCATGCAACATTGTGATGCCTGAATGCCCAAAGAAATCACCAAAATCGCAATAAATAAGACTATTTTTGGAAATGAGGTGGAACTGAAATGAAATTGCACGAGAAATTGCAAGAGGAACTGGAAATGAAAAGTGGAACTGCACGGTTTCGATTGGTAGTGCCTAATCTCAGCACTGGGTGAGAGAACATGTTTTTGTCCAATCTTGTTATTTTTAACTTTCTCAGTGGAAAAGCTTTCGTATGCATGATCATATTTCAATAACTCTTTTTGCACTGATACCTGGAACTTGTAAGGAGTCCATTTTACAAGATTAATCGACACTGAAGAAAACATCGTGGCGCCCCTCTAAAACACGCACTCCTTAAAGCCAGGATTAGCAGATTTTGCCTGCAGAGGCACCTGCAAGCTTTCATTACACTTCACCCAGCTTTTAACTCTCCCAACTGAAATCATAGGGGTCGGAGAGCAGTTGGCATCCTTATGAGGTGCAGTCACAAGATGTCTCAGCACTTGCCAAATGAGCTTCCAATGCCAGTGAGGGTATCCCGCTGGCTGGCAACCTGTCCAGTGCAGCTTGTCTCAACCTGGCCAAAGCGGGCTTTTGAGTTCTCCACGAACGCTGACTGCCGTTCCCGGTTGGTCTGGTCAATGGCGGACGTGCGCTGAAGCTTCTGCTGCAGCAGGTCAATGTCGCCCGTGGTAGTCTTGGCAACTCCAACGAGCTGCAAGGCAAACATGCCACTGTGTCATGCCTGCCATGAACGTGCCATTTCGTTCCACTCCTCTGCTAACTAAAGGTTGTTAAAAGAAGTACATGGAGTTTGCATGTACACATGCTTCAGTGGGAACGGAGTTGGGGAATTGAGAAACAAGAGGAATTGGCTACATAGAGGTTCGTTACATCCAGGTTTAATTGTATCTATTATTATCTAAGAGCTCCTGAGTGCAAGTAGCTCCCTATTCATTAGGAAGTGATAATCCACTGAAACAGGGCAACTTGAATTTGCGATCAATGTCCTCAAATTGAAAAGGGGTCTTAGAGGAACAAGAATCAACAGCAAAGGCATTAGGAGTGGAGTTTCTTTTGATAGATAGCGCTGCCTGCCTCAGTTTCATTACCTCTTCAGCAGTTGCAGTAAGTGCAGCCTCAGTCTTGCTGTGGGCTCGCACAAGAGCGGCCTGTTCGTCCCTCTCAACTGAAGTCTTTGAGAGTACCTGAAAATAAAGTTTGCCTCGCATTGGTACAACATACAAGACAACGCTTGCAAACTGTCATTGGGATCAACACCACAACAAAATGGCTACCATAGATATGCCAGCAGCACAGTGCAGATATCAAAGAATCTGTACGAGACAAAAATGAGTTGCTTTGAAAAACCAAAAAAAGCATGCAAGCTACTTTACCTGCTCTGTTGCATCCAAGCTCAGCTTCGTGTCCTGGAGCTGAGCAGCTGTTGCTTCGAGCCGCTTAGTCGTTTCCGCGACCACCTGCTTTGTTTTTTCAAAAAGCTGCGTAACCTGGAAAAAAAAATGATAAGGGGTATGTGGTTAAGGTTGCTTATGAGAAGGTGAAGAGCACACGATTTATTTCAGCGAATCCCCCTCCCCCAGCCCCCATTAGAGCAGAGAGAGAAAACATTTCGCCCAACGGTTGCAACGAAGAGAAGCTTCACCTTATGCATAAAGACAGAATAAAAAAAAGGACACTCACTGTTGAAAGCTTTTCTGCCAGGGAATCCATTTGTGCTTCTTTCTCCAGGATTTCCTGTGACTGGCTGTTCAGTCTGCATTCCATGTTCCTAGGGGAAAAAAGAAAATGATATATAGTAACCAAGCTCTGGAACCTAGAAACAAGCACAGAAAACCCCCAAAACAGGAGGTGGCTACAGTGAACCACTGTTGAAAACTACCAAAAGATTTCAATTAAGACAGATACTATTTAAAGTCAGTCAGGTAAGGCAGGCTATGACAGTAGCACCACTTGCTAGTTAAAATTGCAGTTACAGCATCATTTCTTTAAGAAAAGTGATGCAGTTGACAACAGCTACGATCCTTGCACCAATGGAAGGTCACACAATAAGACCAGTGCCCAAATTTCACTGCAGAATGCCACTAACAGAACTGCCTTGCTCTCTGTAGAGTTTCGCAATTGGAGTCATCTTTTGAACAGGTGACACTGGATATAACTTGCTAATCAAGACAAGATTTTTTTCATATCCATGGCAATTTAGTCACGCAGTCTGATCAGCTGTTGGTTCCTCTGATAGTAATTGCTGCAAAGAAAAAGCTGTCTTCCAAGCAATTGTTTGCTATACACTGAGGCTTCAGCAGGCGAGGTACCTGTAGTTCTCCTGGTCCACAAAGATTCCATTCTTGTCTCTGGTCGCAGCGAGGTCCCGCCGCAGTCTCTCTATCTCCTCTGTGTACTCCTGTCACAATGAAACGAGAAACACAATATGGGGCAAGCATTTTTGGCATCACAAGAATGAAAGCCGAGATGCAAGCTCACAATATTTCACATTCAGTCTACGAACTTGAAGGCAACTGAAAATTTGTTCAGAGTTACATGAAGTCCAAATCATAGTAGGAATTTTGAATACACTTGGTATTGAAAGGGCCAAAGCCTCCATTTGGATAAACAGGAACCAAGATGAAGCGAGATCCAACTTCGCTTGGATCGTAGCCATGTTTGAAACAGAAAGGCACAAAGGGACGAGGACACAAAGGAACATGAGACAACGGCGCTTGTCCTGTTGCTTCACTTTCCTTTTTGTCCTCTTCCCTTCTGCACCTTTCTGTTTCAAACATGGCTTCCAACTTGTCAGCTGTCTGTTAGGACTGCACCTGCAATACTATAAAAACCCACATATAATACAAGGTTGTTGTCCAGATTTTAGCATGTCAAATTTCCACCTCGCACTACATGTGGATCTGAACAATTTTCGACCAAAATCCGCAGTTCCGGTTTTGCTATTATTGAGTGTGATTTCATGACGACTCCTGCGAGAGGTGGCGCTATCTAGCGGTGGCGTAGGTCGCTAGTAGCGATTTCAACATCATTTCACTATGCTGACCTCACCTTGCAATGCCCAGAACTGATGGCATCTCGCATGGTATAGGGCCGCAAAAGCAGAAATTGGCTGCTTTTAAAAGGAGAGTAATCACAGCTGCCAAAAGCATCGGGACCACGTCAAGCGCTGCTACATAGCCTGGATGAGGCAGGGAAAGCCTGCCGTTATACTGCCGCCGGACACTGGCCTCTCCAGCCATGCTGTGCAGTTGAATTGTGGACACTCGGGCCAGCATTCCCGAGGAGCTTGCCGGTTGTGGTTTCAAGAAATGCAGGATATCGAATGCGCTCAACGGTACCGAAGGTGCGTTACTATGAAAAGGTATCTCTGGTTTGGTTTGGTTTATGGGGTTTAACGTCCCAAAGCGACTAAGGCTATGTATGAGAGACGCCGTAGTGGAGGGCTCCGGAAATTTCGAACAAGGGCTTCTCGGAAGACATCACGCCCGACAACAACGATCACTAAAGCTCAGACTATGAACATTTCTGAAGAGCGCATGCTCGTGGCGCAAAACGAGAGTAGTCACCAGCGCGGCGCCTCTGTGCCTGCCGTTCGCGCTACATGCGTCTTATTAGACGTGTCGGCATACACAAATAATCGGAGGGCATTCGGCTTCCGCAACTTCCGGAAGTCAAGCTGACTGCTTTTCCTCACTCCCATAATACGCAGACGAAAACTTCATTTCCATCCTTGCTATCTCCAAATTACACCTCGTATCATATGCAGGTCAGCATATATGCGGGTTCCACAATGCAATATGCAGCTTGACTCTAGGCTTGCTAGAAGGACATTAATCTACACCAAAAACCTATAAATGCAATCCCCTGCAGCACAATAATTAAGCCAAAAGTCAGTTCTTCAGGTACTAATGGTGCTGCTTATGATCACACACGTTATGTTCAACAAGTCTGACAATTCCAGGTGCATGCTATTTTGAGCGTGGGCCATAAAAGCAGGGTGCATGTGGCAGTGAATCAAACTTAATCTCACAAAAGGTAGCAAAAGAAGTGAAAAAAAGAAAAGAAAAGCAGCAAGCCGGTCCTTACCTTGATGAGAGCCTTTTTGGTCATCTTCTGGTTGATCTCTGGGCGGTTGGTTATGTTCTTGGCACGGTGGGCATAGTCCAGGGTGCTCAACGTTTCTTCAAGGTTGGACATGTCTGGTGAAATGGTCGCAATGATGGAAGTCTTGGTGCGGCCGCCCAAGGAGTCCTGCAGGAGCCTCGTCAGTTTGCTTTCCCTGTATGGAGAAAGAGAAAAAGAAAAAAAAAGAAAGAAGGAATGACTGAAAAACCAAAAAAAAAAAGCAAGACGGCCAGTTGTTTCTTTACTAGAATTAGTGACCCGCCAAAGTGAAACTCAAGGCAAGGTTTCTGATACACAGGTGACTGGCAGCAAGAACATTATTGCAGCACGGTTTTACTCCTCATGTTTACAGATGATAACAAGAAGGGCTTCGCAGTAAAGGATGAATACCGTATTTACTCGTGTAATGAACGCACCCCATTTTTTTGACGCTTAGTCTGCTGATGATTATATCATATCCTAGCAGGTGCCCTTTTTTTGAAGTACGAGACAACTAAGTACTACTACAAAGCACCATCTGTCTAATGACCAGACTAGTATACTTCATCCCATGGGATGAACAGCCAATAAAAATGTTGGAATCAGATAAGCATTAGAAATCGAGCATAGTCAAAAAGTTTCTCTGTTCGAGCTGTCAAATTATAGACTGTAGCAAATTGTTTTGATTTCACTTCAATCTGAAAGCTGGGGGCTATGCTCTGTGTACTTAAATTTGGCCCTCTTTTGGCAGCATTATGGGCTGCTACGCGAGTTGCACTTCTGAGTTTCAAATAAACGTTACTGCCTGTACTCATGAGCCTGGAAATCGTAGAGGGGAATGAGTTTTGTTTAATTTAGAAGAGAAGTTGTACTGGATGTGGTGTTTATTTCGTCAGCGTACTTATGCCCCCCCCTTTTTTTTACTGCCTCATATTTTTTTCTGAATATTTTACCCCACATGATGAACGCACCTCACAAATTTTACTGAAATTTTGTGAAAAAGAAAAGTGCATTAATTATGCGAGTAAATGCGATATCTGCGGTAAAAATTGATCAATGCAGTAAAAGCTTGTCAATTCCAATTTCAAGGGACTGGGAAAAAAATGTTTGAATTATCAAATGACCCGAAAAAAAAAAAAAAACTTATGAAATGGTAAATTTATTTGGTGAAAGACTGGGAAATGGTTGCCAAATTTTAAGGTGAGGACAGCGAGTCACAGACTGTTTTTCACGTTTCCGTCAATGCTTTATTGCATGCACACTGTCAGGAGCATCGAAGCAAAACAACTCCAATATCATAAGGGCCGCCCGCATTCTTCACGATGCGACGCAGTGTAGCTACACTGCTATCACGTCACATTAATCATAAGCAGCAAAGTCATGCGTGAGGAGGCTTCACCGCCTGAACGGCACGTGACAAGCGCGCAATTTAGGTGCACTGGAGGAACACAACTACGCAGACGCAAGCGAAGGAGACGGCGCTGAAGGCGCGAGAAAAGAAAGAGGGCAGCTGTGTTAGGCTGGCTGCTGATGCTGGCTGCTGATGCTGGCTGGACGAACCGCCGTCGCTGCGAGCTGGCGCAAGGGCCAGAAAGGTAGAACCGAAAGTAAGCCGTCGAAATGTTCTTAGACACGGGGCCGCCTGTTCGTTGTCACACCTGCCGTCACGCGCACGTAAGAGGTGTGCGAGCAACTATGCAGCATGGAATTAAGATTTTTGAGCAGAGCTGTTCCGATGATCTCTTGCCGTACCGATCATACCTAGACGCGGTCTCCCTTCAGAAGCCCATTCAAATTAATCGGTGCACGACCCGTAGCAAACGAATCGGAGAACGTCAGACACAACAGATTTTCATGGTTGCTGGCCAGGATAAGCCGGTTGTTCGAATTATCTGGGTTTCTGAATTAACAAGCTTTTACTGTGCGTTGGTTTCAGTCTAGCAGTGGAGAAATTAAGCATATTAACTCTTTCGCTACCGTGCCATAGGCCATCGTTCGCATATGATCGATTCAAATCGCCCACGCAAAAAAGCTCATTTTGTAGCGTCGTGGACGTGCTCCGCCATCTAGTTAGCGAGCTCAACAACAGCTCTTTCGATTGCAGCCTTGGCTTCAGTGTTTTGACATGAGGGGGGGCCATGAAAAATAAAACTTTGAACGGCCGCAGCAGTGTCAGCCGGAGAAAATGGCGTCCGCATCGCCGCGCCCTCCTTGAAAGCGAAAGCTGACACTGAGCACGTCGGCCGGTTTCGGTTTCATTTTTTGCGACGAAAGCAGCGGTTATTAGTCTGGCAACTATGTACAAACGTCAGATTTCGGTTTCGACAGCGAGACTTCACCTCGGGAGCCTGGAACGTCAGTGCGTACTTGCATGTAAGTTCTGTTTTCGTTCGCTGTGTGTTTTCTGCGGTGCATACGGTTCGTAATTGATGACAGTCATTTATCTTTGTGCTTCAGGGTCTTCACAACGTATGGCGAACACAGTTCGCCAAATGCTCAAGGTCGCGTCGCGTTTCTCAACCACGACGACAGCTAGGTGTCCATATCGGCACATCGCTGCGGAGCGGCGCTCGGAGATTCGCTCGACCTCGACTTTTTTTGGTGCTCTTCACGACGGAAATGATGAAGACCGTGTGCGGAAACACTAATAAGTATGCATGGATGAAGAATTTGAGCAAGCAAACATACGCTCGGTGTGACGGCTCATGGGAAGACGTGAATCTGTTGGAGATCCTGATGTTCATTGGAATCATCATATACATTGGAATTGTTGACCTGCCACGACTATATCTCTAGTGGAATACCAGAATAATCTATTCTAGCCCTCTGCCATCAAAAATCATTTCTCAAAACTGGTTTTTCACTTTTTTTGTTTCTTTTTTTGCACGAAACGGATCCGGATGATTCAGCGGCGGCAGCATCTATTGGCAAGACTTAGAAAGTGTCCTGGCTTTTGAACCACATCGATAAAACTTATTTCATCGATCCTGATGTTTTAGAGCTTGCCTAAAAGGCCAAATTTTATCAGCTGGCTTTCAGAGAGCAGCTCTATCAAGAAATCTTCGACTATGATGAGGGAAAAGAAGTCCACGCCCTCAATCCTCCCATAGAATCCATTCAACACCAACCGAAAAAAATGAAAAAAAGAAGAAACTTCAAGCTTGGCTATCAGAGAGCAAGGGAGGAGCAAAAATAAAACCTTATGTGAAGCACCTGTCAGTCTACCTCTGCTTCACATCTTCACCCCTGATTGCTCTTCACAGTGGCACCACAGTCACGACCCCAGACAGGCCATGGAAAGTGCAGTAATTTTTTTTCATAGCTGTAACTGTGAATAATGACAGCTATAAACATGTGCCACAGTTTGTATATTCCAGTTTTTCTCTAATGAAGTGCTGGCTTAGTGCAGCCGGTAATTTTTGTTTTTCCTATATACTTTTCACAAATAAATGTTCATTTACTTTCGCACACAAAACTCATCTGTTTGTTTCATTCAGAAGTGTAACTAATAAGCTACAATTTCATATATTGCAATATGTGCTGGGTGTGTTAGTTCTTGTGAAAAAAAAATTTCTTTCAGTACACTCCAAATCGTCCATATTTCCGCGGTAGCGAAAGAGTTAACAGGTGTGAGTACAGCTAGGTCGCAAGATTTAGCTAGATGTTTCGCAAAATGTTATTTACAAGCTCTCTCAAGCAAATGAGCATTATAAAAAGCAAACTGAAAGCATACCTGTAAGGTACATGCGGTGCCTTGTCCACCAAAGCAGTTATGACACGCCCCAAGGTAAGAAGAGACTGGTTAATGTTGCCTGCACAGAGTGTGGAAAAATGAGGAAGCACAGTCAGCTGCTGGAAAAAACGTGGTATGCTTTCCTTGTTATTCTGCGGGGCGTGCTTGCTATTCCATGGGGCATGGCACTTAAAGTTGAAAGCACAACAAAAACATAGGGCTAGGCACAGGCAGCCACAGTACAAAAAGAAATACATCAGAAGAAATCACACCAATGTTTTGAACTCTTTCTAAACAGTTTTCCTCTTCATGACTACCACTTACGAGACATTTTAAACCTCAGTGCAGAAATAAAATTCATCCTGTGCAAGCTTTCTTTTCACTGCTATCGGTGCAAATCTTAGAAAAACTTGTGTGCCGTCCCTATTCCATTTGTTTTCAACCAACACAGATCCACTGCTACCCTCTACACTCAGTGCTAATAGCGAAAGTGAGAGCAGGAGAAGAAAGGCACTTGCCTGCTTCCCGGGCTCTCCGTTCAATAGCGCCAGAGCGGCCAATGTTCTCACTGCCCGCAAGGTCAACCTTTGGAGAGAATGATGTCATCAGGAAATAGGCCAGCAGTACAAACTACAAGACTAACACGAAAGGTAGTGGCAAGTCCAAACCAGTGGCTAGAAAAGTGCACCAATATGCAATTTACGGCCAACTGTACGACTGGATATGCTGGCAGTCTAGGTCAGTGGTCACAGAAAATGAGTCACACCTAAAAATATAATATGCTGACACAAAAGCTCAACACGAGACCAAGCAAGCAAAACATTTCAAGTCTGTGCATGACATTCACAGCATGGAAAGTAATACCCCTGCCACACGGCAAATTTAATGTCATTCCCATCGAATGACATTCGTTCGACTTAATGTCATTTTTTCTGCGCGCTGCTACACGGCAAAAACTAATGTCATTTGCAAATGATGGCGATTGCGATGGAAAAAGAGTACAGTGAGTACAGCATACAAAAATTTCGATGTATGCTTCAGTACGATGCAAAAAGTATTGCTTTGCTAATGGAAACCGATTCTAAAATCTTCATCCTCATTTTAATCAACGTATTTAGATAGGCGCGCTGTGCGAGGGATCTAAAAACGTTGATTTCAATAACGTGTTGATCACTGCTATCCACCACAAGTCCAAGCCAAGCCAAACCTCAGCCAGCGGCGGCAGGCAAATGGCGGACGTCATATTGTGAAATGCTCCCTATGGTGAAATTACAGTATTAGCTGTGCGTCCGCAAAAGCTTTGCGCATGCTACGGGCGCACCTTGCGCGCACTGCCGCCCGTCCTCGCAACAGTTTTAGTAGGGAGCACGGTGGTTGGGTGTGACTAGCGTAGCGCGCGAGAAGCATAACATACTGTGGCGCCATCTAGGCGATAGCAAGTCAAACCTCCTGAACTGAGTGCCGAAAAAACGTTTTTCTCTTTTATTAACGGCAGTAATGAATGCATTCGAAGGCTTTGTTTTTTTTTATGTAAATCAATTGGATGAAATGAAAATGTAGATTCTAGTGCAAAGTTGGAGAAATACTTCGCTCGGGGTCGTTGCTATGACGACAGTGTACGCCGTACATAGTTAAGCCTAGCATCAAGAAATTCTGAAATTTATCTCAAAAGCGACTGATATTTCAAACCTATATTGTTACGGAGGGATGAGAATGCACAAAATAAAAGTGAATACAACCGTTTAGAGCAAGCTATCGCTTCGAAAAATGCAGCGGCGACGCAGTATTCCGCCCGAAGCGGGCGAGCTGGGCGTCGCCATGTTGTGAATGTTAACCACGCAAGGCTGGTAGCGAGAGTGTTTTATTTTTTTCCAATTCTATTTGGCATTTTTATATACATAAATGAACGACAGCACAATCGTAGGGACGCGGAAATATTACAGTGCTTGTGACGTTTTTGTAATCGTGTTTTTCGCAGTATATTCTCACCAAGTCTCTGGTGTCGAGGAAACACATTAGCTCGGACGTCGCAGGCGAATGTGTTCAGGGAACTCATTCGATACCTAATGTCGTTTTCATCGAATGACATTAGATTTTCTCGTGTGGCAGCAAACTAATGTCGTTTTGAACGAATGTCATTCGATGGGAATGACATTAAATTTGCCGTGTGGCAGGGGTATAAAACTCAGAAAACCTAAAGTTCAGTCTCACAAAACAAAGAGTACCGTAAAAGATGAAAAAGACGCCAGTTATGACTGGCCACCATGCATCTGGCCCAATCACGTTCGTAATTTTGGCTTTCTTGCCCAGAGTGCAATGTGCTGTTGGAAGCAATGAATAACACATGTGCCTTTGCAATACTGCATGGTATTTGATACCGTAAGGACGAATGTAGGAATTCTCGAACACACTGAACTGGTCATCACAGAATACTCAGAGATTATATTGCTTGTTAGTACAAGTTTTTAATATGCACAAAAAACATCAAGAACCAGAAACCAAAATCAGAACTTTAGTGTGCAATTGATGGCAGTGCTTTGCAACATGACATAACAGTGGCATTACAAAGTTCAGCAGAGCGAATCTGCGTGCCTGCTTTGATCAGCAGGCAAGCGGAATCACATGAGCAGACCAATTTGTTCTGCTCACATGCGGAGCAGAGGTACTGAAACAACCCGTACAGCAAGGGAACTGCTGCTTCACACTCTCTCTAATTAGACATTCCAGCTCACTAATAAATAACACCTGAAACATTTTGTTTTACAAAATGTTATAAACAAGCAATTTCCTTTTCTTCGCAGTGGGACAATAAAGCATTCCTCTCTTGATTGCTATACTTCCAACTTTTATCACCAGGGGTGACCCCAGCAGCTAAGTAAAATACAATTTCCTGTGTAGCCACTGCACTGGCTCTGGTGTTCAGCTGCTGATACCAATGTCGCGGGTTTGTTCCCAGCCACGGTAGCCATATTTCGATGAAGGAGATAACAGAAATACCAGTGGGCTATGCAATGTGCATTGAAGAAACCCACGCAGTCTAAATTGATATGGAGCCTTTCACTACTGCGTCCCTCATAGCCCAAGCGTCACTAACAATTCTGTGCGCTCAGCACGAGCAGAGTGAGTGCACAAAAATGTACCGCTGAAACCGTCTATTTGAAGTAAAATTCACGCTTCTGAACTGAAAGCGATGGCACTGCTCATAATATGTGAACTAGGCCAGTGCAGAACAGGAAGCAAGACTGGCAACATTTACACCCCAACATATGCAAAAGAATGTTCAGAAATCGCCCGAGATGCAGACGTGGGGAACTAATGAAAAATATCCACTAGTCACGAGTCAAAACATACATGATGGATGTATATTTTTGCACATGTGATAAGAACTGAGAGCAGAACCAACAATAAAAGTTGCATAAAGACAAGTGAACCTCAAAAATAAAACCCTGAAGTTGCATTATGACAGCAGCTACGTTTGGAGTCAATGGTTTTGGTTAAGAACAACTCAACTTATGATGCAGGTTTTCAATGTTTCCAGAGTCCACGTAACGAGCAGCCTTGACAGTGTACACTGGATGAATAATGCCACTTGCCACGAATGTCAAATGAAAAACTTATAGAAAAATTTCTGAACATCAGCGCCAACCAAAACGTTGACAACTCGAGCAGCTTGGCATGTCACTCACCAGGTTGAGCTTTCCAGTCTTGACCAGCTCCTCACCATCATCAGTCATTTCACGGATGTGGACCGTGACTGCAAAGACTGTGTGGCTGCGTGACGAGGTTGCATTTAGCAGTGTGGCTGCAGTCTGACGCTTTGCGGCGCCCTTCTCAAGAATGAAGAAGACCTCCTCCCGGTTGTGCACCGTTATCTCTTCAAGGCCTTGGATTATTACGGAGCCCTAGGAATGCAAAAAAGAACAACGGAAATGAAACGGCATGCTACATACTTCACTATTCAGAGATGCGCAGCTATTTTACTTAGATTTTGGCGTGAATACCAGAGGCTAGGCTACACTGCACCTCCCTTTCCACTTCGTTTCTGAACTCAGTCACCATGTATCGCCACAAGTAGGGTTTGAAGTTATCTGCCACGCGCTCACCCATTTCCATTCATAAAGCTTAGGACTTATTTCACCCCGCCTTTTGAACAGAAAGATGGGTAAACAATGCCACATGCCTTCCTAGTAGAGTCCTCGTAAATCTTCAATCTCGACGTGTCCTCGTGTGCACTAAGCAGATCGAACAGCTCTTCATTGTACAGCTCGAGGAAGGAGACCTTGATAGTGAACTCAAGTTCTTGTAACTGGAGCTCTTCGAAGAGCTGATGCAGCGTGCGAGGAATTATCCCGGCCAGAGGGTCATCAGCCCAGCCCAGGTTAACATTGGATCGTTCCCCCTCCATGGTGAACGTCTTTCCAGTGCCTGTTTGGCCATATCTATAAAAGCAAAAAAAAGAAGCAATTTCATAATCAAAAGAAGCATAATCAAACATAGGGATGGTGGAAAGTGTGGGAGTATATATATGCACAGGAAATAAACCTGAATTTATTATTTCCGCTCTAGTTTTGATAACAGCTAAGCAACTGCCATAGTAAAGCAGTGGCTTTTGTAGCAGTTGACTGTGCATACTAATAGCTGTCATGCCATAATGCGATGAGAACAAGAAAGAAACAGCTTATAAGTTATAAAAATATTAGGATTTGCGACAAAAGAAGAAAATGAGCCAAATAGACGTAAGATAAGCAAATCACGGCAGCAACAACACAGGTACATAGCGTCTATTAAAAAGTACCAAACTGCCAGCTACATACTGAACACAGAAAATATTCATTCACATTGACAAAACCACACAGCAGCTTAAATATTTCTAGCTGAAGGACTGCACCTTGAATTACCCTGAGCCCACTGACATCCCCGAGTTCAACACATTGCTGACGCTTCAGTGAAACTACAACTTGCGCAACCACAATATGAATATATGTAAGAGTGATATGCAAGGTTTTGGGCAGGGCTCGCAACAGTGAAACTAAGCTGGACGAATTAAAGTTTTAAAACTAACAACTTGCAGCCGAAGATAACAAGTGAAACTAGCCTTAGAAAACAGCACATTCGCTTTTCTTTTGGCTCATTACACACCATTTGCACATCATGAGCGAGTGGCGTTCCTCACGAAGTCAACATTTCCCAGCAGTAAACCCAACAAACCAGTAAAGTGATGAATAGTTCAGAGTAATCAAGACACGCCGGCAATAATATGAAGACTCGGCTTTCAGTACACTCACGCGAACACAGTGCAGTTGTAGCCCATCATGACCTCGGCTATGGTGGGCCCCATGACCGCCTGGTACACGTCGATCTGCAAGGCCAAAAAAAGTTTAAAACAAGTGCCAGTGCGTCAAGAAGAGAGACCCCCGCGAGCGAGGTGAACAAAAGCATGCATGGTTAGATTACAAGCTTACCTGCTTTGCTTCGGGTCCAAACACTTTATCAAAAGTGAACGACTTGCGGAGGGAGCGCTCTGGCACGACGCGGTCATTTACAAGGATCTCTTTCTTGTCCGGGACAACCTCGACCGCTCTAATGAAGCCGCTCTTCTTCTCCAGTGTGTTCGGGGGCCTAACCAGAGATGTTGCCATAAGCTCACCATGCCTCCAGACAAAAAACAATTCTGCGACACGATTCACTCGCAAGGTAACAAAACACAACGCGTAACGGGCGACGGAAACTACCGTAAACTTACCGACACCGCACAAAAACTTGAATGTGCTGGTTGCCCAATTTCTTCGTAGCCATGGCGCTCATTAGAGGAGGCAGAAACACGGGAACATCAACATGCACCGGCTGCCGATAGCTTCTTCTTTGCCCTAACGTTCGAAACTGCCAACCAGCCAAATATTCTTCTTCGTCTTCACTGCTTCTATTTGAACCACAGTTCCTGCACGAGCCTCTCTTCAAACTCGTAACCTCATTGGTCACAAGCTTAACACGTGATATGCTGCTGTTGATAGCAATTCAATCATCCTTGAATTCAAGTGCAGTTTCGTTTATTTTTTATGACTATTCTTCTCTTAAGCTTCTCAGGAGAGTAAAAAAAATATACTGTCTATTGACCTGTAATGTCCAGCTTACATGAAACAGTATGCGAGTGAGCACTTTTGAAAATCTCAGCAAACCGTTAGACAAGACGAGAGACAAGGAGGGAGGGTGGGAAGGGTTTGTTTTCATCACGTGCTCTTTCTCATGCTCTTTCTCCCTTCCGCTCGGGATCGTACGGTTGTTGGAATACGGAACACCCCCATGATCATGCCCATGATGGACATTTTACGAGTTGTGTGTGCTTGAAGCCTTGAAACGTGTTCAGTGCTTATTACGCTGTCAGCCATAACAGACAGCTGTCAGCTTTGGTACAGATGAAAAGTGGAAGTGTTACAGCGCTCGTGATGTGGCGCGTTCGCGCGGCAGTTCGTCGTTCTCGCGAATGCTCTCGATCTAGCAACGTGGGCTTGACCAGCATTGCCTCGTGAAGACAGCATTCGAATCCGGCGCTATTTTCAACGATTATGTCTTCAGAGAATCGCAAAATGCCCAGCCAAACCACTATGGCTCTGCAGCCGATAATCAGTTCTGTGCAGCGCATGGCCCTTTACGAAACGAAACTGGTACGGCCTGTGTTTGCTTTGGCCTTAATTTTGCGTTGCCGTTATGTCCCAGTCGCTTATATTTGCTCATCGTAACGCGTAAGAGCCGCGCGTTGATGCATGTTTTACCAGAAGGGCTACTCAGATGCAAACGCACGTCGTGAACCTATGCGCATGTTGATCGTGTATGCGCAGAACCTCAGCAAGAAAGCAGCGCTGTATTTCTCACCAATTATGCCTTTAGATTGGCCTTGAATGTAATGCAAGGCTGTGTGTTGGTTTGTTGACTTGTGCTGCGAATTATAATTGTCATTTCTCACCATATGCCTTATGGCACACTTTTCGAATATAATAATAAAAGAAAACTATCATTCGTGGAACAGTGCACAATGCATACCTTGGAAGTCCTTTAAAAATGTTGCTGCTCAGACTGAAACCTAGGACTTCTAGGCTCGTGGGTCTGTTGTTCGTACAGTGCATGCACATCTCAAGCATATGTTCCCTTATGTGCTGCTTTGCAGAAATACTATTTGGTTGGATCAAACAACACTCAGACCAAGTTTCGTGTGTTGGAGATTGACAGGACTGAACCGAACAAGCTAATTGTAATTGATGACAAGGTGCGTATTCCACACATTGCAACTGGTGCTTATGAGATAGAACTAATAATATTCACACATCTTTCCTTGCTTTGCTACACAGGTTGAATACAACAGTCGAGAGATTAGAGAATTCCTCAATGAAATAAGTCAGGGGAAAAAGCTTCCCAAAACTGGACAGAAGGGTAGCACTGGCCTCAACAGAACTGTGTCTGCATTTGGCATAGTAGGTAAGAGAGACATATCGCCTACATTTTGTTCAAGTAAAAGGGTTTTGCAATGGTGCAGTTTATCATGCTTATAGCTTGGGACAGAGGGTGCTAAATGTCTAGCCTTATCTATTGCAGGGTTTGTAAGGTTCTTGGAAGGATACTACATTATCCTGATCACAAAGAGAAGACGAATTGCCATTGTGGGCCATCATACTATTTACAAAGTGGAGGACACTCGAATGGTCTATCTGCCAAACAACACCGACCACAATCTCCATCCTGATGAGAACAGGTTCGTTTCAGCAAGCTTTGCCAGTTTATTTATTTATTTATTTATTTATTTATTTCAAATACCCTCATGGCCCTGAGGGCATTATTGAGGGGAGTGGAACAAGCACAGATAACAAAAATGAATACGATCACGGGTTACAGGACTACATATTGTTCACTGCACTGAGTTATTACAAATTTCAACAATTCATGGAAGCCTAGACGAAGAAGGAAAAAAAAAACGAGAAAAGAGAACAAAACCCAACAAAAACAAAACTACAAATCAAGAACACAGAGTTCATGTCGCACTACTAACCTAAGGGCACACATGTCATGAGCAAGAAAAGCAGGCAATCAACTTTTTCTTAAAATGCTCGAGATCGTCGGTGAGTGCCACATCTGCTGGCAAGTGATTCCACTCGGATGATGTAGTTGGAATGAAAGAATTTTGGCGAGCAGTAGTGTGACAAGGTGGAACGCCCACTTTGCGTGGATGGTCAATGCGCGATGAAACATACGTGGGTGGAATGAGCAAAGCGTTTTTCAAAACATGATTGAAATTGTAGATCTTAAAAAAAAGACAGAGTCGTGAAATTTTTCGGCGCAGTGAAAGTAATGGTAGTGACAATGTGCTTTTCATTTGTGTGACACTTGATGTACGGCCATAGTCGTGAAAGAATAGTTACTGCTCTCATTAGTTCTCGCAGCAGACTTTGCTGTTTATGTCTTGAAAATAATGTTCTCACTTCCATTCTTCTCTAGATACGTCAAGATTTTCCAGAATGTCGACTTGTCCAGCAATTTTTACTTCAGGTAAATAAGAACTGAACTAGTAAAGTCTGTCACAATTTTCAGATGTTTACATTGGAAGTTATTCTTCGTTTACTCTGACTGCCAGCATCATAAGGTCTTGCAGTAATACCTGTCAGAACCATTCTTGAATTCGCTGCCAAAAGCGCTTGCCCGAATGGTGCCATTCAGTTTTTGCTTGCTCCTAATCGTGTCTGGTATTAAAGTAACAAAGACAGCATCGCCGTAACATGAAAAGCTCCTGAAACCCTTTTAGTGGATATACATTGACAACAATGAACTGTAACACTTTAATAACCAAAACTTTTTGTTTTATGCATAGATTGTATACGAGACTAGCGTTTCATAAATTTTAGACCATTTGCAGAAATTAGCTCCCAGCAGAATGAACTAGTTTACACCACACATAATCTAATGAACTAAGGCTTATGCTGAAACAAGGTTCGGTTGCCAAGTGTTGCCTCTAAACACGTGCTACAGTGAGTATGCAAAATACGAGCTTTTAGCCACACCTCAAAAGCTTTCTTTCATTATAGAATGCGAGAACATGAAAACCGGCAACCCCACGAGCTGTTCTTGCATTTACAGTGTGTGTCATGACATATCACATGTCATTTTAACCTTGTTGACTTATCCAAGCATCCAAAGCTGGTAGCTACGCCAATACAGCCAAGCCAAGCTATGCAGAGAGCTTCTGTTACAGAAACAACGCTTGTCAGTCAGCATTTTCCCAGTGAGTCAACTCTTGGATGATGTCACCAGTCACATTTAGATGGCGGGAAAAACAAGTTGCTTCACTGACTGGCATGTGTGAAAAGAAGTTAATGTATCCAGTGTGTGCATGAATAGCCATAGACATGTTCTAGGATTTGTGAGCTCCATTTTCCGGAAGCAGATAGGATATAAAATTAGAGTTTGTTTAAAGGGCCACAGAGGTTAACTCCATGCAATTTTTGTTCTTCGTAAAATTTGATTGCTTGTCATTTTGGGGCTCTACTGACCTTCATTCAGCAGCAAAAAGAGTATTTATTATTGCTGAGAAGTTTAAAGTTGAAAATGAAATATTTTTTTCCCCGTAACTTGATATAAATTTGTGACACTGGTGACATCTAGTGTTATGGACTCCATGATTGCTGGCTGGAATCAGATGGCAGTGTGGTCTAGCATCGGAGACTTGAAAACAAAATTGTACTTGATGTCATTGCAGTTGACTTGTAAAAACACCTTTTGATGGTGATAGCGTCGTTTAGCTTCTCCCATTTCTAGCTTGTAAAGCTTCATTTTCAATGGACGCAGATTAATATCATTAGAAATCGTAATCTGTCGATACAGGCAGCCTTCAACTTCAGTTTCTCCACAGTGTTCACGTTGACATGGCTTGAGTAACACCTAGGTCATCTACTGTATGAGCCGAGCATGTCTTTTTTTTTCTTTTGTCACAGAGAGTACTGCTCCTCTTTTCTTGCAGCTACAGTTATGATCTGACACACACGCTGCAGTATAACCTGACTCCACTGTCTTGCTTTGTGCCCAAGAAACCTACAACATTCAGGAGTGAGTCGGAAGACTCGCTGTCTTCACCAAAAGTTTCTGAAGTGGAAGTTGCTGACACCTGGGACTTGCTGCCGATTGATGTGAGGCTATGGTTTGGTTACTAACCATTAGAAGCAGCTGCCGTAGTGCTGTGAGAGCCAGATATCACACTTGTACTGCGCCTCTGTATTACTCGGACTGCTTTTCTGTGTCGGAATACTTCAACTGTGTGTAGAGCATGCATACTTCAGCAGTCAAAAGCACATCATTCCTGGATATGCTTAACCCTTTGACACACCATTCTTTGTTTCCATAAAAATGAAATATTTTTCCGCTTAAGTGGTATTTTCACGCCGTAAGAAAGACAATTTGTTTTTTTTCTAGTGCAAAATACCAGCAATTGATTTTTTGTAGGGATGTGCAAAATTTCATAAGAAGTGTCATTAATTGATGAAAATAGCAACATTGAAATGTCGTGACTTATCAAGTAAACAAGTAAATAATTTATATTTTGAAGGTGCACATTAAACTTGAAACTGTAAAAAAAAAAAGTTACTACTGGCTGCAAATTATACCTAAGGAAACATGGTAGACAAACGGCTACCCCGCTTGCTGTTTTGTAAAATGTTATTTACTATATTCATTATATGGCGTAAAAAACCAGCTTATTTGCAAGATAAAGAATGCGAAATTCACCTGAAACAAAGAAATCGCTGCTAGATTTAACCCACTCTCAGAAAGAGTTCGCTTTGGCATTCATTAATTTATAATACACGTGAGTGTTGGGATCACTGCTAATATATACAGCAGTTTTACCCTTTCTTACGACATGGTTAAATGTCAGTGGCAAAGTATTACAGCATTGTTGGAACAGTGAACAAATGTAGCTGAGGTGAAAAATTTAGTGAATGTGCTACAAAAGCTGCGGAAATAGCTCACGTTATGTAATGAAGCCGTAACACTGATTTTTTTCTAGTGCGGTGGTTTGGACTCTCCATTAAAGTCGGTGTAGACCGTCACTCTATTTGTGTGCGAACATGCAAAAGCCTTGCTTCACCTGACGTAGTATGGTTTGTTTTCTCTTTGTTGATGAAACACCATTTTGAAAGGTGTCGCTAATAATTCGAGGAAGACACCAGTAAAATGATGCAATGATTGCCTAGACTGGCCAGATGTGTTGTAACAAATGTGTCTTATCAAACAATTCGACCAAATGCCTTTTCTGTGCGAAATTTAAGCTCAAACAATTCACCGGTTCAGCTGAGAGAAGCATTCTGTGGCGTAGGTTTGTGGGACAATCTGTACATAAATGACCCAACTCTTGGTGTGCCCTGAATATCTACAGAAAGGTTTGTTTTATTGCAGGAAGGTTATAGGCCCTCATACAAGCTCCCTGGTAGACGATTTCGAAGTGTGGGCAAGGAGGCAAGCATAGAAAACCCATCCAATATTGTTTTCAGCAACGTCTCTGAAGGTCAGTGGCAGTGCATTGGTGTTTTTTCAGGACTTGTCAGCATTTTATTTTTTTTGGCCTTTATTATTGCTTTGTTTTATTATTGCTTTGTTTACTCGAGAGGCCTTCGCTCGAGGTTATCCTGAGTTTATGCTAAGCATTTTGCTGGTATTTGAATAATCATACATTTATTGTGAAATAGGTCTGCAACGTGTTTTATCAGCTTTGTAGTCTGTTGGTTCTTGCTAAAAAAAAGTGCAGCTAGTTGTTAAGGTATAAATTAACGAAATGCAGTCTCTATGTGTAATTGGTTACGATAACCTGACTGGTGACATGACATGCTTTTGCAGAAAAACAAATTATTTCCGCACAGTCATGCAAGCCACTTGAATGAAATACCTGCCACCGTAACTGAAGGGATGTACCTGCTTCAACCCAGCAAACCAAAAACCTCTCAGAGACATCTAGCTAGACGTCTCTCAGAGGTTTTTGGTTTGCTGGGAAGACCTTGTAATAATCCCAGGCAGCTGGGTTTACTAGCCAGTGCTGGGAACATGCATCCCACAGATTTTTGGTAATGACTGTACCTGTGATGTCACAGCTTAAAATAGCACTTGTGGTTTTCCTGGCTTTGTTCTGCTCTCATTTTGGCTGTTGTGATTTGGATAAGATAACTCTTAGTGTCACAACTTTGATGGTGTGAACTTTAGTAATGATTGATTGCGTTCTGAGGTTACCTCCAGGACTCTATTTCTGACAAGAAATTTTTGTTGTGAGCTATCTTGTCTAAAAGTGGCATTGTGCACCTTGCATGCCTAGAACAAGCAATATTTGCCATGGGTGTCTTACTTTATGAGCCTCTGAGGTGAGGAATAAAGGTAAAAAGCCATTCAAGGTTGGGTAGCACGAAGGTCAGCATAACATTATATATGCAGACCCTGTAGTTGGCAGCATGACATGATACTAGGGTTGTGGAACATTCGAATCTTATTGGGCTATAGACTACAGGTCGGGATGCATTTTTAAGCACAAAATATTCATACACTGCTAGTATTTTATTGTTTGTTTGTAAGTGATTGTTTAAGCTTTGCAGTCAGGCATTCCTTTAATTTAATTGGAGCACACATGCAGAACCGTAAGTTGATGTGTGTTGTTGTTTACATTGAAATTGTTTCTATGCAGGGGCATGCTTTGCAGGACGCACCAAACCAAACTGGAGGTATGTGTGGAACTCCTACCTTCTGGAACCTGTGGAGCTGCACACTGACTGGCTGCTATATGTTACACACGGCTTTGTCGGTCAGACAAGTATCTTTTTTTTTGTGTATGGTCTGTGCAAGATAGTTCACTGTTCTTGCAGAATTGCCCATTGTTTGTTGCCTTGAACATTGAAAACCAGATATTAGTGTATATGGGCGTCCCATATACCTCACGCTGATTGCTCGTCGTTCCCAGAAGTTTTCAGGAACAAGATTCCTCAAGAGAGGTGCTAACTGTGAGGTTAGTAAAGTCACGTCTATACTTGATTTTTCAGTGCTCTTTCTTTTGCTTGTTGGCTATAACTTGACAAATTTATATGTTGTGTCAGTAGAAGTTTTGTTTGAGGAACTTTCCTAACCATCAAATGAACCATCAACAACTTTCTCTTTGAATCATTTGGCAGGGTGATGTGGCAAATGAAGTGGAAACGGAACAGATTGTCCATGACTCATCAGTTTCGTCCTTCACAAGTGGCAACTTCACTTCCTTCGTCCAAGTCAGGGGCTCTATCCCATTCAGCTGGTCGCAAGACGTTTCCAAGATGGTGCCCAAGCCAGCCATTAATTGTATGTTGCAATTTCTGCCTTCATTTTATCAAAACTGCTAGTAGAGGTTGTAAGTGTGCAGCTCCCAATAAAGGGCACCACACGCCCAGCTGAGCTCCAGGAAACAAACGAATCTGAAACCAGAGGTCTCGGCAGATGAAAAAGTAGACATTGAGCACGAAGAGAGAATTGTGTGAATGTGCATGTTCTAAATAAGCCAGTTCAGCTTAATTGAGCATCTCTTTAGGATTTCTTGCAAAATTCTCCAGGGGAGGGGGGATGGCTAAACCAAAAGTACAATTGCTGCGAGGCTTTCCACTTTGTGCAGAGCTGTGCAGAGCTGTTTCATCTGTCTACATTTTATAGTCTCTTGTTATTGCATTGTATGGAACATACTTTTTTCACTTGGCAAACCACTGCGCGAACTTTTCGAATCTTCATGTCAAGTTCGCATTTCTACACATTTGAAATATGAAGAACGTAAAGGAATGCCAACCAAGTACAGAAGAATTCATTCGAGGGTTTGTTTCCTCAGGACAGTTAACATTTTGATAGAATATTCCTTGTTCCCTTGGAACACCCCCTCATGCCTACATGCATGGCATAAGGTCACTGACACAGTGGCAGGGGCAGATTTATGGGCCATTCTTGTAGGGGTTGGTTTGGGAGGTTCCATTTGAATCATGTATTTCTTCGCACTTCTTTCATTGAAAAAATTGGGTTAAGCATTGTTTACCTATGTAAAATTTCTTGCTTGGGGGGGGGGGGGGGGGGGGAGTGGGGTGACTGCTCTCCCCCCTCTTATAAATCTGCCCCTGCCTGGTGACCACAAGAGTTTTGGTGTGTGTGCTTAAAATCTAGCTGCACTTCGGCCGTAATCGCACCCTGATGAAGGAACGGCGCATGTTCCGGAACAATGGGTTCTCTTTTCCCGCAAGAATCTCTGAACATGGTTGCCATTTCATTTTCTTCTTTATTAGTGCATCTCCAGCCAGGCAGATTTCTGTCGAATGTTTTCTTTAGAACCGGCACCTGAAATATAGTGTTAATGCAGAGGGTAATTGTGTTCACCCCTCTCTCCAGTGGACCTGGTGGACCCATACTGCTTTGCAGCAGGCCGGCACTTCAATCTGCTGCTGCGCCAGTATGGTGCGCCAGTAGTGGTGCTTAACCTGGTGAAGAAGCGTGAAAAGCGTCGCCACGAGAGCTTGCTCAGCGACCCATTCCTGGACAGCATTGACTACCTTAACCAGTTCCTGCCTCGCACTCACCACATTGCCTACCTGGCCTTCGACATGGCTCGGAAGAACAAGTCGTTAGTGCCCCAGCTGTTTATATTGCCATTCCCAGGTCCTCTGCCATACTGAGCTCATGGGGCAAAAGTACACCAAAGTGATACTCCTTCTTTTTGGCATGAGTTCAGACAGATGGCTAAGGAACACTGCTTATTGAAAATGCACCACTAAAGGCACATACACTAGCACCACCTGGTAGTGCAAAACACAAGCTTCCTAGACAGTGTAGGATGTTAGGCAATGTCACCTACACTGCAGATGTGTGATGTCATAATGGGTCACTAAGATATGCACTAATATGAAATGTTTAAATGCCTCTCGGTAAATGCTAGTGTTGTAAAATCTCCTTAAAATTTGTAACAGCTAGCAAATGCAAAAGTTTGTTGCAGGTAGCAAAGGGTTCAGGGCACCCTTAACTTTTGTGATACCACTGTACCTTGCTTGAGACCCAGGTTTATTTCCCCATCTGAATATTCTTCCTGTGTAACTGAGCTGAAAGTACAACTGTTACTTGTCTGTTCATTACTTACTTAATCAGATTAGTTATTTGAGCGCTTAACTCTTAGCAAGACCCCTGCACTGCTTAAACATTGGTTTAGAGACAGTTGTTGGGTGTTGTAAGCAAAATAGTTTTTACTGTGCAGCTCAAAGTGTCAAGCTTATAGTTTATGGTCTGCTTCTTTTGTATATATTTAGGAACAGAAACAAATGAAGTACTGCCTAAGTCCTTTAAGGACCCTAGTGTGCTTATGTTCTTTTGTCACTTGTCACTGCGATTTAAAGGGATACTGAAGCAAAATCTGAAAATTGAGCACAAACGCTGAAAATAGATTCTTGAAATGTGATTACACCGAAATCTAGTCGTCACTGCGCATATTTTTCAGCGCATGGTTTTATTTTCGATGTTTCATGAGCGTGCGCCAAGCCCTCCCGGCCAGCGCGAGGTGAAGAACGTGACGTCATGGCACCCTCCCGCGGCAACAAATATGGCAGCGACCTTCAATGCATGAAACCTCACTTCGGACTGGTTTAGTCATTGTTGCTGGCTTCTTCAGAGCGTTCACTGGCCATAAAGGGGCCACCGGTTGTTCGCTTTGTCTCCTGTCACCCATAAGAAAGCTTATGAGTAATAATTTGTTTTATTTTTTTATTTAGAGTGACGATTCTGCCCCCTTTAGGCTAAGAGGGGTGTCAGTTTGTTGACAACAATGCTTCCCCTCCTAAACACCAGATGGCGCCACTAGTCTGAACATCATCGCACTTCTGTTTTAAAAGTGAGAATGTTAGAAATGGCGTAAGGTCCGGAAAAAGTAGTTGCATTTAGCGGACGTAAGCGTGCATACGGTTATGGTATATAGACAGCATCGATTAACATCTTGACATATCTGTGTACGCCGTGAGCAGATGACAGACATGGAAAAGCCGTGAGTAGCGATGGCAATCATGCTTTTGCGGGAACGGTGGGCGCGCGGGTGTAATGACGTCTAGTTGCAGCTTCCACAAGCGGCCGGCTGCCAGGTGCAATGATACAGCAATAAATCGCGAAAAAAAACTTGTTATCCGCCTTTTCCGCTAAAATGCTTGTCGGATTTATCAGTTTTTGCCTTCAAGCTCTTGTTTACATGTAAAAGAGCAGCTCCAAAAGTTTGGTTCAGTATCCCTTTGAGGAACATGAAAGCTGTTTCACCCGGTACAAGAGCACTTGGCCTTGCAGCACTGTATCCTCTGTTCTTTCCCTTCTTCTTCCTTGCGCTTGGTCCAAACAGGAAGGAAGCCAACGTGATGGGGCGACTCTCTGACATTGCGTATCACATCCTGCGCAAGACGGGCATCTTCCACACCCGCGGCAGCGAGATGGGGCCCCTTCCCATGCAGTGCATGCTAGGTGGTGCCCTGACCACCTATGGAGCTCGCCTGCAGACTGGCGTCGCGAGGGTCAACTGTGTCGACTGCTTGGACCGCACTAACACAGCTCAGTTTGCCCTGGGAAAATGTGCCTTGGCTTTCCAGGTAACGACCACAAATTTCCCTGGCCGCGTTTGCTAGTGAAAGCAAGCAATTTACCACTTGTTTAAAATGGTACTGGTTATTAAAAAAATGAGGATGTGAAATGTGATATCAACAAGATTTTTATGCAAAGAAATTAGAGGTATACATGAGCGTACCTTCGTACTTTTCAGTGCGGACATACAAGGTCTGGTGTCAAACTATTTGAACATGAGTTTTATTTATGTAGCTGTTGTCTTCTCTGCAGCTGAATGCTCTTGGTGTCCTACCCAAGCCAGATCTATTCTTCGACACCGACAGTGTTCGGTAAGTTACTGGTCACTTGGTTACTGGTCAGTTACTGGTCAGTTACTGGTTAAGTTACTGGTCAGCTCAACTGAACTAGCACAGCTGGAGCACATAACTCACAATGCTTGTGATGTGTCTGGAATGTGAGAAGTAGTGAAGTAGCCCTGTTCAGTGTTGTACGATCGCATATTGTAATTATCTCATATATGTCCTGCAGCATGCTGGAGGTTTTATATGAAGATCATGGAGACACTCTGGCCCTCCAGTATGGTGGCTCCCAGTTGGTCCACAGGGTGAAGACGTACCGGAAGATTGCACCTCTTTCCTCGCACTCCCGAGACATAATGCAGACGCTGTCGCGATATCTCAGCAACACCTTTTCAGGTTTGAGCAACTTTGCATCTTGCTGCTCATTCTAGAGGAATTTATGCAGCTGGCACGTGGTGAGTGGTTGTAAAAAATTTGTACCAAGGACACGTGCTGTCGTGGACAAATCAAATATTTTTGTTTCAGTCAAAATGAAAATACGAATGACTCAGTAAATGAAAAATGAATGACTCAGTAACAAATTACGGCCCATTGAGTCTTTATTTGGAAAAGAAGTCATAGCACAGCACAAGTGCTTGGTCGTGTAACTGCGTAACTTGCATTGTTTAAGTTTTGTCGCAGTTATCTTCTCATTTGCATCAAGCCATTTGTGTTCCGTTTGTCATGGTAGAACACCATTACGTCTGAATTTCATATATATGCATGAGCATATAACTTTCTTTTGATTAATCGTTGCACTTACCACACCACAGAAGTTAGTAGTTTATTTAGGAGCTAGACATCATTGCTGAGCACATAGGTAATTATAATGCCATCAGTAGCTATAAAATTATTGATGGCATTCTGCATTTTCTTTGTTCTTTGGAAATTGTAAAATGAACACACCAGTCACTGCAATTAGTTTCTGAAAATTGTATGCCGAAAAAAATTTTGCCTCATGGAAGCAGGTGTCAGCAGGTACCAGCAGCCTCAAATAGAAGGCTAAGATATGTTCAGACCTCTGGGTTTTTTTCTTTTTTTTATTTATTTATGTCAGATTTGTATGTGTTGAGCATAGTCATTTGTGTGCATATGTTGCACGCATGCCCCTTTTAACCTTGCCTAGCCCCTTCATTCTCTGAAGTACCGTTTTTGGTTAACTTCTCACCAACATTGGTGCGCAGTAGAGATGTATTTTTTTTTTTTTTTTTCATTTTATTCCCTGCTCCAAATGCCAGATGCTGACAAGCAAAATGCCATCAACCTTTTCCTTGGTGTCTACCGGCCCTTTGAGCACAATTTTGCTCTTTGGGAACTCACAACGGACTATTACTTGCACAATTCCATCCCTGCTGGCAAGCTGATGTGTCACCGTAATCCGTAAGTCTGAACCTCACTCAGCATGCCTATTTTGATGGTCAAAAGGTGACCTTCATTTATACCACAAAGCAAACATTAAAGGGGCTGCGAAACACTGCTTGAGGGGATACCGGCTATACTTCAGGTGAGTTCTTTATGTCACACAGATGCTGACTTAAAAAGAATTACAGGAATCGATGAACAGGAACGGGAGTTATTCAGTGAAGAAATTCGAAAATACAAGCAAACAAAACGCTGCCCTCAACTCGATTTTGGCGGGGCTTCCCACTCCTGTTTCGCTCTCCCAATGACGGCACCTGGCGCAACCAATCAAAACAGCCAGCCAGAGCACGTCGCGGAAGTTTGTACTCCATGGTTGCCTGCTCTCTGTAACTCGTTCTTGCTGAGACTGGCAGCGTCGTTTCCATGCCAGAGCGTCCCTGGTGGTGTATTTTTATTTTACTTGCTTTGCAGGGCTTTTATCTAAGACAAACAAGTTGTTTTTGTTGATCTAATATAAAACGCAGACAGGTGACAAAATGTCTCTATTTATTCACACAATTTGCAGTATATTTACTGTTTGTCCGATCATCAAGCTCGCGCCAGGTGATGTCATATCCGCTGCTAAAAACCCGCCACTGTGTGGCGACACCATCAGAGCCATGAAGTTGTTTTTGGGAGGACATTAAAATATTAAAAAACGGAATATACGCGGTATTACCGACGCTAATAGCACCATTATAACTCACTGTATGCAATCAACAGGCAAAACAGTTAACTAAGATTGTGTTTCTGGGCCCCTTTCATGTGTTTATGTGGTTTGAGAGATAATTTGGCTACTTTACTTTGCAAGTCAACATTTAGTGCCTGTTGTGCTAGCATATATAGCTTGCTTTTTTTTTCATGAGGCATTGCCCTTTCCTGTTCACTGTAGCCGCGCTTTTTATCTCTCCTAAAGCATGCAGTTATACTTTTTTGCAAGTAGGACTTGATAGGGACCAACAGCTGACCAAAACATGTCATGAGATTACAATGCAAATGCAAAGAATTTGCCTCATATTGTAATACTTGAGCACTGTAACATGAAAGAAACGAGAATTTATAATTTTCATTGAGCATTGAAAATCGTATAAAACAAACTGAAGTGCCGCCTTGTGGTGAAAACTTGCCATTATCAATGTGTCCCACCATGTGACCACATCTCAGTAAAATATATCGCTGAGTTAAGTGCACAGAGCTTTTTTTTTTCAGCAGTGTTCCTCAAGTTTTATTATAGTTTACATTCTCTCCAGTGCACCCCTCGATGAAGAACAATGTTCTCTTTGCATTGCCGATGAAGTGCTTTTAGCTTTCGTCACTAGATGATGCCACAGCATTTTGCATTTCTTACATGAATTTTACCGGCAAGCAGTCATCATCACGCTCTTTAGTCATGGTTTCCGGCAAAGGGATATTTTAAAATGGCACATCCACTGATAGAAAAACTCTTGCTAACAATCTTCTACAGTGTATCTAACAAAACCACTGCGGAATCGAACACCTTAGGCAGTAAGTTTTTCGTTGTGCCGCAAAAAAAATTGGGGGCTTAAAATTCAGTTGGCAGTTCCTTTAGTGCAAAGCTTAGGTAAAATTTCACTTCACTGGAGTTGAAACATTATATATAGTCAATATTTTTCTGTCCAGCAAACATTTTGTCTACCAGTACACTGCTTACACAAGCCTTATGACCCTTCTTCCCCTTTGTGTGTAAATATATGGCATATAGCTTGTTGATTGCCATTGGTTTTGAGGTAACCAATGACTTTCCTTTGCTCTCTGTTTTCAGTTACACATGCTGGTTTGATGAAGAAGTTCCTATGTCTCTGCCTTTTGCTGTTGAAGAAGGTTTGCTATTACACTTCAGTTTGCTCTTTGTTTGTTCCGGTGGCCTGTGATAATACCGTACTTGCTCAAGTTTAATGTTTTCTTTTTTTTTCTGATAATAGAATTGAAAAGTCACCCTTTGTGTTAGAAATGAATCAGTAGTACTGAATAATTGATTCATTTTTTTCTTGTTCCATGCTGGTAAAAGTGACTTTCATATTACAACCATAGTCGCACACAGAATTTGTGTAAATGGAGTAAAACTTTGGAAAAATGCATTTTGTG
The DNA here is from genome assembly GCF_055824585.1 of Amblyomma mixtum. Lineage (NCBI taxonomy): Eukaryota > Metazoa > Arthropoda > Arachnida > Ixodida > Ixodidae > Amblyomma > Amblyomma mixtum. The sequence goes on from NC_143013.1 coordinate 22,076,078, forward strand.
GCCCCTTTTATGCTCAGTTATTGTCCATAGCTTTCCTTATTGGCATAGAAACCAAAGTATACTTCTTATTTTTATTTTGTGATGCATAGAATAATTTAGAAAGCTATGGCTATTACACAGGGTATCTTTTTTGTAGCCCTGTTAATTGGCAAGACTGACAGGTGCCTTGTGATAAAGTTAGGAATAATCTGCTGAAATGCATTAATAAACTTTTTACACATTTGCTTACTTGTACAGTTGTATATTGCAGGGCTGGAGGCAGCTGCTGTTTAACACCACCTGATTTTGCAAAAATTATTGTTGCGAGCACATAACAATCTAAGAGCCTGCAGCCTGCCACAGACTCTCTTCCAATTAGCAGAAACCAGTCCCAGCCAGGTTTATCCCATGTAGTATTGTTCTGACTGGCCTTCTCTTGAGCTGCCATTGGCTTTTGTGGGCCAAGACACATTTTTACGCATCACCATTTGTGAATTGATTCATGTCAGTTATTTTGGAAGTCACATTCTTTGGCAGGTTTGGCAGCAATGGGAATTTTGTAAACTGTCATAATTTTAAATGGTGATTGCTTTAAACTGATCATTGTAAACATAGACGTTGTGTAGATAACTTAGGATTAAATAATGCACTTCAGATCGTCATTGATTGCTATTTATTTACACTATACCTAAAGTGTACCATGCCAAAAATAGAGTGCATTGTACTCATAAAATTTTAACTTCCTGAATCATCTGCAGACTTTTATTTAAAAACAGAAGCAAGGATAAAAAGGTTAAAGAGATTGTACGAATGTGCTACTGGCATTTCCTTTTCACATGACAAAATGTAAATGTAACTTGGGCCTAAAGGCCTTCAAAGGCTGTTTATAGTATTTCGGCTTGCAAATCCTGCTAGATAATAATTACCGCAGTTAATGCACCATTAGCTAACAAGAAACTGCTCCTGCAGAAAATACGGTTTGTTGGTTTTAGTGTTGCATTTTTTTGGCAAGAAATGAGGCAGTGTTGACACACTGTGTGAATTAAAGCTTACTGACTTTCCTACTACTGGGGGCTGTTTTTATGAATGCTGTGCAAATAAGTTTCACATTTTACTTCGCATTTCTGTGTTTATTTCAAAACAGTGTTGAAGTACCATGGCAAGTCTCTTGTGGAAGTAATGAAACTCGAAGCCACCAATGAGAAAGTGGACGGCTTTCTGGAGCTGTACAGGCCGTACGAGATGTCGAGCCTGAGCGACCTGTTCATGTTTAACCTTAGTCATTCTGTGAGGTAATGTACTTTTCTTTTTTTGCAATGTTTTTTTTTTTTTTTCGTATTCATACATGCGTCAGTTACTAAGTCGGCTGTCTGTAAATCATACTCGAGGGGAACCGAAAGTTTCTTACAATTATGCACAGCCTGAATTAAGGCGAGTGCATTTTTAGTTTGCTTAGTGTTCAGAAGGATTTGCGGACAGGACTTGTTCATCCCTTTTTTTTCCCGTTTTTTGTGCGCTAGTTCTGTCTCACCTAATGCAGTGATTCTAGAACAGAGCTGAGTGGTGAACTGGCCTGTGTGCATTTTAAATGTGTTAAAATCAGCAAGTACAATACATACGTAATATGAAAATTGGAACAGGAGATATTTTGGACTATCATGGTCTGTTCTGCACAGGACATATATACATATACTGGGTGTTTCACCTAAGACTTTCTGCAATTTTTAAAAATAAGCTATTTGAATTAGATGCGCGCTTTTTCTGGCATAGCATTGTCAGTGGTGTAGTACATCATAATGCAGCTAAGACGTGCTACCTAGCAGGCTTGTTAACCAATATTTAATAGTTAACTTTTAAACTATTACCGTTGGGCTCCTTAATTATTGAGAGGCATGTAGCCCACCGTAAGTACTGTCGATATCCGTTTTTAGAATTTAGAGAACGCGATTATCCTCGGCGCTGTGGCCCAACTAATTTTGGCTATCTCGACGAGTTAGGTTCACTGGAGAGGTTGCTTTGCCTGCAAGCTTCTCAAACCGCATGTATTTTGGCGCGATGTAGGCGAAATTCGTTGGGCCACAACGCCGAGGATAATCGCGTTCTCGAAATTCTAAAAACGGATATCGACATTACTTACGGTGGGCTACATGCCTCTCAATAATTAACGAGCCCAACGGTAATAGTTTAAAAGTTAACTATTAAATATTGGTTAAAGGGGCCCCGCGATGATTTCCTCAGTACCAGTTAATATCGTTAAATAGATTCGTCATGCTTTCCAGAGACCAGAACAAAAAGAATTATTGAAATCGGAGCATGCAAACGAAAGTTATTCCACTCTGAAAATTCGAAATGAAAAGCTCAGACTAAAACGCACTTCACTCGCCCATTTCACTCACCCAGTGCCGAGATTGGGCGCTACCAATCAGAACCGCACCTAGCGCACACGCAGCGGAAGCGTGCATGCAGTTGTTGCTTTGTCGGGGCTGTAGACAGCCGAGCATTTTGACGGCGTCTGTCCCCCGTGTACGCGACGCCGTAGTCAGGGCAGGGGTGACTAACAACAAAGGAAGGTCGGAGTGGAAGGCTGTGGGCTGTAGCCCCCCTCCCCCCCCCCCCCCCCCCCCAACTCGACTGTGTCGACTGGATTTTTTTTTTCGCTGCCGTCTTGGTATGGTCACGGCCTGTCTCGACGCGTGCGCTTTCTGTTTTGAGCCAACGTTTTTTGAACAGCGCTAGCCGCCACCAAGGTTTGAAGCGGAATGGAAAGTGTCGCCCCTAGCCGTATTCTTGTTAGTTTTGCCGCCGCGGTGGCCCAGTGGCTATGGTGCTCGGCTGCTGACCCGAAAGACGCGGGTTCGATCCCGGCCGCGGCGGCTGGAATTTCTTTGGAGGAGAAATTCTAGAGGCCCGTGTACTGTGCGATGTCAGTGCACGTTAAAGAACCCCAGGTGGTCGAAATTTCCGGAGCCCTTCACTACGGCGTCCCTCATAGCCTTAGTCGCTTTGGGACGTTAAACCCCATAAACCAAACCAAACCTATTCTTGTTAGTTTTCGTTCGCTTTCCCTGCTTCTTTCCAGTTTTTGTGGCATACAAAAAGCTTTCAGTGCTCAGAGACATAATATTTTGGATTCATTTCGCAAGTATAAAGGAACAGTATGCAAACTGGACGCCCAACCAATGAGAAATGCAGCGCCCTATCTGGATGCCACCTCATTTCCGCTGCCGCAAATGGCCGCCGCGTTGCGACACCATCGGCTCGAAACAAGCATTTCTAGCGAAGATTAAAATATCAAATATTATGATTTCGGTGATCTCATTGCGCGTTCGGGACTCACAATGTCCCTTACTCTGCATACAAAGAATAAAGACCCCATGCTTTATCTACGTCGCAGGGCACCTTTAACAAGCCTGCTAGTTAGCACGTCATAGCTGCATTATGATGTACTACACCACTGATAATGCTATGCCAGAAAAAGCGCACATCTAATTCAAATAGCTTATTTTTAAAAATTGCAGAAAGTCTTAGGTGAAACACCCTGTATATGCCCTCTCCAGTTTATATAGGAATCCTTTCATCTTTTGCCTGCGTTTTCCTTGCTGTCTTATTTGTATTCTAATTATAAAGCCTCTTATCTCTTGGAACCAGAATTTGAACAGTTATATGGATGTACATCTTGCAAAACTTGGCATCTACTTGAGGTCAATGGATTTGTTGGTTAAACACCTATTCGTTCATGGCTTGTATTTTTGCTGCAGAGACATCATGCCAAACTCTGCCACAGACTACAGCCCGTTTTCAGTGCGGATCAGGCCTGGAAAGCACAGGGAAATCACTGGCAGCAACAAACTGCCCAACCCATCTGTGAGTGGCATCTCATCGGTGATGTCCACCTCTAGTGGGGCTAGCGACTCGGACAGCTCCGAGTCAAGTGACGCCGAGCCCGAGTTTATGGTGGAAAGTGACGAGTCATCCTCAAATGATTTGTCACAGAAACCTGTCACATTTGAGGTAAGCTGTAGCAAGCATACTCTTGTGCTGTGGTGCTCTCTGCTGATCAAAAAGGAAAATTGTAGAAAGGTGTGCAGAATTTGGTACGAAGTGTGGCTTGAGCACTTAATTTTTTACAGCTTGCAAGAATGGACTTCTAAAGTTTTTTTTGTGGCACAAAAATTTTTTATGGCTGTGGAGTGCTGGAAACTCAGTGAAACTTTGTGCATGTTTCTGCAACAATAAACATGAGACCAACAAGGCTTAGTCTCAATATTGTCTATAAAATTTGTCTTTTTGGAAAGCCAGATTTGTACACACAAGACAACTCTGATTCAGCATTATTAACAAAACCATGAGGCTCTTTAAATTCTTTTGTTTAACTGTAAGCTTATAAAAAAAGGAGTGATCTCTTGCAAGTAGTTTTGGTCATGTTTTGAAACAGTGGCCTCCACTTAATTATGTAGCTGAAAGCATTGTATTTTTCCTTTCGAAAGTGTGTAATTTATGCTTCCTGAACTCTTACCTTCCTTTTTTTGCATAGTCTGTCTTTCAGACAATGCTGCAGACCTACGGCAGGGAGATACATGAACCTTCTCCTAAGGACCTCACCATATACAAAAGGTAACTGCAACAAAGCTACTATCCTTTTTCTTCTCTTCATTCTTCACAGCTGTGAACATGCATGGATACTGAACTAGGTGTGACCTGACTAATGACAGTTTTTGAGTAGGATATACACATGAATTGACCTCAGGTCATAGCGAGTAGATGTCAGAAATTTCAACAAAATTGGTAGTGACATCTTGACCTCTGTCTATCGCGTGTTGCGTAAATCAGAGAAAATCGAAAAAAAATTATCTCGGCTTAACCGCGCGTTTGTTTGGGCTCAAATTGCGCACAGAGATTGCATTTGGTGGTCAGTTTTGTTTTATACTACATTTAGGTGAGGTACTTGCCTGATTCGGGCAGAATTTTTTGGAAATCCCCATCGTATGTGGTGACGACGATCCAAAACTGAAAGACATCGCAGCAATGGTACCCGTAGCGCCATCTCGCACCCACCGGAGAAACCCAGCTGTGCTAAGTGGAGAGCTCGTTTCTCCGATGGCTGCGAGATGGCGCCACGCGTACCATTGCTGCGAAGTCTTTCGATTTTGGTTCTCCGTCGCCACAGACGATGGGGATTTCCAAATAATTCTGCCCGAATCAGGCAAGTACCCCACCTAAATGTAGTATAAAACAAAACTGACCACTAAATGCAACCTCTGTGCGAAATTTGAGCCCGAACAAACGCGCGATTAAGCCGAGAGAATTTTTCTTCGATTTTCTCTGATTTGCGCAACAGTCGGTATATTTGCATTAGCCATTCAACAATACATTTTTATGGAAATTCACCTGGTACACGTGCTGTTTTTATACATGTAAGACTCACGGTTAGCAATTCTACAGATTATGAGACTAACACATTTACCTCAGGAAGGGGCCTTCCCCCCTTTCCCTCTTGTTTCTTGCATTTGCTCTCCAGTCGCATTTCAATAGAGGTGAAACTGTAGAGGCTCGTGTTCTGTGCGATGTCAGTGCGCATTAATTAAAGAACGCCAGGTGGTCGAAATTATCCGTAAGCCAAATCAAACAAACTATCCGAGAGGCTGAGCTTGATATGGCTGCAGTATGAATAACTTTTGCATGTTATATATTTGTTCTAGGTTTGTAACCCTGGGAAGAATGTCTGGAATGACATGCAGGAATGATGCAAGTAACATCTTGTCACCAAAGAGGTGTCTGCAGCTGTACGTTGGCCCTTTTTTTTTTTTCTGTTCAGTTTGTGCTGATTGTACTGCTCATGCTGCTGCTGTATTTGAAGAAAAAGAAAAAAAAGCACAGTGGATGTTGTCATTACATGTGTACCGGCACTGCGTATGGGACTTTTATAATGGCAACGCTATCGACATGTCCATCACATCATTGCAGCCCATGCATGTTATATCTCTGGCCTGAATCAGCTCAGAAAGCTTCTTATTTCAGGAACTGAAGGTGTCCTTGAGGAAGAAAGGCGTTGCAGATTGCAGTGTTATGAATTTTTAGTTTTTTAATCCTAAAGTTCCTGTGACTAAACTGACCACGGGAGAGAATGTCTGATTGTTAGTCTTTCCCAGCCTTCGAGCGCTAAAACCCACTCACAAGTATGGCGAGTGGGTGAAAAAAAAAAACATTAATCGCATATGTCTTAAATGAGGCATTGCATGCGTCTGTGATACCCAACAGTTTTCATTTTCTTCTAGGATAAGGCAGAGTGCCTTCACCATTGACTCAGTCTATGAAGTGAGCCCACCGCTGGTTCCGCGCTCATCACGGGACATCTACCAAGTCTACATTCAGAAAGGGAAGACTGGGGCCATGATGCCTAACCAGCATTCGCTGGTTACATACCAGCGATTTGTTGCCAGCAAATATCATTAGAGCGTGGTGATTACACCATGCTCATGATGTGATTTTGTACATACATATAAAATGCCTGATATATGGAGGGGGCTGCATGGTTGATATACATGAAGTATGCTTATGCAACAGTGCATTGAGTTTTCAATAAAATATGAGTGAGCATGTTTGTTTGCTTTAGCTGCAGCAGGATTCTGATCCATCTTATGGGGGCCCTGGCTGTGAGCTGTCTGATGTCACCTATGTGCAACATGCAGCACAGGCTTTGGCATTAGCACCCACGAACTTAGCCACTGTAAATCTCTGGTCCACATAACTGTGCAACGTGCTTGCAAAACCTTTTTTTCTATCCTTGCCGCGGCGGTCGCATTCCTATGGAGGCGCAATGCTAGAGGCCCGTGTACTTGCGATGTCAGCACACGATGTCAGCACATGGAGCCCACCACTGCGGCGTTCCTCATAGGCGGAATTGTTTTGGGACGTGAAATCCTATCAACGGAAATAAAAAAAAAACGTCCGTCGAGCCGGATTCGAACCAGCGACCTATGGATGTCTATAGTTCGCAACCTCTACAGTCCACCGCTCTACCAACTGAGCTATCGACGGGACGAGAGGTAGGCTGTTAAATTTGCCAATTATTGTTGACGTCCGTATGCTAGTAGCAGGACAAATTTTTGTCGAGTTTTTTTACTGCTGCAGGCAAACGTAAGAGGTCGACCTGCGTGCTTGCGACCAGTAGTACTACGTGCCACTTGCGGCAGAGAATTGCCGAGGTAACCTCACCAAACGGTGCAAAAACCTGCGGCAAGGGCTTGCGTGTCAGGATCCCTCGCCTTTCCTGTACAGCCACCGTACTGGATGATACCTAAAACAACTTTCTGTTTCAGTTAAAGCAAGTTTCATTTTTTTTTGCTTCCAGACTGAAACACGAATGTACTCCGTCGCATACCTGCTGCATCATCGATAGGCTCGCCACAAAATTAGTCTTCGCTTCACGATGCTGAATGATGGCAAAATGTCGCCGCCCCACAACTCTGCCGCGAAATTGTGCCCTGATCGAACCGTCAAATGTCATGCTAAAAGAAAACCGCGTTAATCAACTGCGAACGACTCTGAAGCAATCACTCATGTACGCGGTCAGCAGTATTTGCTTGCAGATTTCGTTCTGCGAATATCATGCCCATTTACCTCTCAAATTCATCAGAACTTCGTCAGAACTTAGCAAGCATGGTGCTGCAACACGAAAGTTGATAACGTCATGTCTCTGATTTGTGGACTGAAAAGCACAGTCGATTAGCAAGTTCGTAGCAGGAAGTGGTAAGAGCTACTGACCACTACTGACTTTCCAATACAGGCACATGTGCCTTGCAGTAAAACTAGCAAATGCTAGAAGCAAGCACTCTTGTAAGGCTCTGATTACACTGCACACAAGTACACTATCACCAATAAGCACCAGTGACCAGAGCAATAATGAACAGCGTTCCAAATCAAACAAGCTAAGGATGAAAAAGATGCAGCCACACAACTGCTGGCAATCTTGGATGTGAGGCATCCAAGAATGGGTGGTACAAAAAAGACTTTATTTGTGACACTATTCATTATTTCGCCGCCTTGTCAGACAGTGAAGCTAGCAGCTTTCCAACTTCTTCCAGGGCATCCCTACAAGAAAGAAAAAAGGGAAACATTTAGGGAATGGCTGAGCTCCATGGAGGAAAAAAAAACAGTTTTTTTTTCCTCCATGCTGAGCTCACAACAGCCTTGACATGGCCTCTTTTTTTCCACATCAACAAGTTTATTACTGATGACCAGTGTGCATGCTTCATATGTTCATGGTGACATTGTTCCGATGGCTAACTAGCTAAATTTCCTCATGAACAAATATGGCCAAAGTTCCCCATTAGAGGCAAGAAGTAGCTTGCTCAGCTATGAATGCTTTGTTAGGATAAAGAACAGATATAGTCACTACAAAGGTACTGTCATGTGATAAACCTCAGCTTCATAAAACATGCACTTCCTTAAGAACACTGTCAATGTCAAGAACACGACCTTCCCCTAAGCATACAGTGCTCACCTGGGAACTACTATTACCATGAACAGAGAGCATAGCGCTAAAAACAGATTATACACATTCAAGTTTTCCTCGTGCAATTAAGCAGTAAAATGCACCGCGGTCTATGTGCTATGAGTCCATTTGACTGAGCAAGGTGTGTGGAGCACCTTAGAGCCTGCAGCTCAACACCATCCATTTACAGACCTCGCATGCATGTCCGGTCCCAGCGCTGACGAAGCGCAGAGGCCTTCAAGATGCTGTCGGTAAAGCCGCAGGAAGCGCGTCAGCAGCTCCAGCTGTGGTAGCGGGTTCCCACGTAACCATGCTGTTGGCAATGTTGACACCACCTGTAAGCAACAGTGACATGTTCGCACAGGTCTTAACCAGCGGACCACAGGCCACTGCTAGAGGTTCTAGTTAAAAAGAAGCTCGAAAGGTTCTCGAGAAAAACAATACGCAGGAGTGCTTTACAAAGGCTTATTCCCTTCTAAACACTGTCATCTACATTTCAGACTGCTCACGAGCAGCAGAAAGCATTAGAAAGCCTGAAAGCTGAATCGAATCACACGTTGAAATGCAGCCTCTTTTGATCACCCCTTGATAAAGATGTCATAGTGCGTAGCTGCACTGATGTTATGAGTGCAGCTTTCATTGTATTGTTCCCAAGTTATGATGTTTTTCATGAGATTCACAGGAACAAAGACCCCCTCTCCGTAAGCACGCAAGACTTTATATGTTTCCCTTTAGCCTTTTCTCACACGCATGAATTCAAAACATTGTCTCAGTATAGCAATGACCATTCGACACAAAAGGCACATACTGTAATGAAGCAGATGAGAGCTTGACAACACAGCAGCTCGCTTACATAAACCTCACATAAACGAGTGATGTTGCACTGAGTGCATCGTACTCACGCGGGTGCACTTTTCGACGGTGTCCCTCTGAGCGAGGCATGCCTGCAGGGCCACAATGAGGTACCGGTTCAGCAGACTGCACAGTGACAGCTCCTTGAGTGGCTCTTCAGCCAGAAGGCCCTGCCAACTCAGCACATTCTTCATGAGCTGAAACAAAGAGACATGTCATGTCAACAACGGCGACGCAACACACCGGCCAGCCTTGCCTTCAGCCTAGGGCCGCGGACCAGTGGCATTAACAAGCAATGGCATCCTTAGTGAAAACAGCAGAGACAAGATTAAAAAGAAATGATAACAAGAACAATTTTATTTATTCATTTATTTCAGCGACCCTCACAGCTCCATGGTCATTATAGAGGGGAGAGGGCGACAAAAAAAAAATGGAGGGGGAAGGGGAGGGGAAGAACAGGAGTACATGGCATTGTAAGTTATGAAGCCAAATGAGGTACATAATAAAGAAATCACACAATAATTAATAACAATAGCAAGCAAAACAAAGATTACACTAGTAAGCAGCAAATTATTTGACGCTAGAAGCATAGGGCAAAGTGGAATCAGGAAACTAAACAAGAAGCAAGGAAGCTCAAGAACCAAAAAAGTGAGCAGACATGACGTCGCATACAATACACAACATGATTGCTGGCAGGCAAAAGTACACAACTTGACCTGCAAGAACATGTGGATAAAAGAAATTATTAAGAATCAACTGGCGTTGCATTGTACACGTAGGTTTCTTTTGAATTCCACGACACTGTCGACAAGCACCTGTGTTCCAGGCAGGCAGTTCCACTCCGATGCTGTTGAAGTTTAAAGAAAAGACTTAAGCGGGAGATCTTTCTGTGCAGCGACAAAGGAGCCAGGTTGAACATGTGGTAGCATTTATCCTGTAGCTCAGTAAAACTGCTTCATTACGATGATCTGTGCTGTGTACTTGTTGGTTCCTCTGCTTTATGTACTATGCATTTCGCCTTGAAAGCTCAACAGCATAAAAGTGACTTCGTCTGCTTTTTCCTCTCATTTCGCACCTCGAATGCAACTGATAGATAAGAGTCAGCATGCCCCTGTACCACCGTCATTCAACTAGCGTTAACAATATCTATCCACAATCCTGACAATACTCTGCTGACACACAGTGTAACAGAAGTGCACAGGTACAAAGCCAAAGCTGTGAAAATTTGAAAGGTTAATAAAACAGAAGTATGGAACTGAAGTTACTGGAAAATGCAAACATACTCCTGGAAAAAATAGACATGGTCCGATAACAATCTTCTTTCAGTTAATGCAACAAAATCTAAGGCAATACTCTTTCATCCAAAAAACAAAAATTGCAGTGAATTTGGTGAGCTACATTACAACCGAGATCAGATTGAGTTAGTAAAATCTTTCAAATCACTTGGCGTAATATTCACTGAAGACATGCAATGGGACGACCACATAAGTCATTTAGCATTAAAGACATCTCGAGCCATAGGATTTATGACACGTTTCAAATGTTGTCTCCCACAAAAGGCAAAACTTCTGTTATATCATGCATTATTTTGCTCACATCTAAACTACTGTTCATTAGTATGGGGTACTGCTACACAAACCAGTCTGAAAAAACTTGCCGTTCTTGAAAATAGGGCCTTCAGAATTGTTCATAACCTGCCATATAGATACTCAACTAAAAACTTACAGTGGAACCTCGATTATACGTCCCCCGGTCATGCGACGACCCGCATTTTGCGACGAATTTGTGCGGTCCCGGCAAAACCCCCATAGAGACAATGCATTAAAAACCTCGGTTATACGACGCAAATTTGAGAAGGACCCCGCTTCGTACGACGGCTGGCTCGTACCGTCCGTCAAAAAAGGTCGTCAGCAAACGCAGGCCGGGATGTACCGTATTTTCGCGATTCTAAGCACCCCCCCCCCCCCCCCCCCCCCTATTTTCGGAAAAAAAATTTCTGAAAAAAAAAAAAACTTTGCATGCGAATATAAGCACCCCCGTTTTTGCGCGGAAGAGAGCGTTGCCGAGGCCGCCAAGTGCACTTGCTCTCTTTTTCGTCGAGCCTGTGCAGTCGGAGTCCCAAGGAGGCGCGGCCTGCGTGTTGTCGTTGCGACTGAGAGAAGGATGAAAAGGAAAGCGCACCGGCCCGCCTACTGGCGTGAGCCAAGCCACCACCGCTGCCGAGGAGAGTTAAAAGATCAGAGGAAAGATAAAGAGAAAAGATAAGACGCGCGTCCCAGCAACAGATGCGTCTGCAGGAGCCGACGCTGATGAAAAAACAGATAAGCGGGCGAGGCCGCGCTCGCCCAAGCGAGGACAGCGGCGTCCACGGCGCTTTTTGTAATGGAAGTAATGGATGCTTGCGCCCCACGATAAAACTTCCGAAGTGGACAACGATGCAGAGGTTTGCGCTCCCATTCCTAGTTGCGGACGTGTTGCAGAGCGTCGACAACATCCGACGCTTTGCTTGCGCGCGCGACGATGTTGGCGACCTACTGCCGGACGTGGCAGCCCTCGAAAGAAAGTTGATGCGCCGAGGTTGGGCAAAGGTGCAAAAAAAAAAATTACCGATTTTTTTTAAACGGTAATAAAGATTTTTTTGCAAATCTGTTTCAAACAAATGCTGGGTTTTGTCTTTTTTAATCTGATTGGCGTACTTGCCGCGGGCTTGAAGCCGGTCAACAGTTTTCGGCGCAAGGCCGAGCGCCACTGGCCGCATTCTTTGATTTTCGATTATACGACACCCGGATTATACGACGGTTTCGCGCGGTCCCCTGAACGTCGTATAATCGAGGTTCCACTGTATTTTCCAAGCACAAGATTATTAATGTTTTCAACCTTTATGCATATAAACTATTGCGCACCTATAAAATAGAACAAAGAAGATGCATTACAAACATATCTGACTTAGCCCCAATTCAGTTATTTCAGTGCGCATACCCACGCCGTCGCAAACCACACTGTGTAGTTCCTTTAGTGAGAACAAACTTATTAATGTTTTCAACCTTTATGCATATAAACTATTGCGCACCTATAAAATAGAACAAAGAAGATGCATTACAAACATATCTGACTTAGCCCCAATTCAGTTATTTCAGTGCGCATACCCACGCCGTCGCAAACCACACTGTGTAGTTCCTTTAGTGAGAACAAACTACGGAAGCCAAATGGTAACATTCCAACTTCCCTCACTCCTGAATAGATTAATTGCTGCAAACATTGACATAGAAAACCTAAGCTGCTCTGACCTCCTCAACTACTTTATTTCTGAAGCCACATTTTTCTAGCATTCATAATTTGAACTCGTATTTCATATATTGGTTGCTGTTATAATCTTTATAACAGGCTTTTTTTTGTTGTTGCTTTTGTTGCTATTTCTTAAAGCCGCATTGATTTTCTGCCCACGCTGGTGATGGTGTATCTGTCTGTTGTCTTTTTTTTCTTTCTCTCTCTCTCTCTTTTATTTTCTCAGAAGTGCCGTCGCATGCCACTGCCTACTTGCTGTACAGGGGGTGGGAACCTTGTCAAGCGATAACCGCTTTTTTTCCAATCCCCTCCAACACTGTATGGTGATGGAAATAAATCATTATTATTATTATTTATTAAAACAAGAAGTAGCATACGAGAAAGCAGGCAGTGTTGCGAATGTAAATAATAAATTTTGGATATTTCTATGCATAAAAAAATATGACTCACCACTAAGCACATGAGTTAAGCAGAATCTCGATGATATGAACTCCTGGAATTCCTTGGCCAAGTGCATTATGTACAATGTGTAGACATTCGGAAGTTCTGAACACATTCCCATATAATGCCAACGCCGGGACTGACAGTCGCGTAGCATGCACTGTGAGCAGTGATTGGCAGTGCTCGGCCCATACAACGATGGTGTTGAAAGTGAGTGGCGGCACGTGGCAGTAAATAAATCCCATGATTCGTACACGAATTTCGTTCACTTTGGACGACATGAATTTTGGATAATACAGGTATTTTTTCACAACCCCTTGAGATTCGTGTCATCGAGATTCTTAAGGTAGGTCGGCATATAGGCTGTGCATTATTAAATGCAGCCAACATTAAATTTTCTAAATGTGCCAAGTCTCTTAATGTCTGCCTTGAAAATACACACCTTGAGGCAAGACCAAAACTGCCGATGAAAGAAAGCGGCAGGTGCCCCCGACCGGTTCTCCAGGACCCTGTGGGAAGTCAGAGTCACGATTACAAACTGCAGCTAGACTACTGTCTGGTCATAGCAAAACACAGGCAGAAATATTGGGACAAACGCATTTTATTCAAAACTGATTCACCACATCAGTGTGTAATCATCTGCCTAACGTGCACTAGGTTTGGTTTGGTTTTATGGGGCTTAGCGTTCCAAAGCGACTCAGGCTGTGAGGGATGCCGTAGTGGAAGGCTCGGGAGAATTTCAACCACTCGGATTTTTTTAATGTGCACTAACATCGCACAGTACACAGGCCTCCAGCATTTCACCTCCATGGAAATGCAACTAACATAGCCAGGAATGAACCCAAGTCTTTCAGGTCAGCAGCCAAGCATCATAACCACTGAACCACCGCAGCAACGGACATTAGGCACAACACATATGCTGAAACATAGACCGTGTCATTTACATATACGAGTGGACAAAAAAAAAAATAGTGCGTGGTACAGTCCATATAATATGCTTGCAGGGTTTCTCACTCACTCTTTGGGATAGAGGGGAATGTAGACGTCTTCATCCAGAGCTCGACTAATGCGTGCCGCTACCTTAGCCAGAAAGTTCTGCAATTCAATTTAGAAAAAACAACACTGCACATACCATGCATAAGCAATGAGGAAAAAAAGAGAGAAAGAATGTGTCTGTGTTGCTGAAACACTTTGTGGTCAAATTTGCAGAGAATTCTTTCCTATCAGCAAGCATAATGCACTTGCATATGCAGCAACAAAACATGATGGCTTTTTGTTGTTGTTGTTATTGTTGCCACTCCAGCTAAACAGCACACACCCCGAACTTCTCACGACTGCAGCTTGTATGCAAGCAAGGTGAAAAAAGGAAAACTAAGCCTCCAAACGGAGTACTCTCCACAAATATGGAGTCTATTTGTGCCAACCAAATGTTGCAGAAAAGTCAATAGGGGTAATTTCCCTAGTCGTGACTGACTTGAGGAGGACGCGGCTTTCAAAACAAACTTTCTTAGTTTTTGATGAATTTTGATAAAAAATTTTCTGCACGTTAGTAATGCTCCTAAACCTAATTGCGCAAAATTTCAGCAATATATCCAGTGAACTTCTTCTATACAAGTTTTTTTTCGTCTTCTACACCTTGTGAAACGCCTGTAGACTAGACTAATTGTGGCAGAAAACTGGTTCAACGTTCACTGCATTTCTGAGTGCATGCTACGCTTGATGACATACTTAGATTTTTTTTTATAACAAATTTTTTTGCTTTCATTTTTCACAAAGCAGTTGGCATAGAGGTGTCTAGACTGTAAACATGACATCACAGCAAAAATGTACAATTCACCAAAAAGAAAAAGCAAGAATGTCATTGCACAGAGCGGAGTTCTGGGAGCACAACAAAACAAACAATGTCAAAATACCTAGACAGAACAGTCATGATGGAGGAAAACACCGATTTTTCGAGCATTTCCCCGATATGCAGTACCACCACATTACACGAAACAATTTTTTTTTAGTACTTCCCAGTGGATTTCAGCTATAAAACTTCGGGACAGCATAGAAGACGAGGCATATGAGTGGATACAGTGATTTATTTTCAGCCATTTATCGCGATTTGAATGTCGCTTCACTGAAATCCAATGCACATGCACCCACAGCAATTTTCCCGCAGCCAAATAAATTAGGGGATGAAGCTAAAATATCTTAAGACATGATTAAGTAGCTGTACAAGTATAGACAATACGCCCATACAAGCACGTGCATGCAAACACGCATGTCGCACACGAAAACTTATAGCACAGAAGAAACAAACCTGTAAGTGCCGGCTCTGGGCACCAACAGTTGGGTAATCCTCAACCAGCTTCTTGGCCGTCCGCACCAGGTTCAGCGTCTGGGTGCTGGACATTGGGTCCCAGACCTTCTCTGCCAGTGCTGTGCACAATGGCGAAACATGCTAGATGTAAACCCAAGCACTGCACTGCCACCTACCTTAACAAAGGTTGCACGCACAACCACTCGCAATCAGAGATACCAGCCCAAGTACATCCACTGAAGGACAAAGGCTTCTCACACTGATCGCCATCGCCAATTAACCCTGTCCTGTGCCAGTTGTGGCCACCCTTTTACCACAAACTTCCCAATCTCATCTCCAGTAAATTGAACTGAATTCGTATTATGTTTTTTAAACACACAATGCGGAAGAAGGTACAAAAATATGAAATGTGGAAATTTTTTTATCAAATTTTATGTTCTCCCAGCAGTTATTCCAACTTTTTTTCTAAGTTGTCCAGAAGGCAAAAAAGTCGATAAATGTGTTCCAGAGATCTGAAAACGCAAGGCGCGTCATAAAAAAAAATTCTAAATTTGAGGTAAGTTGCTTTTTGAGGCATATTCAATGAGGTCGTCTTAGTAAAAACTTGCAAGGTAGTAAAGTTGCATGGTATCATTCAATGGCACTTATTTTTTAACGCTTAACGGAACATTTTTGTTTTAAGCGAGAAAATAATTTGCGAGTTGAGCCCTTGCGTTCAACCCCGGCATTGCTTGGCGCTTGCTCTTCGCTTTAGTGTACGCTACAGCCACCGTCAAAGAACACATACGCAATGCTGCAGGGTGCTCCACGTGGAAGCTCCGAATATTACAGTTTGAAAGGTCTGCGGGCGTATCCATTCACATTTCGTCACTTTAAACTCTTGGGCCACTGAGTATAACTTAAAGAGCAACTGAAGCGGTTTTAGAATTCGATGAGTTTAAGGTTGCCGAATGTGCAAAATGTGCTGGTAAAGCCTGCGAAATCATTTTGCTCTAGCATTTGAAATGGTGGCGTAATCACCAAATAAAGTCGTCGTCGGCGTTCAGCTTCTCTGAAGCGCACAGCGACGGGCAGAGGCCCTGATAATGACGTCAGTATGACGGCACTACGTTTCCAGCGAAGAAACGGTCATTCCATGGAAGAAAACTGACGCATTCGAAGGTGAAGCTCACGATGCTTTGTTTGGCGCCATCTGATGACGCACAGTAGCATGCAGGCGTAAGCAGCGGACATCTGAAATTTCGGCAACAATGACGTCACTGCTGAGTTTCCTTGCACTCCTCCAACGTAGTAAGGAGAAGCCTAAATATCATCGCGGTTTTAATTGACGATTATGACACCATTTTAAATGCTGGTGCAAAAATACTTTGTATGCTTTATCTAAAAGCTTGATAGATTCGAATTCTTTAATAACCTCGAATTCTCAAAAAACCGTTTCAGCTTCCCTTCCGGAAGTCCAGCATACACCATTGGGAGAGATAAAGGCTTAATGTGGTGAGACCCCAGCTGAAGGATAGCTTTGTACTGTTTACGGTGAAGAACAGAAATTTGTATATCAGTCATTAAAACAGTCTGCTTGAACAGGAGAGTGAAGGCTGACATACCTGCCATCTTGGGCAGAAGGACACGTTCGACAACCCGAGGCAGCAAGCAAAGGTCAGGATCATCTGGGGAGTCCTGGCCATAGAAGAGCAGCGTCTCGTACCACGCACTGCTCTCCAGGCTCTCTGGCTTCTGCACACAGGCACACACACAGGCTTCCACTATATCACAGCACTAAGCTACCGGCATACTCGCCGACCAAGGTGTCCTGTACTGCTACAGGGCAACATGGTGCGGTGGACTGTGTCAGTAAGCAAAACACATGAACAAACTACTCAAACACAAAAAAATGATGTGCCTTTCACAAAACGCTTCATAACGTCCTTTTCTTTATTCGTTTATTTAATGTACAGGAAAAGAATGAATCTTTGTTCGTTCAATTCAGTGTAAGCTTGCATGTCCCACCGCTGTAAATCAAGCAACCTGCTCTAAATATATCAGCAACTGAAGTATTACTGGGTTGATTAAGAAATTAACCGCAAAAGGGAGGATTGTTGGGCCAGTTGGTCCAAGATTAATGACGAAAACAGTGCGAAACACGGGACAGGGAAAAGAAACAATGGACACAATGTTTTAGACACTGATCAAGAAAATTTAATTGCTCAATTTCCCAGCCCTAATTTAGATTTCCACCTTTGTGATTACATCGCAGCCTGCTGAAAGGCACGCACAACCTCACCTCGATGGGGTTCCAGGCGACCGTATGGAGCCGCACAAAGGGCACCAGCAGCTTGACCAGGCACAGCGGGATGTAGGCCTGCTCGTACGACTCCCCAAACTCTGCCTTCCAGCGCTCAAACCGGAGCTTCAGCGATGCCACGCTGCTGAACTGCTCGGTCACATCCTCAAACACGTGGCGCGCATCATCCAGGATGAGCTCTGCAAGCAACGCAACCCAACCATTGGTCAGGTTTCGACGTGGCACTAGCTTTTACCCTAGCAACCACTTCGCTTCTTTTCTGCACAGCACAGGTATAAGTGTCTCGATAAGAACTGTGCATCTATTTACACAACAACACAATGCAGCAAGCTCATTAGGTGAATGCATCAAATAGCACACCACAATAACTAGGGAAAGCAACAGAAAAGAAAAGCACAGACGTTGCACATTTACTAGCACACAATGTATGAGCCTGCAGGCTTTAAGAAACATTGTGGCCTACACTCCCATGCAGTCAAAGCGTACACCTAGGGTTTGGTTTGGTTTGGTTTTGTTTTATGGGGTTTAACATCCCAAAGCGACTCGGGCTATGAGGGACGCCGTAGTGAAGGGATCCGGAAATTTCGACCACCTGGGGTTCTTTAACGTGCACTGACATCACACAGTACATGGGCCTCTAGAATTTCGCCTCCATAGAAATTCCACTGCCGCGGCCGGGATCGAACCCACGTCTTTCGGGTCAGCAGCCGAGTGCCATAACCACTGAGCCACCGCGACGGCTTTAAAAAGTATACCAAAGCCATTTCAGTTCATACTGGTGCACTGGCCAAAGAGTATACCTAAGCCAGTGCACCAGTATGAACCGAAATGATGGCCTCGAGTACGCCTTGCATGCGTAAGGATGTGGGTGCGAATCCTAGTAATGCCGTGAATCCACTGGCAAGGGTGAAAACACTTGGAAGAAAATACAACCTGGTCTCTGACAAAACTACTGCTCTGGACGCAGCTACTAGGTTTGCAATTTCCAAAGGTAAAAGACTTGCGCAAACAGTAGAAGAAGAAGGAGACGGTACAACAGGACAGAGCGCGCTCTGTCCTGTTGTACCGTCTCCTTCTTCTTCTACTGTTTGCGCAAGTCTTTTACCTTTGGAAATTATGAACCAACTCGCCCAGAAGAAAGTACTTATTAGGTTTGCAAGGAGACTGTTGGAACAGGCAACGCAGGAATAGCACAGATCACACTTAAAACACTACCAGGCAATGTACAATACCAACAGGCCACTTTTACTTTGCAATTCACCTTCCTACTCGGTAATGCTGTCACACCAAGCCAGCTTGGCTGTGTTTCAATGCACATGCCTACCTCTTTCCTTATCAAAGGCCAGCCTGTCAGCATCGGGCTGCTCGTCATCAGTGGACATGCCCTCGTAGTGTGCCAGGCTCCTTTGCTGTGGCAAGCCTTGCTGCTGTGCCTCTCGGGCCTTGCGCCGGCGCACTCTGCAAACATACAGGGTGCTTTTGTGCAGACTACATCGGCAATAGGCACATACACGACTCATTACAGGAGGAGTCTTCATGCAACAAACAGTGGCTCCAAAGCTCCCACAGTTTAGCAAAGCCCTTTTCGCCGAGAAGGCTAAATGGAGACTTTCTGTGGCACAGCGCGGCATGCAGTGTCATTTGCTCCGCTACACACACAGCCCTACCTGCAACACCATACCCTCAGCCTAGAAATGCAGTGCACATATCGCTCTATCCTAGACTGGCAGCCTATTCACAAATTCTGCACGCTACGCAGTATGACTTAAGCACAGGCCCATGCAAGAATAGGCGCATCACGCCCATCCCTACCTCCTGGCACTCTGGCATGGCCACTGCACTGACTGCCTCTGGTGCAGCAACATGCAGTGGTTACTTGCTGGACGTTACAATTTTTTTTTCCTTGCCGTGAAAACTTTTTTCTACATTTGCTGCTTCTGGCATGAATTTTTAAGTCTAGGCATCATCATTAAACCTCCTCATGAGCACTTCTGAATGATCACTATCCTTTATGTTAGATCCAGTACAAACACTGTGGGAAAACAGGCCACAAGCGGTATATTTGTAAATATGCAGGCTAGCACAGCATAAGCTGCATTGCCACACCACATGTGCACCATTTCAAACAATGCCAGAGCCCATGGCAGGGGCTGCCCACATGGGCCAAGGAGAGAGAGAGAAAAAGAAGAAAGGTGAACCTCACCTGCGGCCCTCGCGCTCAGCTGCCCTCCAGCTACGCTGCTGGCTACCCCTGTTGTTAGGCTCTGCTGGAAGTCCTCGTAGACCCTTCACTGCATGCGCAAAAGGGCACACCCCAATTATCTCATCACATGGACAACTGAACATAATGCTTTGCCACCTTGCCGTGCTTTGCCAGTTCAACTCGTCCTTGATGCCAATGCAAGCAAGATCAGCCAGTTTCTGGCAAATCAACGCCTCTCCCTACCACCCTTCAGCTCTCCCATTTGCTGGCTTTCGTGCTTGCTCTGCACGTGCAGTGAGATAGAGACAGTACCCCGTAACTAGCAACACACCACTAGAAATTGGTGAACAAACTTTTGTTCTTTCTCTTCGCAAGGTGGCGCCTTGTACAAGGGAACCACCACCAGCTATGTCAGCTATGTCATTCACCAACTATGTCAGCTGCTCATGCAGTGATGATAAGTGACGCCACATTGTGACATGTAAATAAAGATACGCAATCATGAATCCAAGGATGTGGCTGGCACTTAAATAGTGGGTGACGTTGGCTAGGTATTTTTTTTCTTTCTTGAGGTGGCAGTGGAGTATGGCATTACATTGCTTTACATGGCCCCAGGAAAGGTTTTTATCTTTTGATTTCACCCCCACTGTCTCTGCGCATGCAAAATGTTGCTACAGCAACAGACACACTGCTAGGCGCGTCGGCGCCGCGGCCCCTAGGCCGTTTGCGGTTGTTAGCGTGCGATGCACGTTCAAGTCACTTGCTTGAGCATTCTACTTGAACAGTGCTGGGGGAGAAGGCTGACGGAGTGGAGCCATCAGCTTCCATGGCAGCGTTAACTGAATATGCACATAGGTGGAGTGTCGCAAGCTTTGCAAGCAAGCTTTTGCCTATTGTTAGTTCCTGATCGCTTTGTAAGATACCGACTGCCTTGGTCAAGTTTGTACATAAGTTGTAATTAAACAATGCTGTACACTTGTTAATTGCAATCACCCATTTAGGGCAGTTGCTTAAGATAAGTAGGCTCCTGAAGCACACTAATGCGAAGCCATGCACAAGCGCCACGAAAATGTGTCATGTTCTGGCTACCTCGATGATTCAGTGGCAGTTTTGTCCCTTTTTTTGCCATACAGTTCCTTCCATTCCTCTTTTGGTTTGGTTTGGTTTATGAGGGTTTAACGTCCCAAAGCAACTCAGGCTAAGAGGGATGCCATAGTGAAGGGCTCCGGAAATTTCGACCACCTGGGGTTCTTTCTTTAACGCGCATTTACATCACACAGCACACAGGCCTCTGGAATTTCGCCTCCATCAAAATTTGACCACCGCAGCCAGGATCGAACCTACGTCTTTCGGGTCAGCAGGCGAGTGCCATGCCCACTCAGCCACTGCAGTGACTCTGTCCTTTTTTTAATGGCAATGGCATTTCTTCCTACAAGCACAGCTCTAAGTATGGCAATTTTTGTGCTAATTACTGGTAAAGCAAATGAAAGGCTGATAAAATGCTCGAGAGAAATTCTAGGTGACTTATGACGGCACAAAAGTACCACAATATATGGCTGAAAAAAAAAAAAGGTAATTCATCCATATGAAACAATACTTGGTGAAAAAGTACAAAAAAGACGACAACTGCGTTCTTTAATATACACCGAAAAAATTCAGCTGAATTTTCAAGAAATAGAACTGAAAATTACAGCCCCTTTGTATAACCCCTCTCTTACAGTATCACCAAAGAAATGAATCGTTTGACAGAAGGCAATTACCAGCGAGGCTGCACTCTTCAGCCTGGTCTCGGATATCCTGGTGCCGGCGCTGAACAAGCTTTTCACTGCGCTGGCAGAACAGTGACATCATACGCCCTTCCAGGGCCAGGATGATTGGTGTCTGCAAAAGGAACGCCCTCAGCTGACAGCCACAGCATGCCCATGTGCAAACAGCAATGCCCCTTGGCCTATTCCTCTCCTAAAGAAGCCACTGCAATAAACTGCCATGGCCATCAACCTGCCAGCCTGACTTGTGTCTAATTCAATGCGCACAAAATGCAAGACTAAGCAGCTCCTGGGATGATGGCAATATTTAACAATGACACTGTATCTAGGACTGCATATGTACCACATATGGCCAGGCTTCAGTTGCCACAGGTTGCAACGACATTGAGAAAAGGAGCTTTCTTGGAATAATTTCTGTCATCCTGAACCAAAGAAGTGTGGAAAAAGAAAAAGTGAATGCACTGACACTAACATTTAAATGGTGTCAAAGGAATTTTAAAGAAAAGAGCAAGCCTTTGACCCTACTCAGCTATGCTGCACTAGCCAAGAGTTCAAAAAGTTCTATTCGAGCTTCTGTCCATACACCACAAACTAGTCTCTCTCCTTTTTTTTTTTTAATAACACGTCCAGCATGCACTAGCTACAGCACTTACACAGGGTTTCTCACAATATGGCATTTCGTCGACTTCATACAAACATTAGGTACTCAAGCAGCAAGAGCAAACTAATAGCAGTTTAAAACCAAACATCAACATTCAGTAACTAATGATAGTCTCCAATTCACAAACACATGTGGATGAAAATATACATAGCTACATTTAAACCTTTCTTTTTTTGAAGGGCAGTGAAAGAGGCATCAGGGGGTCCTCCTACGCACCTTGGCATCGAGGCACTCAATGAGGTCAGTTGCGTAAGAGCGCATCTCCTGGAAGAAGCGGAAGTTTTCGCCCAACTGTGGCTGCTCCTCACGCAGCCGTGCAGTGACCTCAGCCGATGCCTCAAGGTCGGTCAGCGCTTGCACTTTCTGCCGCCGATGCAGTGCCAGCATCTCACGCACCGTGCTGAGCCTGGAAGTGCGCCACGTCTCTTCAAGCTAAGCACAACACTAGAAAAGCAAAAGCTGCACAGAAACGCACAGCTGCACAGACAAAGGAATGCGGCCAGTACACGGAGCAGGAATGCACACAAGGGCAAGCTTTCTGCCCGAGCACAATGCAACAGTGTCACAAACACTTCAAGGTCACCAGCGAACTGGTGATTCGAAGTGGCCTACAGGCAAACCAATTGGTGACGATAATGGCTGTGGTGATTAAACTTTCACCATGCATTTGCGACGTTGCTCAAGAACCATATTGCATCTATCATCTAGTGCCTCTGTTAATAGGCTCCATAAATAAGGGTAATACAATAAGGGTAAAATTATCATCCTGGCTCTCATAGAACTTGAGTAATAGGATACTGAAGCTGCCACTTCAGAAACAGGAATACACACTTTCCTTCTCATTTCTGAAGCGACAACTTCAAAACTCTATAACTTAAGTTCTATGATAGGCAGGAAGACAATTTCACCCTTATTGTATTCCTTGGTGTCAAGAGAACCCAATGGCATACATTTCAGCAAGTTTCCCGCAGCCAATTTTCTTTAAAACTCTCCACAAAATACTAGCATAAAAAGTGCATAAGTGCTAAAGGAATTGTTTTACATGAAGTTAAATGACATATTTAGAATCAGCACACAAAAATACATATTCCCCGGAGATTTCGTAACTGTGACTTCATTAATAAAAATTTTTTTTTCAAGACCAGTGTCCCCCCTTAATAGGCTCCATCTTACA
Organism: Amblyomma mixtum; assembly: GCF_055824585.1. Classification (NCBI taxonomy): domain Eukaryota; kingdom Metazoa; phylum Arthropoda; class Arachnida; order Ixodida; family Ixodidae; genus Amblyomma; species Amblyomma mixtum. The sequence continues at coordinate 22,099,540 of NC_143013.1, forward strand.
TGAATAGGTGCAACCTTTGTCAAAATGCTTAGGGCTTAGGGCACAGAGCACATGAACAAGAGATTTACTGCCCACTGACTTTCTTAGAAAGACAGCGCAAGGAAGACTACCATGCAGGGACATTCCAAACTCCCTTGCAGCCACATTTGCACAGACAGCACTCGAGCAAACTGAGTGAATACAGGGTCAGGTCTCGCTGCCCATTGGCTCCTCGAGGTTCCAAAACACCTGCATGCTTCTTCGTGGATGCAACTGCATGTGCTCAGAACCAAATCTAGTCGAGATCAGTTTGCAAAGCAGAATTAAGAAGCCGTTTACCGATCTGTGACCCGCTCGAGGACAGCTTGAGAGCTGAGGTTCTGACGGTCCTGCACGGGCGGCACAGGAGGCGGCTGTTCGGTGAAGTACGTTGGCACCACGCAGGGCTCATCGGGCGCTGCCACCGCTGCAACCTGCGCACAAGCACACTGGCACGTTTGAGCGCTGATGCCTTCACGTCGATACCATCACTGCTACATCATCAGAGAGGCAAAATTTGTGACATTTCAGCTGCAGTAAAACACTACAACACAAAAAGATTGAACTGTCTTCCTTCACGGAGTAAAGAAGGTAAATAAAAAACAGATCACTTATGTAGACATGGCTCAGAGCGTAATTTAGAATCCTAGCTCTGATCCTGTTTACGTCGGGGGGACACTGGTCTTAGACCTATTTTCCTGATTTTTAGTTAAATCCTAATGAAACTGTACCACCTTGCTCAGTTTTTTATGCTGATTTCAACAACAAAATTACCTTTCTCATAAATTGGTCGGTTCCCAAGATAATTAATTTTAATTAGTCATTCATTAGTACCTCGGTGCAAAAAAAACTACTCAATAAAGAATAATTTTTAATCCATGGCTACATAGTATAGTGACTAAAGAGTGCAATAATCAAAACCATTTTTCCAATTTACCCTCATTAGTAATCTTACAGCACTTGGAATATCAATGTTCAAGGTTTGAATGTAATGCATCGATGAACTTTGCAAAGTTATAAAATTTTGAAGTGTGATTGAACAAATCTGCTTCAATTATTGCACACATTGTGCCTTCAGCTTCCCTTAGCAAACAATATGACATCTCTGTCTGTCCTAGATGTTGAGATATCGACATACTAAGACAGCCAGATGTCCAAAATTTTCATGCCATTAAATTGTCTGATCCTGCACAAATTCAGCTCACACGATGATCTGAATTAGATATTATGGTCAAAATGCTTATTTCTTGAAGGAAAAAAATTGGTACAGTTGAAAAATAACAGCTTGAGATTTCACAAATGTCACTTTTTGAAAACCGATTTTTTGGTCATTTTTTGGTCTCAAAGACCAGTGTCCCCCCTTAAGCACAGGTATATATGACCTTTTGGTGGTTTACATTCACACCAATCATATTCCACCATTCATTAAAGCAAGCGTAGCAGGGGGCGGCAGAAAGTCTGCAGGGATACGGTGGCTGCAGCTGGCAAAGGCCAGTGTTAATTGGAGAGACACGGGAGAGGCCTTTGCCCTGCAGTGGGCGTAGTTAGGTTGATGATGCTGATGATGACTCATACCATACAACAGAACAAAGGGCACATGAAAGCATTCCGTTCCACAGCAAAGGTGTAATACATTTTGTAAAGGCAGAAAGGCCATATATATACCCTTCACTGCTGGTGCTACTACTGTCACTGTTTTTTAAGATATAAGCAAGACTATAGCTGAAATTCAATATTCTACTATTTGAGTACCTTTTCTTCAAATTTCAAAAATATGCTGTGGGTAATTCTTATCTTAACAGTGCTAATTTTGAAAAACATTTTCAAGTTAGTTGCTCACAGTACATACTTAAAATTGTTAATCATTTTTGCTAGACATGCTTTTTGCTTTTTAGCAAGCTGCTGACAGTCGGACCTACATTCACTGTGCATGGCAGGACACAATGGAAGAGGGAATCGTCCCTGTAGTCTGACATGCACACATTCTACTCCCACAGTAACAGTAGCATGCACAAATCAGCCCAAAAAGTTGGGTATGGAGCCGGAAAAATTTTGGATTCAGTTTGGTCAGGCCTTTCTGGTTCAGTTTGAGTTCCACTCTGGAGCGACAGTCTTCGCCATTTTGAACTGATTCAAACTGGCTCACACAGTTTCATACAACCAAAAGGAAAGAAAAGCAGGAATATTCCCAAAAAACAAGATGCTGAACCGCAAAATGTTTGAGTTCAGTTTCTGCTCCACAGTGCCACCGCAATCCAATGCGAACCGGTTTAAACGGGTTTACGCGGCCAAAAAGGGAAAGTGTGCACTTGCCGGTGCAGTGCTGACGCCCTTCTTCATCTGCTCCTGCTCCCAGCGCTCCAACTCGGCAACATCTTCACGAGCCACTTCGTCCCCACTGTGCTCTGCACACCAACCATGCAATGCCTGTTTTACCAGCTAGGCAACAACAGTGTTACGGGGCCATAGAGCCACAGCTATCATTACAATTTTTCGAATTTCTGTTCCCTGCACATGATCCTTCAGCTTTAATGATAAACGACATCTATTCTCACATCCCACACCCACACAAGCTATTGCTGTGCTAAGGCAGCAAAAAAATGGTGAAAGTAATTCAAAAGAATTTGGCTAAACAAAATGACGCATGAAACCAGACACCAAGAAAAGCACACGGATCAGGTGGCTGCGTGTCCGGCTCATTTACAGTGCTGTCAGACCCTCTTTTTCTTTTTAACAACAAGTCGCAGCCACTAAAATGTATCTGCTGCAACTTAAGCATATACACTGCAAAAATAACAAAAACTGCATAGCTGCCTGGATAGGTTTGTAGAAAGAAAATAAGAAAAAATTGTCAATCAACTGTGTGCCTCGTTAAGTTTTGTTGTCACTACCGCTGCCTCAGTAGCCATCTTCAAAATATGATAAGGGCAGCACATTATAAATTAATTATTGCAATTTGTTCAGTGGTGCAAGGTACATTAAAAAATGTGCCCAGGACTTACAAGCTTCAAGAATAGAGAAAACAAATATACACATCACAACAGAAAACCTTGGTTAAATGCAGGGCACAAGAATTGCACAGCACAGGAATATTGAAAAAGTGTGGCATCATGTGGTAATCTGTTGCCAATATCAGGAAGACAAACCAATCACAAGACAAAAGAAGTTTAGCTTTCTTACAGTTGCACTCGATGTAACACCTCGCTCGTGTAACATCGTGCAGCGCTGTGCATAACTGAATCCCACCATTGACCAACGCAGGACTCGCACTCATGATGCTTTCAAAACAGTAGCCACGGCTTGGCAACTAGATGCAACTGTCTGAGGTGGCGCTCATGCAAACTTCATGTTTTTGCCACCTGGATGCTCTCATCAATATGTCCCATGCACATTGTAGTGTAATTATAGCAATCCTATCCGTCTGTTAGAAAAGTTTAGAAAAGTGGATTGAAAAAGTTTCATTTTTTCCAATTAATGCACTCAGACAAGCCTAAGAATAACAAAAAAGCGGACACAGGTACACGATTCCCAACTGCCACCAACTTTTTCCATGCAACGATGTTTTCGTCATATGCTTTTCCACCATGCCGCCATCAATATGCAAATACCACTGTAAATGATCCACCCTGCACCCTTGAAATCAGCGACACAATACTTGCTTCAAATGCCGTTTACCAACAGGACTAACGCCACTAAGCAACCCAAACATTCTACTAGTCATAGAGACACGGAATGCGTAGCTGCATAATGCTGCAAATACCACGCCCATATGAATACCATGTCATTTCAGTGTTATTCACGAATTAGACTGAAACATTATTCCGGAGATGAGACACCGATTCTGGCGTTTATTGCTTTTCTTCTGCGTTACAGAATGGCTGCATAACATGAATAAGCTTTTCTTGTAATTTTTATTGCTGCCTTTCCCCTGAACTTTTGTGCTCAAATATTTTTTTTTCTCTCTTCTATTATCTATCTCACTCCTGTGTGGGCCTGCCCTAGACTACAGTATGACTCAATAAACAAACATACTAAGAAGCAAACGCACAGACTGGGTGAAGACAGCTTGCACCTGCAATGCCTGAAGAGCTGCAGCCGGGATCCATACTCACCCTCCTGAGCTTGGATGAGGGCCTCCCGGGCACGCTGCTTCTCTAACGCAGCAGTGTTCACCGTGAAATTGATGCGGCCTTCCTCTTCTTCACTCTGGTCTTCCTCCTCGCCACTGAAACCCAGATGAAAGCACATACTAACAAGTCAGGCAAATGTGGCTCGAAATACAAGACAAAGCAAAAGAAAAAGATGCGCACATGGAATGAGAGAAACTTTGATTGCATGACTGAAAAGCTGACCACCTCTCCAAGGAGCAATGAGGCCAGATTCAAAAAGCTATTCATCTCTACAAGATTCGTTTTTTTTAATGGCCAACACTAATGTGCTACCTAATCAATGAGAGCCAAAAGGTAACAGCCAAAGAGGTTACCACAGCTAGTATGTATACTGGCCGATCATGAACTGACCTAGCGTGCACCTACAAATATGGTTCATGTTTTCTTGACATTCGTGACATGACAAAGTGATGCTGATTGTATGGCGCCACAATATATATGCTTACTATTCACCCGTTCATAGAAGACATTACCTGAGAATGTAAAAAGCATGGAGGTTTAAATCAGCTCTACTCAAGCACAGTGCCTCAGGACCAAGCCAAGACAAAAAAAAAAAGAAACAAAATTTTACTCACTGTCCTTTCTGGTCTTCTTGTTGTTCAAGGGGAATGAAATCGCCCATTTCTCGTGCCATCTGCCTTCGCTTCTTCAGCGCATAAATCGTTGCCGCATCAGGAATGACACCGCCTGCATTAATGTCACAAAAAATTCACATCTTTACAAAGGTAAACTGCGCACACACGCCCACCTCAATTCGTCAAGTCACAGTGACTCCACAAGCACTACCATTAATCCATAAGTAGGCCAAGTTGGAAGTGCCATATGCACTCATATGCCAGTGGAAAATAAAGCTAAGTGTTTGCTATCCACTGTTGAAAGAGTTGGGCAAAAGTTTGTACATTCAGGTATGAATATAGAGTGCTGACAGCTTTGGAGCCAATTAAATCAATTTCACTTGGTTTTCACATTACTTTGTGGGAAAAAAGTCTACCTTCATAATGCCATTAGCAAGTAAATGAGCTTGGCTTTACTTTCCAATCAAACAATGAGCACAGCTCATTTGTAACCCACCCACACTGTACTTTCATAGCTCTGTCAAGATAGTATACCATCATCACCTTAAAGGTTTTTTTGTAACCATGATGAAGGTGCCTCACAGTTCACACCAAAATCAGTAAGACGAAAAAGCAAGCAGCAAAAAGTCATGTTACAATGGAAAAAAGCATGGATGACTTATTAAAGGATGAGCTGAATTCATTGAGTTTGAAAAAACTTGCTAGTTCCTATGAAAACCTTCAAAGTTTCAGTAAATTCTTAACTGCACCAATATTTGAAACAACAGGCTACACATTACAACCTGTGGTACAACTGTGCCCCAATGTGAAAAAAAGGTAGAGATCAGACGGAGCTAGCATAAACAGGGTATCTGCATATCTTTGACAGTACCATATACTCACAAGAACGCTGTGTTACCAGTGCCAAAGGCACTGCATGTGACATCAGTGAACAAAAGACAGAGGTAAAAAGAATTAGGAGACACGTACTCTGGATGACATTTCTGAGACGCCGGTATTGAGGACCCTCCCCTTCATCCTCCTCCTCGCTTTCAGATCCCCGGATCTCCTCCGCATTGAGGATTTTGAATGTGTTCTGTGGCATTACAAGCAGAGTTAAGCGAAGCACTGTGAAGTCGTAAATCATTATATTTTCTCCATTACATACCAACTCCATGTCACATGTTGACATGAAAAGAAATGCTGTAGCAATATTCAACTTGAGCATTATGCTGTTACAGCATCTGGGATGCACACACAATATGACATGCAATATAACCAAGGATGATGATGTAAACTTAATCAGATTTCAGGGCACTTCAGGGGCCCCTAGACAAGGTCACCACTAGTCATTGCAGCTGCAGTGGCCCTTTCCGCCAGCCAAAGCTGGCACTCGGAGTCATCTCTGTGCAGTGAGGCCTCCCATTGTTCTGGGGAAGGCTTGGAGATAGGGTCTAGGATGGGGTTGAATTGCCCTGCCCACACCGTGTGGTTAGCTACCTCCCCACAGTGGGGACACTGCCAGGAGAATGGTGTTGGATACTGCTGGTGTAATCTTGCTGGTAAGAGGAATGTGAGATAGTCGACAGTGTGCTAGGATCTCGGAGTATGAAGCTATGGGGGATACGTCAAGCTCGCCAGAGATTGTGTTTGAAGGTGTCACCTGGTGAAGAGCTCGGGCGTGCAATGGGCAGTTTCTTTACCTACAGATGGTTCCTGGTGGCCAGGGAACCAGATAACAATGGCTTGCTGGGGCTGGCGCTTTCTGAGAAGCAAGTAGCCATGGGGAGAGACTTGACCCTGGATGAGATTTCTGCAGGCATTATGAGAGTCTACGAGGATGACTGCTTGGGGGCTGGGGGTGGGGAGGAGGTCGGTGGCTATTGCCAGGGACACGGTGGCTTCTTCTGTGTGAGTAGGGTTGGAGATTTTGCTTGAGGTGCTGTAGGCTAGCTGGCCCATGGGGGTGGATCCATGACAAGGGTCATGACCCCTCTTTCTGTCCCAGCGGCGTCAACATATAAGGTGTCTTATATAGCGACTTGTGAAAATTACAACATGCAGATCGCCGTTCGACGTTCAATGTAGGTTTGGTTGGTTTGGTTTATGGGGTTTAACGTCCCAAAGCGACTAAGGCTATGAGAGACGCCGTAGTGGAGGGCTCCGGAAATTTCGACCACCTGGGGTTCTTTAACGTGCACTGACATCGCACAGTACACGGGCCTCTAGAATTTCTCCTCCAAAGAAATTCTAGCCACCGCGGCCGGGATCGAACCCGCGTCTTTCGGGTCAGCAGCCGAGCACCATAACCGCTGAGCCACCGCGGCGGCTAATGTAGGGTGCATGTGTCTAGGTACTGGTCAGACATTGATCAAGGCTTGGGTCTACATAGAGAGAGGAGATCTGAAGTTCGTTGACAAGGTCACAGCCGCGTGCTTTCCACTGCAAGTTCAGCTGACATGCAACCGTACCGTGCGACTGCTTACACTGAAAAATGCATGCATACAGAAGTAAATAGTAGTCAAACAGAAGCTGATGGAATCCAATAGAGGTCAGTGGAGTTTTTATCTGGCAGAAGTGAAATGAACCACAAAGGGAGACACTGAACTCTATTTTTGAGATCATCTGCTCAAGAAGTAGTAAAGTAAGAAAAAATTTTGTTGGCATATTCACCTTAATCTTGATCTCAAGCTCATCGCTAAAAGGTCGTGTGGCTGGTTTTTCAGGAAGTGCACTGGGTAGAGGCTCCGGCTCTGGCTTGACTTCCACCTTCGCAGCCTCGCGAAGTTTTTTCTTACGGTCACGCTCCAACTGCTTGGCCAGCCGGCGGCTATACGTAGATTTTCGCACTTTGAACACCTCTGTTTCTGTAACAGTACAAAAGCCAGACATCTAAATTTCTATTCAGTAGCAGCAGAGACCACACACTAACATCACTGAAGGGCGCCCAACACATTCCATTTGACATGAATGCGATGCTGCATACTGCTTCAGTCTACAAAAGGCACAAGCACAATGCAGCCCAAGCGGTAAAAAAGCAAAGATGTAACATTAATTAACAGCCATCAGATTTATCAAGACATCCAAGAGGACCAGGGGAAGACACACAACACAGAACAACACAAGCTAATGCTGATGTCGTGTGAACCCATATACTAACAGGCCCGCTGCTTCACCAAGGTAAGATACATAACACCCACAAAAGGGGCCTTGGGATGCACAATGAACCTGTGACACAAATCAAGATGACAGTCAGAAGGTTTGCATCTGTTAATTTTAATGTTGTGTCTTTGTTGCAAATTTAAGGTTAAAAAAAATTGAACATACCAGACCAAGTACATGCTCTACTTCACAACAGACACAGTTTGAACTAATACCACGAAATTTGTGGGTTTTTTTTCCCCTTCTTGTAAGCTCGGCTAATGACATACATTTTCCACTGAAAATAATGGGGACAGGCTTCCGATATCAAATCATCAGAACATTTGACCTTTAAGAACCTAGCAGGCATACCATGTATACGGGTGAGCAAGTTCCGTGCCACATTTGTGCAACAACATATTCGTCATCTAAAATCTGAACACAACACAAGTCGAAAAATGTCCCCCTGACTGTACAGTCTTTGTCAAAAGTTTAGAGCCCAGGCAGTTTGCTTCGTAATGCATCCCTAGGGTTCCAAATCTCCTGAAAGTAAGATCTCTGGTCCATACCCCTCCAATGGGCAGGTCTTCCACGAATGCTACTACAGCCCCCCTACACCGCTTAGAAGAAAACCCCCTGGGCTCTAAACTTTCAACAAAGGTTGTACATCTACATGTTCTGATCTCTTATGAATTGTTTGAAAGTACACGCTTGCGGGCATTCTGTGGCCCCATCTGAAACAATTAAAGAATGCCGTCAGCACAGAGGCCATACCTGCTCTTCATATCAGCCCCCATCAACTACAGCCCCCATCAAAAGTATACAGCCCAATGGGTTCGCTTCTAAGCCGTTTAGCGGGGCTCCCTAGATCATCTAGCAATCCAACGCTTGGGAGGATTGCGGACTTGAAGCCATTTATCGTTCGAGAGATTACAGCCGCTCAGTATTCATAAACAGGCACGCAGGCCTCGCAAGCAAACCCATTGGACTTGTATACGTTTACAAACACAGAGGTGCTCTTGCTTCGTAGCACAGTAAAATTTAAAAGTGACCAACCAACAGCTCGCACACTACAACATGGATCGCCCACATCACTAAGCAGCACAGAGTGGACGTTTTGCAGTGCGGACACTCTCTCGTCCCGTTTCGTTTATGCTACGTTTGAGAGCAACACAGTGAACAAGTAAGGTACGGATGCACCACTCTTGCTTGTACCACAGAGCGCAGCAGAACAGGGCACATCCCTCCATTGATTCGGCAGTAGTTGCTGTCGTTGTTTACCTCAGTAAACATATACTCACCTTCTTCATCGTCATCACCGAAACTAAGCAGCGATACCGGTGCCTTAGAATCGTCCGCTTCAGCCGCAACAGGCGGCGGCTCCAAGCGAGGCGGCGACTTTTCTTCCGGAGCAGCGTTGTTGTCAGCCTCGTCTTCAGTGTCGCTATGCTGCAGTCGCTGCCGAAACTTTCTGTTGGGTTTCCGAAACAGGGACATCGTACACACACTCACGTCTGGCGTTCAGCTCCAGCGCCGCGGCTCAGCGCTGCGCTAGCCGCAAAGCCAATCGGCCAAGTCAAGCTGAGCTAAGCCAGCTAAGCCGAATTTCGAGCCCGTCAAAGGTCTCAAATATCTGCACTTCAGAAATAAAGTTCGCATTGCCGGTTAACGCGTACATAACATTACCACTCACACGACTCCTCTTCTGTAGAGTGGATTATCGCAGATTAATGCCACGTTAAATGATATTTTCACTCAGTTTGTAAGGATGCTTTCCATGTTTACCACCAAATGGGTGAATTATCGTTGTACACGTATTCAGTGTTCTTAGTGGCCCTGGCCCTGGGTCCGACGCCCTTTAACTTCGCATAAATCGTATTTTTGCCTTGCAGAGAACGCATGTGTCAGTGATACTTGCCTTTTTAAAATTTTCCCGCCTCAACCGATGGCCCATTTGCAATGAAATTACGCACACAGCTCGGGTATTGCGGTAACTTGAGTCTCTTATTAATTTTGACAACGGTATTTATCTGTCTCAGCCGCGCATGATGCAAATGCGCCAGGTTGCCGCCGAAAGGCAGCAGTGGCGTCATCTAAGGACGAGCGCACGTTGCAACGCTCGCTTCGGCGCCTTTCGCATCATGGCGCTGTCCTCTGCAAACAACAGATGGCGTTAGCACGCACTCCGGTAAACACCCGACCTTGGCGGTTTTTTGTTCCTCAATCGCGCCACAGACTGTGCATCATGCGCGGCTGAACCACACAAGTATCGTTGCCAAACTTTCTACAAGCTAAAAGTTACCGCCATACCCAAGCTCTTTGCGCAGTTTCACCACCGCAAACGAGCCAGCGGTTGAAGCGGGAAAATTTTTAGTGCGAAAGCACTACTAGCCGCACACCCCGGGTTTGAGCGGTGTCTGTGTGAAGCTGAGTATCAAGGGTAACAACTGGGTCAGTGGACGCCTCAATCGCGCTGTGCGTAGGCGGTGGCGTCCGCCTACAAATTGAGGCAGCTATGCGCCTTTCCTTTGTTCGAAACCAGCGGAAGGTTTAGACTCCGTTGATTCTGAGGAAAGGAAAGGCGCATGATTTCTTCCCAGGGTAAGTGAACACTTCAGTGCCTCAGTCGCGTTCCGATAGAGGAACGTGGCGGTGGCGTCCACCTGCAAAAAAACAGTGCTCTCGCTCAATATTTCATGCCTAGCAGCGCTAAACCGCCAGCCATTTTTTGAATTAAGTCTTCACGATAAAGATATGCACTATACTGCATATGAAATTTAAAAAAAAAACACTACTTTCCTATCCTCATAAGGAGCGGATAGATCTGCGCGCGTGCGGTGGCAAGGGCGGGCGGCCACTGCGCACGCGCAGCCAGCGTTTGCTACGAATGTTACCATCGTCGCCTGCCAGCCTAGTGTCGCCGCCTGCTGGGAAAAGCTAATATGGGTAGTGGCAGTACGGTAGGTAGGGTTCAACCAATACCTCCTAGAAAGTCTTTCTAGGAGGTATTGGTTCAACCTCCCAAAGCTGCAGTATGCAAGACAGGCTGTGGTGGTGGGCTCTGTATTTCTACCACCTCAAATGTGGTAGGGGCACTGTGTCCTACACTGTGTGGAGACTCCTTTGTTGTCTGTATGCATGGTGGGCTCTGTATTTCTATCACCTCGATTGTGGGTAGAGCAATGGGGTAGGAGGCACCCATTATTGCCCTACACTGTGTGGGGACTCTTTTGTTGTCTATTCCATACCCATAAACCCTTTCCTCACAGTGCAGTTGAGCTGTCCACTCTCCACACTTTGCTAAAGACTGCTGTATTTGTGCACCACTTCTTATATATCCAAATGCATCACTTACTTATCCGTGTCCACTTCTGGACACTACAAAACAACAAATTCATTCCAACCAGCCCAGCCATAAATTTTTTTGCAAAACAGACATTTGTACAGTCTAACATGACCTTTTCAGCTATTTTCTATGAACTGCAGCGTCTGCAAAAAAAAAAACATACATGACAACAGTATTAAGCTATGTAGCTACGTCATACGGTCATACTTTCAGGCCATGCTTGGAGACAACCAGTGTAATTTAATTACTCATGCCAATAGGCAAAGGTCGTAACTATAAGTTCTCACAACCGCAGGAGAGATAGGGTCGATTCGTGTCCATTCCATTATGATTTGGATGAACTTTAGTCTGAAAACTAGTGGCACCATTCCCCAACCTCTCCTATTTCACTCCACACTTCAGAAAAGCTGAATTGGGCTCTAATCATTCCAACAGGTTGTTGATAAGCTAGCTTCCATCTGTGCAAGAAGTTAGTGTGCCAGGACATCATAATGTAAGAAAAGAGTGACTTTATTTCTGCTTTCAAAATAAACTGTACTTAAGTTTATTTACATCAAAATGGGTAGATGCAAACAATGCTCAAGTTGAAACCGTAAATAAACATCACAGCAAAAAGAAGAAACGGAGCACTACATAAAACATTGCATCAACTGAACACATCTCACAAGTCTGCCATCAAAAGCCACTGAAGCGCTACGCTACAACAGCCGCTTAAAAGAGGACAGGTGTTCATAACCTCGACTAAAACAACCCAACCACCATTGTGCAGTTAAATTCAACAACATTTCTCTACACCTTTAGAAATAAAAACACAATACACTCAATAAAAGAAGGCTAAAGCTCAGACCCTGCAGTGGAAACAAAAACAGAGGCATGTGCTTTGCACCACAGGCGAAGAATGTCAGCCCCACAGCACACCTAGCAGTTGACATGTGCAAGAAAATTAGCTCTGAGTCACTAACAACGCTTTTCATACAGGTGGCCACATAAGCTGAAGTAGGGAAGCTTCATTTCTTTTTTCTATTTCTGCTGCCTACAACACACAGGCAATGTACAGCTCTGTAAACTGTATGCTGTGGAGGTATCTGTACACCTATTTACAACAGTGGGTTAAGTCAAACATGCAAATGCTTTAGGGTTCACCACAAGAACATCAAGTGCAATACAAAAGTATGCATCATTCCTTAAATCATATTTGGACTAAAACTGGAGACTGTGCCAGGCACACCACACGTTAAGTACAGAAGATACGCTAGGTTCACCAAAACAGAGTACACTTTAAGGACAATGCCAACTGCAAAACTAAGCACTGCACGGAAACTGATGCTTCACAAAACTAAGCTGTCCACACCACTATAGACTGGCCATAGCTTGACTCAGAAGAAAAATAATTTAACTCATTTTCTGCCACAACAGGTTGAGGGCTATGTTTAGCTTCTTTCCAAAACAATTCACAGAAATGAGGCACAGGCTTGACGTGACAGTGTCCCAGACAGGTAATCCACGGGTGGGCAAATGTCCTTGCCTCCGAGCACGTCGCATCACAACACACCCTGTCCCATGCGGTGCCAAATGGACGGCATTGACATGTTGGGCAAGGCAGCCCCATTCACACCTGCAAGACATAGCTGCTAACAGCAGCCCAGAGCTTCCCACACTTTTCCCAAGGGTTACAGCGGCACTTTATGCTCAAGAGACGTAACACCATAGTCAAATGGCACAATATGCCGTGAACTATAAAGAAAATACACTGACACCACACAGTGGATACATGACAAGATATAAAAGCCACACATCATTTTGATCCTGATGCCAACCATTTGTGACCCGAGAACAGCCCCCACAAAGCACTTCTAAGTGCCATGAGAAGTCATTTGTCAAGCTGATATGCTTCACCGAGAGAACACTGAAGTTTGCAAGAACAAGAGTGCAATGTACCACTCCTACTTCAAACCTACAACTGCAAGCAGTGCTCTGCAGGATGGATGCAATGCCGCACATGCACGCATGGACATTTAGTCAAATTCAAGCACACACCTCCACAAACTATGCCACAAAGAGACAGGTACAGAACATGGCAGCCCATGAAAAACCTGCTCACTACCGTTCAGCAAAAGATTCAAACAAGTCATCCCAGGAGGTTGGCAGTGCAATTTTGCACTGCGCAGCTCTCAGTAACTAGCCCCATACCACTCCACTTTAGTGACTCCCTTGCAGAACAATGCCCCTAGCTGATGATACTAACAATCCACAGTATGAGTGCTGGCTTTGTCAATACACAAGCTCGGAAGAAACTGGCGACCACTCTCTCGAAGAAGACAGAATACTTCAGTCGTGGAAAAGAATAAATTAGTCATGCAAGCCTTCTGTTCAAGCTCTATTGCTGACCTTTCTTTCTTTATAATACACAACTTCATTCAATATATTGTCTGTAGGAATTTTTTCACCTCCACGTACCAGGCCACCAGCTCTGAAACAAGCCAGGATGGTATGCGGTACATTACACAGGCTCATATACATACAACATTGGCTAACCCCCCGAAAAGTTTCTGATGCTGATGTTACATTATCATAAAAGAAAAACATTATCAAAGTTAGTGCCTTGTACTGAAACTTAAAATCACACCCCAACTGCCATTGAAAACACTGCAAGGAGTGCTTTTAATGTTCGCCAGTAAGCATGATTGCCGGTGGTCCATATGTGCAAATAAGTTCGCAGAATTGTCAACTTATCTGGTAAAATGCTCCTTTTTGTTTTTTTACCAGATCACACTACAGCAACCGAGGACTAATGCGTTGCTATTCATTTTATGAAATCATGGTGAAGCACCTCCAAGCAATAACCAAAAGCAGCAACTTAAGTGTACCCCAAGCTTTCCACTAAAGAGCAACTTTACAGATCAAAGGTTGCAGGAATAATCTAAACCATTTTTTCTCTTCCCTCTGATAAGATCAACAAGGCGAAGGCACATGCCCTAAGTGCACTCCACGCTGTTTCTGAATACCTTTTTGTTCACACACTGAATAAGAAAAGAGTACTGGAAGCTATTTTTAAGACTGCGCCGGTAAACAACAGCATTGCCAGAGCCCAAAAGCCATAACCCCGCCAGCAGCTTCTCTTTCCTAACAAAAAAATACAATTCTTGACATGAACCCACTCCAAAAACTTTGCCAAATCAATGCACAGTCTTAACAATAGCAGTAAACAATGGTGCGCATGCCTGGGCCATTGAGTGTTTATTTTAGTGTGCTGTCAAAGTCATCTAGACTATGGCCTGGTTTACACACTATGCAACTTCCCTTTCTTGTCTGGGAAACAAACAAACAAAAAATACGACAAAGGGTTGGTTAACAGGCACTGCTGCTGGCCAACTCAAGTATACAGCACATCACAGAAATAACAGGCCCCTTATACAGATGTCTAAAATACAATCTGGTGAGGCAACTAAGGCTGTGGTCTGGCGGGGAACTGCTTTCCAGTGTTGCAGCAAATATCATGTGACCGCAACACATTTGTGCAATGGAAGGGAAAAAAAGATGGGAAAAAAAAAATAAATCCAACATCTGCAGTGTTGCAGCAAGCACCTGCATGATTTGACAGATGGTTCAGCACACTGGTTCAGAGGTTTGGCAGTTGACCAAATGCAGCTAAATTGCCCTGCCTTGCACTAGACTGTAGTAGAGACACCTGCAACTGGGGCACTGAATGAATCCTTCTCTAGAGTGTGTGGTAATTGCGCTCTGTGCGAGCCTTGTAGAACTTGAATCCCACATAGCAGATGGCCAGACATCCCAAGGTCAGGATGATACCTCCCAGGAAGCTCAGCGTGTCAAAGTGCCGCTCAGGAGGAGGCAGAGCAGTCGGTGGAACAGCCGTAGTAGGTGCCACTGTGGTGGCATTTGTGACTGGCACAGTGGGCGATGGCGTTGTAACAGTGGTAGTATTTGGCGCTGGTGGAAGAGTTGTAGGTGCCGGTGTGTGAGGTGTGGTGGGAGCAGTTGACATGTTAGCTGGCGTCGACGGCGGTAATGTTGGTGCTGCTGTTACAGTAACTGGTGGTGGTGGTGCAGTGGTGGTTGTAATATTGGGATCCAAGGCTGACAATCCTGGAAAATATCACGTTACTTTAAATCTCTCACAAGCTTGAATTGCACAGCAATAAAAACAGCAGCAGCAGTGCTGCGAGGAAAGAAGTACAATGCACAGTGGCATGTGTGAGGAAGGCAAAGTAGTAGTAATGACTAACCAAATTAATATTATAGATCAGGAACCTTTTCATAATGCACTTAAAGCATAGATCAGACACTTGCGATCACTACTGCAGAGCAACAGCCAAGTACTTCGTGTGCCAACATAGTGCCATTCAGAGTCATGAAAAATGAACCTTTATTTCATTACTTACGCACAAAGTGACTGCTACTACCAAGAATGTAAGCACACACTGCACTCTGACAACTCTGACGCGACTTCAAACGCTTTTCCCGTTCATTACCACTGCGCCGTCTACTTACGGCCTTGCTAATATTACTTTTTAATCACCAAAAATAATTTAACATATAACGCAAAACTCGTGGATGAGCTCAGCAGGCGTGGCGTGAAGAAAGTTCAAAACTTTTGCACAGGTAGCGTACCATTATATGTGCGCATGACCTGCGGATTACATCAACATGTTTGAGACTTCTGGGAAGGGTATGAATGCGCGCCTACCACGGCCCATACAGAAGCGAATTTTCCGTACTAGCGGTTTTGTGCATTTTGCTGAAAATGCACGTATATTGTAACACGATCCAGATCTCAATCTTATCGTCGACGGGTTAGAAGCCTGTTTCGATGACACAACAAAATGCTGGTTGTACAGACAGCTAAAAAGTCGCGTGGTCGTATGAGCGCTGGACTGACTGGGCGACAAAAGTCGCGTAGCCCCGACAAGCAGGTGGAGCGCGTGCAGTTGGCGGTACTACCACCTGATCGCGTGAAGGGGGCGTCTTGTCTCGAAAGACCGGCGACCAGCGCTACCACAGCTGAAACGCGTTGCACTACGATCCGTAACGAGGCGCCTGGCTGCTCGCCCCCGGCGGTCATTCAACCACACGCTAGTCGCAACCACCGCATATGTCAAAGGCGCTATTTGGCTGACGATCGAATAGCATCCCCTAGCAGAACTGCTCCACAAAAGAAGCGGGTTTGAAGAGAAAAGATAACGACAAAACGCCAGCTACGACGTACTCACCGGAATCGCTGCAACGTGCTACGGCCCATAGCCCGTAAAGCAGCACACCGGCAGCTAGCAGCTTCATTGTTTGCGGCACTTGAGGTGTACGAATGAAGTCCTGGGTGCTGCGGAATTCAAAATAAACCTTGTAGGCGCAAAATTCGACAGGACGAGACGTGAAGCAGACGTCTCGCGGATATCACACACCACGGTACGTGTTGACGTGCGGAGAGAGGAGAGACGCGTACGGAACGGAATGACGGAACACGGTGCGGACTGCACACGGTTGACGCTGCTAGCGCTGCATTACACTAGCGACCGTAACGCAGTGGCGGTGGCGGCGCTGCAAGCGGCACTGTGGTCACTGTGGTCTGTGGCAGCCACGGTGTAAGAATATATTTAGGTGTTGACACTGGCCGCCCGCCGCGGCGGAGAGCGCGCACAGATTGTGTTCGCCCTCTAGTACATGCGCCGACCGCAGCGGCGCGGGGGCGCTGCGGAGCAGAGGCCCTTCGCTTTCGGTGCGGCAAGCGGCGTGCCCTGCTTTAGGACCCGAGCACACAGCTTATGCTGGTGACGAGGGCCAAGGCAGCGGCGGAGGCCAACGGGATCCTGGACTAGGGAATACCGACCACTGAAGCTCCACATCTATCTATCCCCATCCCCCTACTCCCTAACTCTTCCTTTTGAAAAAAAAAAAAAAAAAATAAATGTTTTCACTACTACTACTAGGTGCCCTTTTAGGCTGCGTTGGTTGATGTTTTGGGCTGAGAGAGTGCATCACAAGCTGTGAACACCACGATCTCAGCTTCCACGTCGTCAGCTTCCATCGTGGACGAGCAAATTTTGCTAGAACTAGCTTTTTGTGTCGCGGTTTGGCACAAGCCGGATTGACAGTTGTGGAAACGCACGTGGTGGCGCGGGCCGACGCCATGGACGGTCGTCGCGGCCTATGTGCATTGTGTCTGTGATCTGTTGTTTGTTGCTGTGACACACCTGTCAACTTCATCCAGGTCCAGAAGTCTGCTAGACGCAATTATGGGTAAGAAGTGCTTCGTACCCAACTGCAGTTCGGGCTACCGGAGTTGTCCGGATCAAGTTTCACTTTTTAAAGCTCCGTCGGAGCCTGCTCGCTTAGAACTTTGGCGCCGGGCAATTCCCAGAGCAGATAGGATATTGCAACCGAGCGACCACGTCTGCGCGAAGCACTTTCCCGAGCATATGATATTGTGAGGCGGATGGGTGTCCGGGCAGACGAAGACACAGGTGCAAAAGTATAACTGTTTATTTGAGAACCGCCATGGGCGTCCGGCGAGCCCGGTGGCACTCAACCGACTGCCTAACTGCGCTGGCAAGCCAGCGGCCTCCCTCGGGATATGCGCGATATGCGCGTACCACTCTCGACTGAACTAAATGTGAGGCGCTGGCGCGCGGCATGCCGTCGACGCGTAGCGAGAGAGAGCAAGTCCAAGGTGCGCGCGGGGCGCGGCATGCCGTTGACGCGTAGCGAGAGAAAGCAAGTCCAAGGTGCGCGCGGGGCTGGGGCGCACTCGTGCACTCGAAGGGGCGTCGGAGAAGTTATAATATGGTAGTCCTCACATCCCACCCCTCTTTAAAAAATTTCCCATCCTCTTACTTTAGTTCTCATAGTCTTCCAGCCACCTCGGCGGACGAATATGACGCCGGGGGCGATTGGAAACACGGGCGAGCTGCTCTGCCTGAGCAATTTTCTCAGTGTTCTGAGAAACACAGTCAGATGTTTCGGGAGGGAGTTCAGGTATGTCACCATTTTCACTGTGCACAGCACTTTCGGTTGACGATGGAAGTGGCGTTGGATGTGGGTCTAGCAAGACTTGATCGATATACGGTGGCCGGAATCGTTTGATCTGGCTCATATGAACAGTCCTTTCGTCCCTTGATGAAGTACTGGCAGGATGGGCAGTGGCGCGACGAACTACGAAGGTGACAGGCGTCTTTTGGTCGACTATTCTGTAAAGACCCTTGAACTTGGCGGCAAGCTTGGACGTGCCATCTGTAATGGGCTCTTGGCGCTGAAGCCACACGTACTGACCGACTTGGAAGTTGGTATCGCGATGTGTTTGGTCGTAGCGCTTTTTTCGTTCTTGTTGAGCTTGAATTGAATTTGCATGTGCCTCTGAGCGATGTTCGATGAGGTCTATCAGCCTTGTCTCAAAGTTGGTTGTCGCTTCGCGGCGGAATTTCTCTGTTGGCAGTTTGGGAACATACCCATGTAGAAGTTCAAAGGGCGAAAATCCCAAGCTCGCGTTTATGGCAGTGTTGACGGCAAAGGCTGCCGCATTAAGCTTTCTTTCCCAACTGAATGGTTCAGCGCTGCATGTCTTCTTGAGCACGGAGACGAGAGTTGCGTTACTGCGCTCTACGAGACCGTTGCTGGACGCACGGTACGGGACAGAAAAGTGTTGATCAATGCCATGTAGTCTCAGAAAACGTTTAAACTCATGGGAGTCGAAAGCGCGGCCGTGATCTGACAAACAGTCATTGGGGACACCATAACGGTAGAACACCGAGTACAGATGGTGGATTACTTCTTTGGTGCTTGTTGTGACTACTGCAGCGGGTACAATGAAGTGAGTGGCAAAGTCTATTACGTTGAGGATGTACTTATGGTTGCTGTCATTAGGAGGCATGGTGATGTGGTCCAATGCAATAGCAGCAAATGGCACTTCCGCTGTGGGCATAAAACACATTTTTCCTACATTTCTTGAGACAGGACGATTGTGAGACTGGCAAATCTGACAGCCTTGAACGTACTCAGTCACAGTGCTGGTCATTCGTGGCCACCAATAGCGGTCTTGCACTTTCCTAAGTGTACGCTTTGCATCCATGTGGCCGCCATTATCATGAGTCAGTTCAAGAACAGATTGGCGCAGCTTGGCGGGCACAACAATTGTGTTCAAGTCCGAATGTGTGTTGCGATACAGAATATCGTCCACGATGAGGAAGTCTGCGCTCCCGTCGCCGTCATTCACCAGCTTGTGGCGTATGGATGAGCATTCTTGATCTTCCCGCTGGAGTTGACGCAATGTTGTCATGGGCTCAATGGTGGCACAGGCAAGGCGTGAAAGCATGTCCGCAACCACATTCTGTTTTCCCGGCTTGTGTTGAACAGTGAAGTCAAACTCGACAAGGTCCATGAGCATATTAGTAAATCGACGTGACGGCTTAATGTTGTTAGTAAGGCAGGCCACGGTCCAGTTATCCGTCAGAAGGCAAAACTTCCTGTTGAGAAGGTAGGGGCGAAACTTCAAACAAATCGCCCAGTGAACAGCCAGACACTCCCAAACATTGCTGTGTAAGTTCTTTTCTGGCGCTGACAAAGCTCTGCTGGCATATTCGATGACAACTTCGTTAGCACCTTGGCGTTGAGACAGCACAGCTCCGAGTGCCAAAGCGGAGGCATCCGTTGTCACGGTAGTTGGCGCGGCGGGGTCAAAGTGAGCAAGTATGGGGGCTGTTGTTAGTGCTTGGCGAAGCGATTGGAATGCAGAATCGCAAGCTGCAGTCCAAGTGAAAACTCCTGTTCTGACGATTGCCTGCAGGGGTGCTGAAATTTTGGCAAAGTTAGGTATGAACCGTCTGTAAAAATTTGCCGTCTGTAGCCAGGATAGGACAGACTTCGCATTTGTTGGCCTGGGCATGTTCAGAATCGCCTCCACTTTCGCAGGGTTTGGCTGTTTGCCGTCTTGGGAGAGAACGTAACCCAAGAATGTCAACGACGGTACTGCAAACTGGCATTTGGCAAGTGTCACTTTGAAGCCACTTCTCAGCAGTAGTGTAAGGACCTCCTGTAGCAGGTCCACGAACTCGGCGAAGTTGGTGCCAAAGAGAAGGACATCATCGAGATATACTCGAACACCACACTTTGGATGTCGCGGCCTCAGCTGTCGAAAGATGTTTTGCATGGCTTTCTGAAAAGTTGCAGGGGCGTTCTTAAGTCCAAATGGCATCCTAGTCCACTGAAAGGTGCCATGATGAGTTATGAATGACGTCTTAGGCTGATCTTCCTCTCGTACTCGAATTTGCCAGTACGCGAATTTCAGGTCTACACTTCCGAAGAGGGAGCAGCCAGCGATATCGTCCATAATGTCTTCGGAACGGGGCAGGGGCTGGGCAATGCTGACAGTCTGCTTATTGAGAGGGATGTAGTTTACACAGAGCCGCTTTTTGGTACCTCTTGAAACAACAACTGCCGGAAAGGCCCATGGGCTTGTGGATGGCACAATAATGCCTCTTTTTAAGAGCTCGTCAGTTTGCTTCTCAATGAATGCTCTATCATCAGCAGCATAACGGTACGGTTGTCGGCTATATGGCACGGCTCCAGGGGCAAGATCGATGGAGTGTTCAGCCCCCTCATAGAGGCCCAAATCATTGTCATCAGAGGCAAAAAGCTTTATATGTTGCTGAAGAACATCTCGGACAACGGCTGCTTGTTCTTTGTCTAGCTGTTTGCCTATCTGTGCTTCACGCAGGATGAGACTCGTTTCTTCCAATGATGAGCTGCCTGCACAGTTGGGTGGCTCGGCTGTCTTTTCATCGACACCGTTATCCTGAGGTGCTATTTCGTGGCATGCCAGTGAAAGCCACGGTGGCTGGTTTACATCTGGAAGGGGCTCGAGCTGTAAGCCTCCAATGGCGAAGTGAGTTGGAGCAAACGGGGACTGGGTCATTGTGCGTGGCAATACAGCGTTCGACATTCTCGGGAACACTTTTTCATTACAGAGCAGGATGGTGTTTGTGCTCGGCTGGTGGACTTCTGTTGGCTTGGGTGGCTTCACGACGAGTTCGGCATGGGCAGCTTCAAACCAGTCCTCACCGAGGATCAGAGGTAGCGGGTTACGTGGGAGTACCGTCACCTCTATCACCGCGGAGATAGGTCCAATGGAGATGCATGTAGATATTATCCCTGCTGGTGTCACCGTACCACCACCGACGACGGAGATGGGTGGCTTCGTCCAAGGCGACAATGCAGACGATGTGACAAGGTCCTGGGACAGTATTGTCAGCTTGGAGCCGCTGTCGGGGAACGCATCAACTTTTCCGACACCTGCGACATGAGCTTCTATCACAGCACACTGAACCAGTGATCCCTCGAGGCAAGACATGGCAGTAGTATGGGGTTTGGCGTTGCCCGGAGGTTGTTGGCGTGGAGCTCTGGGCGCAGTGCACTTGGCAGACAGGTGTCCTGGTTGGCGACAGTTGAAACAGATAGCCTTACTAAGGTCGTCTCCAGGGCGGTAGGCAGGGGCGCCGTGCTTAGAGGAGATTGTATTGTACCAAGCATCTCGCTGGTCTGGTGGAAGAGCTGAAATGCGTTGTGGTCGATCTGTTCTGGTTGCAGCTATCTGGGGATTTGTACGACCTGGGTTCCGTAGTGGGGCTTGCACTCTGTGCACTGAGAACTTGGCACTCGAACTCTCTGGTCGCATGAGTCGAATTAATGAATGACTTATTGTTTGGTCCAGTTGCGTGACAATATCCATGTACGCGGCGACTGTTGTTGGGCGTTGGGCTGCAATGGTGGTGGCAAGATTCGCGTCGGCAATTCCGTGAAGGGCGTACTCTATGCGCTGAGGGTCGCTGAGGTCGACTGGGCACCCAGAAATGAGCTTAAATTTAGCCAGCGAGTAGTTTAGGAGACTCTCTCCGTGGGCTTGAACGCGACAGGTAACTGACTGTTGCCACTGCAACAAGGTGAGCTTGTCGCTGAACTGATCGAGAAAGGCTTGCCTGAAGCTTATCCATGTTGGGCACTGACGGCCGATGACGGCTTTCCAGTCAGCCGCGGCTCCGCGCAGTTTCCCAAGGGCGACGGCGAGAAGAGTCGAAGGCTCCCACGAAGCCAGGTCTCGAGTTCGCTCGAGCTCTTCGATCCAGTGGGCCGCTGAGATGCTGCCGTCAGCGCTGAATGTCGGAAGCGATCCGGATAGGTCTGGCAGAGTTGTAACCTGGACTGGGGCTACGGGGCGTTGAGACACGTGGAGGAGCTGTTGCACTAAGCCCGCAAGAAGCTCTGTGGTATCGAGACTCGGCGAAGGCAGTGCATGGTCAGGGCGCTGGGTGGATGCTACGGAGTCTGGGGAATGGCCAGGTGGCGTCGTTGGGCGGTTTTTGGCAATATCGGCGAGCAGGCGATTTATTATTTCTTCCTTCGACCCGGTAGCATCAAGGTTTCGGCGAGTGAGCTCTTCGCGGAGATAATCCGCTGTAAAGCCGGCGAGGTCCTCCGGAGTAGCTTCGCTCCAGTTTACGAGGGGCATGGCGGTCGACGGGGTAGCGCACGTGAAGAAACACGAACACACAGGCAGGCGTAGAAACGCAAGGCGAGCAGGACAAAAAGTTCAGGCAGGGCGGGCGAGGTGCTTCATCAAGCAGGCAGGCATCACACAGGTCGGCGTAGCAAGGCAAACAGGCGAAGAGGCGAGCTGATTCGGGTGAAGCGGGCGAATGGCTTCATTTGGCGGGAGAGCGACAAAATGGCGGGAACAAGTACAGCACCACCGGAGAAGCGAGCTGGGCAAACAGTTCGGCGGATTACTTCACCAGGCGGGCAGCTGTCGACGTTCCCAGCATGGTCCAAGATCGACTGCGCCAAATGTGAGGCGGATGGGTGTCCGGGCAGACGAAGACACAGGTGCAAAAGTATAACTGTTTATTTGAGAACCGCCATGGGCGTCCGGCGAGCCCGGTGGCACTCAACCGACTGCCTAACTGCGCTGGCAAGCCAGCGGCCTCCCTCGGGATATGCGCGATATGCGCGTACCACTCTCGACTGAACTAAATGTGAGGCGCTGGCGCGCGGCATGCCGTCGACGCGTAGCGAGAGAGAGCAAGTCCAAGGTGCGCGCGGGGCGCGGCATGCCGTTGACGCGTAGCGAGAGAAAGCAAGTCCAAGGTGCGCGCGGGGCTGGGGCGCACTCGTGCACTCGAAGGGGCGTCGGAGAAGTTATAATATGGTAGTCCTCACAATATCAAAATCGTACTATGCCGAGTTCAATGGCAAGGTACTTTTAAATGTACCGAAGAAGATCCCGGTGCTGTCGGCGAATGCTGTGCCCAGTATTTTTCCCGGGTGTCCGAAATATCTGACAAAACCGACAAGGTCAAGAAAGCCTCCTAGAAAACGACAGTCTACGGCCAGGTGTGGCGATCAGTCAAGCAAGCGGCCCGCTCCCGCCGCTGTCGTACTGCCCGTTGGGACGGTCTGTGAAAAACAAAAAGGCACCGATCCATCATCGAGCCCTCAGAAGAAACTGCAGACATGTGAGTGGAGTGATCAAGGAACGTGCCCTTCTCCCACCATGGAACTTGGAGGCACCTCCTCAAGTGCCACCTCCGTCTTCCTTGGCGTTCATGACGTTAAGGTTTGTTCTCTTCTGCACTCCTCCGGGTACTTAATATTCTAGGCGCTTAGTGTTCCCTGTACATAACTTTCTGCTAACCGTATCGGTCCTCCCGGCATGCCATAGATACCTATAGGTGCCCCTGGATAACGAGATACAGTTGCTTGCAATACAGGTTAATAGTAACTGCCCAGCCCAGGACATTAAATAATTTAGCTGTTGTTAACATACAGCATGATTAAGCCCTTAGCTTTTGAAGCAGTCGCGAAACTTTTGCCTGTAGCTTTTTGGGTTTGGCTGCTTTTGATAGTAGCATATGTTTTATAACAATACCTTAACTCCATTTCCACTGATATAATTTCTCTCATTTTTCGTCAGGACAACCACACGAGTCCACATCAGGGTGGTCCAGATGGATTGTGTCACGTCCAGACTGAAGCACCATTGGCAGCATGCAGCAGCCTCGGATTAGTCGAGGAAAGTCACGAGGGAGTGTCTGTCAGCGGCCAAGATGAAAAGGAACCGCTCACATTTTCATGTCTCTCGAGTTATGTATCCAGCATTCAACTTCCAGGAACCTCGTGGGCAACACAAGTTGTTGATAGCTTTGGTGTGGAGGCTGTAGTCTTCACGGAAGTGGCTTTGGCGAAGAAACGCGACCAGGCACCTTTCCTGAGGAAGTCATTAGATGCTACAGTTTCATCCAGCGGAATGCTGTCACTGCGTGCCTTCATTTATGGTCACCCTATAACTGTCAACGCCATAAGCGGCGATGTTGTTCCATGCGGCCTAAGCGACTTGGAGAGTGTGATTCACAAGTTTCACAACCTGCACGTATGCGCTGGTGGCCCCGGTGGCGAGATGTACCACAACATCCAACCCGAGTGTGCATATATCGACGCATGTGGCGTGTGGCGGCACAGAAACTGCATGTTATTTTCTGAACAAGCAAGTTGCGACCGTTGCGAAAGATTGAAAGACACACTCCGGATACATTACTCCCGTATGAAGAAGAGAGGAGAAATGAAGCACATTCGTCTTTTAAGCAGCCCTTCCAAAAAAGCCCGCATTGACCTTTTGCGGAAGGCAAGAATTTCCTGCTACAGGTCCAAAGTGCGACTTCTAAAAGGAAAAAAAAAGCTTGAGGCGGAACTGAGGCTCCATTCTCGCTCAGTTGCTTCTCCAAGCTATTGTGATGCTCGAAGAAGCCGGTGCAAAGATTCATGGGTTTGTCTGTGATGGCGCGTCAACAAACAGGAGCATGTGCAACATTCTAGGTGTTAATGGAAGCCTCAAGGAGAGCTGCAACTCGTTCACGCACCCAGTTGACCCTGAAAGAAAAGTTTTTGCGTTTTCTGACACTCCACACTTGTTTAAGTGTGTGAGAAATAGACTTAAGCAGCAGCGATACTTGAAAAACGAAGGACAGTGGATCAAGTGGGAGTACTATGCTGAAGTCTACAAGGAAGACGTTGCCAACGCGGGGGGCCTAAAAGTCTGCCCGAAAATAACGCACTCTCACATATACCCGAGTAACTGTGAGAAGATGCGTGTGAAGTTAGCCACCCAAGTCTTAAGCGGCTCCATGGCGGCGGGTATTCAGTTTTATCGGGAACAAGGTATCCGCAAACTCATAGGCAGCGAGAAAACTCAAGAATTCACGTTGTTTTTAAACAATTTGTTTGATGCACTGAACAAGCGATTTCCAGCAGAAGGGATCACAAGGAACAGCCGAGACCTCGCAATTCTCAAGCATGGAATTGACTGGCTGGACAGCTGGGAAAGAGAACTGGAAAGTGGCAACATTATAAAAGACATGTTCTTGACAAAGATCACTTGCGAGGGACTTCGAGTCACATTGAAGTCCACTTTGGATCTTTGTGAGGTGCTGCTTGATTGCCACAACTTCAAATATGTCCTAACCAACAAAATGAACCAAGATCCTATCGAGCAGTTCTTTGGCAAAATACGGTTGGCAGGAAGCCAGAATGATCACCCTTCGATGCCCACCTTTATGCAGCTTTACCAGACGCTGTCGATCTACAGTATCCTTAAACCTCCGAAGTATGGCAATTGCAAAGTCGTCGAGGGTGAGGAACCATTGCTGGATGCGTCATATTTCAGGGCCCTCATTAGAACAGACGACAAAGTGGCATCATGCCCTGGATTCATCAATCAAATTAAAGAAAAGCTAGACGATCTAGTTTCAGTAGAAGACTGGGAATGTGAAGATATCGTTCGGAAACACAAATCAGACGGAGGGCAAATTACAGACTGCATACTTTATTATGTCACCGGTTTTTTGTGCAGAAAGATGCGAAGGGTTACCAGCTGCGCTGCTTGCTTGTCAGCCTTCAGCGTAAAAAATAATTCTTTTGCTGAAGCAGCTCTAACAAATGTGAAGACCAGAGGGGGTCTTACCCACCCTAACGTCAACATATTTGACCTTCTAAAGCATACGGAGCGGTTTTTTGTTGACTATGCAGACTGCCACACGGTGTACTGGGACACCTTAGACGCAGTGATAGATACATACACGATGACATTCCCATGTGCTGATCACAAGGAAGAAGTACTCGCACAGCTCCTCCACTATTATGTCAGCATGCGTATGAGGCAGCATTGTAAGCACACCAATGCAGTCATGACAAAGCAGTGTCAAGAAAAAAAGAAACAGGCCAAGCTGTGCTCATCCTAGATGATAGAGGATGATTCGCTCAGTGTATCGTCCAAATAAACGAATGCAGTGATCATCACAATTGCAGTCACGGTCTTGGCTCTTGATTACACGAAAGTAGCCCAGTAGGTTGTGATTCACTGTGTTTTGTGCGTAACCTAGTGACTACAGGAAATCACATCTCTCAGAGAGGCTACTTGTAGTAATAAATTTGTTTGTTCAACAGAATGGCTATTCAGGCCGCATTTGAGCAAAAAAAAAAGCAAATTGTGCTGTTAATGTCCCGAAGGGGCATATGGGCATTAATAGATGCCGCAATGGAGGGCTCCAAACTTAGACCACATGGGATTCTTCACATCACACAGCACACGGGCACCTTTTGCGTTGTTTCGCGGCCACCGCAGCCGGCATTACACCTACGTTCTCGGGCCTAGTGCTAGAGACAACCACTCAGCATCGTCGCGGTGCCGACCTGAGGGATAAGATTGGCAGAAACAACGCCAGTGGCATTTCCAGTAACTATTTGCGTTTCGCGTACCTAATTGTGGACTGCACTTGCTATTAAAAAGCCGCAAATGCACACTTGGATTTTTGTTTTGGTCCCGGCGTTCGCGTGTATAGCGGCAGTGGCGTTCTGCAATACAGCACAAGAGCGCGGGTTCTATTCGTGGCTGCGGAGTAAGTATTTCTGATGCAGGCAAAATGCGGAAACGTCCTTGAGGTTTCTGTGCAAATTAAAGAACTCCAGGTGGCCGAAGTTAACCATGTTCTCAACACGGCGGTCATCTCGCAGCATTGGCGCAATACACTGCTCAAGCAATGTTTGAATGTACGCGTAGGCTCTTCAGGCCAAATGTGGGCGCGTTGAGTCCGACCTTTTATATTTAAGAGGCAGTGTAGTTAACTATGCTCACAGCAGTCGTGCGGATGAACGAAAAAAAAATTTGCTATGAACGCATTTCGATAACGAGCTCGGAAGCAGCACAGGGCTGCGTCCTCGCTGCTGTTCCGCCCATTCATGCAGTCTCAGCAAGAAAAACACGAAGTAGCCCAAAATTATTTGGTGTCGACAGCAGTTTCAATCCTTCGTTGTCTTGCCGCACTTCACAAAGCACGCGTACACGCAGCGGCACCGAAAGATCCCGTGGCATCTGCATTACGGCTGCCGAAGCTCGGCGACTAGGGGCCCCGGGTGCGTAGCGCCATCTGTCAGCGTTCGAGAGAAGCGCAGGGAGCCGCGAACAAGTCCTGGTCGCGCCGCCGAGCGCAGTGTCAACACCTAAATACATTCTTACACCGTGGTGGCAGCGCAGAAGAGAAGAGGCACTAACTGTGGTCACTTAGGTATTCAGTAGATCGGTAAAGCCCGTAAAGCCTCTCTTATAGTGAACTAGAACACTGTAGCCTCGCTATCTTTACACTGGCTGCTGTTGCACTATGTTCCTGTGGTACACTGTGGTTGGTGGTTGACGAGGTTTGAAGGACAGAAGCGACTAAAAAAAAAAAAGAAAAAAAAACGTTTTGACCATTTGTTGGGGGAGCTGAAAGGTGCGTGGTTCGCTGAGCCAGATTTTATAAACGTCTCTGCATGGTTTCGATTTTAGTTTTAACGTCCCAAAGCGACTCAGGCTATATGGATGCCGTATAGTGGGGGGCTCCGGATAATTTCGACCACCTGGGGTTCTTTAAAGTGCACTGATTGCTCAGTTATACGGGCATCTAGCATTTCGCCTCCATCAAAATGCGACCACCACGGTCGGGATCGAACCCACGGCTTTCGGGTCAGCAGCTGAGCGCCATAACCACTGAGCACGGGTTATCAGAGAAGTAACAGAGGGATGCATGCATACGAGTGTCAAAATTCTGCACAAGAATGTCGGCCCGGTTCGTCCAAAGCGCTCTGATAAACGTTGTAGTGGAGGGTTTCGTGACATGCGCTGACATACATTGCACAGCACACGGGCGTTTAATCATCAAATGCGGCCGTCGTGCCCGGAGTTTATCCCGCGACCTTGGGAAGCCGAACGGTAAGGCCACTAAGTCGACTGGGCTATAGTGATAGGCAGCTAAAAAAAAAAAAAAAAAATCATTCACCCAGGGTATGACACGTAATCAGTGCACTAGCTGTCTGGCGAAATGATTAACGTAGTGATAATTCGATCAAGCGTAACGATTATACGAGGGTTACATACAGTGCTTTATGGTCCCAGAAATGAGTGGGCACCGGACTTGGGAATCGAAAAAATGGAGATTGGTTTCGAGGAAAGGCGCTCGAGATCTGTCTCACTTTTCAGTTCACACCTCAGCCGCTCCGTGAGGGAAAGGATAGAGGAGGGAGCGAGAGAAAGAAGAGCCGTATTCGAAGACTCCAGGTTTCGACCACCTTTCCTGGGGGTATCGCTTTTTGCTGCAGCCATTGTTGTCGTTTCGGCGCAGATGGCTGCGGCAGGCGCGTGTTTTTTTATCTTCTGGTAATAACAGAGTCCGTCAATAACTCTCTTGTTTCTTTCAACTCTCCGTTTGCATTGCGCGAGAGGAGGGGGCGGGAAAAGATATGAGGCTGCAAACAAAAGGCAGACAGCTGGGACAGGCGCTGAAAGTAGACAGCAAAAAGCGGCATTTATATACCAGCCATGATCCACGTAATAACAAGGAAACAAGAGTTAATGTAAAGAGCAATCGAGGCAAAATATTCTCCATACACAACGTCATCCTTCGATAAACCTAAGACACGTTATTACACGAATACACCAAGAATTCGAAACATAGTGTCGCAAAAAACAAACGAGAGCCTATTACCAGATGATAAGAAAACAGTGAAGAATGAGCAACAAAAAAACAGCAGCGAGAGCACTGTCAGGTACATCGCTTTGCTTTTGCGCAGCTCATTCTTTACTGTTTTCTTATCATCTGGTCACTGACTCTCGTTTGTCTTGGCGGCGATGGAATTCTTGGTGGGCTCGTGCAATAACGTGGTTAGGTTTCTCGAATGATGACGTTGTGGTGGAGAACATTTTTCCTTGTTATACGTGGATCGCGGCTGCCATATAAATGCTGCTTTTGGTCTCGATAAAGCGTTGGTAGTTTCAGCACCAGTCCTAGCTGTGTGCATTTTGTGTGCGGACTCGTCTGATCGCGCTGCCTCCCCTCGCTAATCAAACGGACCAAAAGCCCAAACCAAAACTATACTTCTCTCCTAACCGCAGGAGTGAAACACAAAAGGCGCCTGTGGGCTGTGCAATGTCGATGCACATTGTTTTTTTTTTTTGTCTTTGAGGAAATGAAAGGCGCAGTAACTGTTCCACTTCTCGTTGGACACCTCAACCGCGCCGCGAGGAAAAGCATAGGAAGGTGGGAGTAAAAGAAGAATTAATGAAAGAGGTGCCGTATTGGAAGGCTCTGGAATAATTTCGACCACCTGGAGATCTTTATCGTGCGCTGATTACGCACAGCACGCGGAGATGGTCAAAGTATATAGTCAAAGTTATTCTGTTTTCACTACACTACTGAGAGGCCTTTCACTAAGGCACCTCTTCCTATCTTCTTTCTTTACTCCCTCTTTCATCCCTTCCATCGGTTTTCCACAGTGTCCTCCGAGAAGTGGCTGAAGTGCTCCAATGGCACGTGCAACAGAACTCCTCACCAACCTTAATAAATCATATACATTACCACCTTACGCTAACAGAGCTTAAGGGTATAATTTCTGCTTTATTATCACTTCTTTTCGACGACATCGGCAACGCCAGGTTGCTCCATTTCCTTTCCTCGAAAGAGCCGCCGCGGTGGCTCAGTGGTGATGGCACTCGATCGGCTGCTGACCGGAAAGACGCGGGTTCGATCCCGGCCGCTGCGGTCGAATTTCGATGGAGGCGAAATTCTAGAGGCACGTGTACTTTGCGATGTCAGTGCACGTTACAGAGCCCCAGGTGGTAAAAATTTCCGGAGCTCTTCACTACGGCGTCTCTCATAGCCTGAGTCGCTTTGGGACCTTAATCCCCCGTAAACCAAACCATATGCAATATACTGCATTGAGAGTGGAGGGCGCGGTCCTCGGGTACATTTACTTATACGGCGTTGATGGAGGCGAAATGCAAATGGTACCAGTGTGCTGCGATGTCAGCGCATGTTAAAGATCCTGAGGGGTCGCGATTAATCTGGAGCTCTCCACTATACGGCACCTCTTTCTCTCTTTCTTCTTTCACTCCCTCTTCATCCCTTCCCTTGCGGCGCGGTTGAGGTGTCCATCGAGAAGTGAGCTACTACGCCTCTTCCTTTCCTCAACAACCAATTAAAAATAAGTACAAGACTGTACACTGATACGTAGCTTGCACGAAAATACGAAAACTTTTCATTTCATTTTAATGAACGACGATTGTTATGCACATAAGTTGCAATAACTTGAACGAACAGTACGAGTGAGAATAGGGTGTTTTTATAATAACAATCTCCACTGAGGGACTGAACGTTTTGTGCTAGATAGCACGAAACGGTGAAGAAGTTAGAGACGGTCATAGATAACGGACCACATAGATGCCGCAAGCGCGCGACCATTGGATAATGACGAGAATTAGAAGGAAAGTCAGATAAGAATTTATGCTACAAAAGCTGGAGGACTGATGGAAAGTGATACGGCATAGAAAATAAAGTGCCTTCGCGGTCAAAATGATAACGGTCGCGTAGTGGGGCGTCCATGGAGGTGGAGAGTACGGTGGTGCGCGCACCCCTGTATATACTCACCGAGCAACTTGATTCTTGCAAGCAGTCCGAAACTCCTTCTCTGTAACTGCGTGACTTTCGTGACACTCAAGATAAATCGCAGTTAGGGTGAAAGCTTTGCAATCTGACCACCGTCGTCATCAGCAGATACATTTCACACACGGAACTTCCTGCTCTATCGTGAGCAGGCGCTTGCGGCTACGTGTCAAGGAAGAAAGCTTGTGCGATACCTGGTCAAGGGCTGTGATATCTGCAGACCCCTTTAAGGTACTCGCATTATTTCATGTTTACACATGCCTGCTGTCGATACGCTCTGCGCTGTCCGTATTGTTCGTACATCGCTTGCAAGCGACCGAACAATCTCCGCGCCTCTGGCCACTCCGTTTCGAGATAAGACGGTGAACACAATGTCGACGAGGCAAAGCTCTGAACGCGTTTACGGGTTGACAAGGGGTGAGGCAAGACATCTTTATGGGAAAGCCCCATTGGTAGCGGGGGAGGCATTTTCTTTTAAAGAAGAAAGCTCCGGAAATGCATTTATGCTAATAGGATCCCCCCCCCCCCCCCCCCCCCAACACACACACACGCCATTCAGAAAACAAGGGGGTGGGCAGTGTGGTTCACGAATAAAAAATATCTCGCTTAGGGCTAGTGGCCGCCTTCAGCCCTCAAATCCGCCCTTGCTCTTCGAAGTCTTCCAAGCATGCGCAGTAGCCAGGTTGGGCGCGCCCACCTACCAGTGCACATGCGCACTTGGAAAAGAATAAACACACTAATATTCTTGAAAGAAGGCACTTATGCGAAAAATTCATTCACAAACGAAAGGCACACGTGCCTATAGTTGGAAGTTGCCCGCAGTATACGTATGTCGCATAAACTTATTAGAAGTTGCGTTACGGCATACGTTGCATGTGTTGATCGTTTATAACTGTCGCTGGCAAAAACTCTCTAATATTCTTGAAAAGACGTACTTGCGCGAAAAAGATAAGGACAATTAAGCGTAGAACACACGCGATATATGCCTTGCGCAGTTTCTAATAAGTTTATGCAACATGTGCTACCGAAGTATTAATAGAGAAGGCGCTGGTATTAACTCACCGACTATACGCTGCCCGAGCCAGTTGAGGTGCGGCTTGGAAAAGAGATTTAAACATGAAATCCTCGAAGGCGGGAACAGCATACACAGGCAGAATGTGTTCCAGCCGCCGTTGCTGACTGGCAAAACTGCAATTTATGACACTACTGTGAGAGAGCAAAAAAAAAAAATCTATTTCCTTTTCAGCCGTCTCTCCGGCCCTGTTCGTCTCGTCGGTGTCTACCATGCAGTTTTGCCCCGCACGTTGCGGAAGTGCTGGAGGCTGCGCTTGGAGGTGTGAAGCTGCAGGTTTGGGCACCCCCCCCCCCATCTATACATCCGTTATATTCGAAGTTAGCACGCTAATTTCGTTACAACCGAGGTGGCATACTAATACCCTTGTTACACGGGCAGAGTTAACCGCGGTTAGCGTAACCGCGGTTACCGAACTTAACTGTGGTTATCTCAAACCGCTGTTCGCCGCTGTCACACGGCTCAGCGGTGCGTTATATCCGAGGTAGTATATACTAAGTTCGTTCGATCATAGCCCGGTGACCATGCATAGAGGTCACGTCACGTGATTTTTTTTTGTATTTCGCGGACTTCCTTTGGAGCTCGAAAAAACGATACACATGAGGCTTTCTTTATCGCAAATAAATAGAATGGGGGTTTTTGAAGGTGCTCTCCAACTTTGCTATCCCATTTGCTGTCGAAAGTGAATATTTACGCGTTCAGAAAAATGATCTTAATTGCTAATTAATTAATTGCAAAACAAAAAATTGCCTATGATGCGCAAGCCGGTTGGTAGGTGTGCGCAAGTGGTTTCCCTGGCCCAACTGAAATATTTTATCTTTTAACCCTTGGCTAAAGTTAGCCTGGGCACCCTGTATATGAAAGAGAACATATGCACATTCAACCAATTACTCCGCAAGTGTGAAGCACAGCTCTTTCACCTATCCAAATACAGCAGAAAATTCAAACTCGGATAACGCGTGCTTTCGGTTAATTAAAATTTTGATCGGCTGGCTATACATCCAATTATTTTAAGGCCACTTAATTCGCACCGCGCTCTAGCTTAATTCACTCTTTTTGTCTTACTCCAACGCCTCTCGCGCGCGGAAGAGCGGTGCCCGAGGTGAATTCGTTGTTTCGTTGAAAAATCACGTTTCCAAGACAACGCAACTTCATAAAATACGCTTTGTGTGTGTGTGTGTGTGTGTGTGTGTGTGCGCGCGTGCGTGCGTGCAAATCGTGATTTTAGTCCAGCATTCCACCTTAAACGATCGCAGGCGCCCCTTTGCCGCATAGTTTCGTTTTCTGGACTTGGCTATCAGCCGGTGGCGATAGCGATTGGCCGAGCATCAGTGATACAAATAGCTGCGCGCCGATTTAGACGCCGAGTGGCGTGTCGATATTCTTCCCTAGGCGTCTCGCCGTTGCAGCGCCAATGTGTGTTCCCGTCGCTTTCGTCCTCGTGGTCCTAGATCTGCTTTGAAAATGCGCGCTCATCCAATTGGCTCATCGCGAGCTGCCTCGTTGGGTGATGAGGCGTTCTTTCATGGACGCTTCACGTACCGCTCCGCGTCGCACTTGTGAAGGAGGCTGCGGAATTAAGGCCTATTTTAGAGCAGTTCTGTTGTTATTTCCGACAGGACGCATACAGCACGACCGAAATGAGAAAAACTGTCATCGCATATTTTCGCAAGTTAAATTTGCTGCAATGAAAAAGGGTTTTCGGACAGGTTTTTCAACCCGATTATTCGACCTTCAGATAATTCGGACCTTTTAGCTGTTCCAGTCCTTTGAGGTCCCAAATAAATCGGTTAATTTTATCCTCTTGGGAAACCATTACTGTAGTCTAAAGTTCGACGAAAACCCGTGTGGCGCGGAAACCAAGACTAGCTAACACTCGCTAAAAGGAAGAAAAAGGGGCTAAATTTAAATGACGCTTCTGGATCTGTACGGGTTCCTTGTTCATATAGGAAACGAAAAATCCGGTCAGCCGTACTTATACGCGCGATGATCGCCGTAAAGGGGCCACGCGTCCGACTAAGCGCGTGCAGGGTGGTTAATTGGACGTGGAATAACTCTAGGAGTTGGCGCGCTGATATACTTTCTTGGTGGCAATGATTGTGGCCGAGACCCACGCGATATTT
Source organism: Amblyomma mixtum (assembly GCF_055824585.1). Taxonomy (NCBI): domain Eukaryota; kingdom Metazoa; phylum Arthropoda; class Arachnida; order Ixodida; family Ixodidae; genus Amblyomma; species Amblyomma mixtum. Next base: position 22,133,987 of record NC_143013.1, read on the forward strand.
GGGTTCGGCGTTTTTGTTATCTGCCAGTGAGATCGACTAATCAGCGCACCCCTGAGGAACGCCGTTTTGATGCTCCTTTAGCCGCTTCCTGTAGTTCCCAGATTCGCCGATGTATGGCTGCGTCGAAATTTTGACAGCGCGCGCGCATGCGTGCGTGCGTGACATGGAATTCAATGTCACCCCAGGGTATCGCGTTCCAACTTAATTGTCTTTGACGCACTTAAGTTGCTGCCCGAATTCACTATAGCGGTGACGTGGTATACCTGAACTGTGTAGTCGTTGAAAATTCCTGCCAGCGTTTCGCTTTCACAAACTGCGATGCGTACGAAATGGCGCCCCACTTCCGCTCGTATATCGTTCGATGCTGTGGGACGGTTCGAAGAACGGCGATGCTCATTGCACGTTGAGGATTTGGCTGGGATAGGCATTTCTTGCGAACTCTTTTATTCTATTTCCTTCCATCGTTCGCGTCTATGGGGATGAGCACAGGCGATGCGCGCGTGTGAAAAGCGCTGAAGCCACAGGGCGTTTGTGCCCAACCGGATGCGCAGAGGCGAAGTCCAGTTACTGACCGCAGTCAGCGCTTTTCACACGCGCGCATCGACTGTGCTCATCCCCACAGTCTTCATTGCCACTGAGAAAGCATTATCATCCCTCGTACTCGAGTCATTCTACACCCAGTCAATCCCGCAAGTCTTTTATTATACGTGGGCCATTGCCTGAAGCATGCATACTCACTACAGCGATCACCGCACGTATAAATACGGCCAATCCGTTTGGGTACCGAAACATCATATGTATTCTTAGCCCATTTTTCTTCCTTTGGCGAACGTTAGTTTTTTTTTTCAGCCAGTGAATTAAACTTTTCCTCAACCACACAAGCAGTTGGAGACTGCTGGTTGATTAAACATACCAGTGCCTTTCACCTGTATCTTTAGCTACATTTGCATGAAAAAATAGTTTCAAAATATTATTTGTACGCATAGATATCCACAGAGCAAATCACATTTAGCCCTAGATCACAAACAGGAGTATCTCTGATAATTCAAACCTCTAATAACTGAAGCAAAAATCTCTCGTCCCTTGAATTAAAGAGCGTCTAGCGTAGTTTTTCTCCGCATGCACAGTACCTACAAGGCATTTTCAAATTTAATGCAGACATGGCGGATTTCACTGTTTTGTGCGAACAGACTGCTCCCTTGCATCCTGCTTCAGTCTGTACATTTTCAGCTGTTGTACACGCGTGGCGCAAACCGTGCACCCAAGGAAACGTGCCACCATTTAGTATCCAACCACATCACGGTGACTGACACATGCTATTGCATCAATGGAGTTTGGCACAATGGAGGAGGAAGAGGACGATGCGGTTCATTTCTGCACCTGGGTCACGTGCAGGCTTGACAAGTCTATGCCAGCCCACAAATGCTACCAAAGTTGACTGACTGTCACTGCAGCGTCATGTCATGTTTTATATGAAAATTTTCCTTTTTATTGGGTCATTTCTCAATGCATGATTTTTCTTAATTTTCTCAGAGAATCCATGTACACAGATCAGTGGTAAACGGTGACATTTAAGGACTTTAAGGAACAAATGTGCGCAAGCTGTGTGGTCAATGTCTTCAGAACACGCTAGACATCACTTCAAACTTGTGCAGTACTGAAAATCACAACTTCTGGCACCAATGCACCAAAACACATAATAAAACATAACTTGTCAAATAAAAAAATCACAATATCATCACATTACACATGGTCATATAAACAGAATGGTATTGAATCAGCATATACATATACATAAAACAAATAAACAGCACTGAACATGTATATCTATCTCCAGGTTCAAAAAGCCTAATAAAATAATGCCGCAATGCAGAATGCATTATTTACATCAGCCACACAACATTTATCAGTGAGCCAGGAGCCAGTCCATATAGGGCTATTTGTGGAACATGTAATTCTGGAGCATTCCCGAATAAGCAATATCCTCTCTTAAAAATGAGCAGGTATTTAAGCCCAAGCAAATTCTTCCCATTCTTTGTTTTTCATTTCCACATTAAAAAAACATATAACAAAAGCTGTTTCTTCGTATCACTGTAATTTCCACAAGCTGTTTATGTGAGGGTGGGGAACAAAAATCAAAAGGTTTCACTAAGGAAGCATCCCTCTAAGCTCATAAAATAATGAATAAATAGCCTTAAATACTGGCGAATGCTTGTTTACATTTAACTTATGGAGAACACAATGTCTCCTAGAACCCAAAAGAGTACTTAAAAAAAAAAAAAACCAGCTCACTACATAGTGCGGAGGAGTTACTATAAGAAAAAAAGACAAAAAGACCTGCTTGAGAACAAACCTCCACTGTACTCAACTACTGCGAACGCTAGGAACACCTGTGTGGCTGTTTCGCAGCAGGAATTCACTTCACCGAAGATGTGCTAATGGCAACAGATAGCCCACAAAGTATTGTTATCAGGTCAAGTGCTTGCAGCAAACTTCTTTTTTGATAAAAAGGCTGCTCACATCAACAGGTCACACCACTTCGCTGCCATTTTTTTGAGGGAGGACTGTATTGAAAAGAAAAAACTTTACAACGAAGATTGCATAGGTGTCAGATCTTTCATGAACATGTCTGATGCAGTGATGGTTCCATCTTCGATATATGCCCGCCTGTAGTCTTCCATGTCTTCCAAGTAGTACCTGAAAAAGCACCAAGAAGCACTGTCAGTCAAGCAGTAATAACGAATTTCACAATAAAGAGGGCAGCAGACATTCAGAAGCTTGTAAATGAGGACAAAGTTTGAAACCAGTCATGCAGTTTTTAATATTTACAGCTAAATGATGTAAAGCAGTATTGTCTGAAATGGCTCTGTGGTAAAACTGCTTATAAAAAATATACACTCAGCATCGTATTCCCACAGCCAATGCATCAAAAAAGATTGCAACACTCAGGAAAATGTACAAAGCATTAATTCATCAGTAACATCGAAGCGTATACAGTAAGGGATGACACTGCAAGATGCATTCTGCTGCATCCCAGCTCTTCATATCACATGCCTCGATATTTGGCCTACTTGCATGTTTGCACACGTGCAGTTGGTCACTAAACATATCATACAACCACAGTTTGTCAAAATTTTAAATGTAGTAGCTGGCAAATTGTGTTGTCCGGGAGCATATTAACTGGGAGAAAAAGTGAAACTCTATGGGATATCTTTAATGCCTGCGATTTTGAGTATGAACCAGGAAAGTATCAAGGAGATTTTACTAAATATAGGCCCCCTACAGAACCAAACGTTCCACGTCCATCTTCACTCTTCCCGATCATGCACCTCCAAAAAATCCAAGCGTTGCAGAACTGCCAACAGTTCCACGCCAGCTCACACTCAACTGCTGTCAGAAGCCCATTCTCTACTGTTCTCATGCTTTGCGAGCTTTATTTTTTGTCAGTATGCACATTTTTGCCACTTCAGGTTTCCAGAACATGTCATTTTATGACAAGATTCCTCCTGTTTTCAAAAAGACAGCATTTGTGACTTCTGTCATATACAGCAAGTGGTGCCGCTGATCCACACAGCGAGTGTTTGGGTGACATTTTGTAGAGATAAGTCTTCGTTCAGCTTGTGTACTACTATAAGAGGCTGTCTCAATCACTATAACTGTAACTGTTAAGAATAAAGCGAGTTCCATGCCAAAAGTGAGAGGATTGAGCAAGAAACTGCTCTATTCACTATGCCAGGAATGGCTCCTACATGCAACAAGGGCAGCTTTCCCTCATAACTTGGATGCTTTGGGGAGCAACATAGCTGGCCACATTGCCACTCTGCAGATGCAGCCACTCTACTCTACCTGTAGTTGACCATGATGGAGCACGATGACGACAGACCGCGAGGTGAAACATCGCCCAGCCAGTTTAGCCGCCAGATCACAGCGCCATTTTTCAGGTGGAAGTTTGCTGGAAAAAAATGGCAAGGCGATGCTAGTATTTATCCACGCGTGGCCCTAACCTTGTGCAAACATAAAATGCTAAACAGCAAGGGAGCTAATTATTCGAATGAACAGTATATGCAATAACTGTAGCAATAGTTACTGTGCAGCAACTGTATCTCACAACAGTCCCTAACCTCCTCCCCGGTTTTTTCAAACCTTGTGTGAAACTTGCAAGGATGAATTTACTAAAAAAGTGTTTTGTTACTTAGCCCATATCTGGAGTAAAATCAGTGCACAAAAATATTCCCAGTCCAAACAATAACGGTCAACTTGAGGGCAGCTAGTTTCCTTACACCGAGTGCAACTCACCAACATTGTTGAGAGCATATCCGCGATGCTTCTCATGGTACAGGTAGAATGCGCACAGGCGCATCAGTGGCTCCTGGAGCTGGCTGACCAGTTCGGGTATGTGGAACCAGCCGTTGTTGCGCAGGAGCATCAACAATGCATCCAGCGGCTGCTTGTTTTCGCTGTACGGCTGCACGATGGCCTCCAACTGGTGACGGTTAGAAAGCTTGCTCGCCTCAGGGTGGCCTGCGGAGATAGCACAGCTGCAGTCTTTCACTTCATGTAGAAGTGACAGCCATACTACTACTACGGGCAGAGAATTTCACTACTTTGTCCGAGCACCATCTGAGCAGCATCACGTGTTAAGGGGCCTGACATCAACTATCCGGATACCCTTTCTATTTCTGCTTTGACAATAGCCTAACAGCTAAGCAGTCAAGGTTCCGAATCTTAGGCTGAGCCAAAACAGAAGAAATAACCAATTCCAACCCTTATCCACAGTCGTCAGCTTTTGTTTTAAAAGCCGAGGAAACAAAGTACCCATAACGTCACATGACTGCACCACCACAGCTGAAAATCCAGTAAACTGAAATAATTTTGGCGCAATATTTTTTCTTGCATACATTACAGTGCTTACATTTTAGTCTGTTTACGACAAACACTACACGCATGCACAACATGTAAGCCAGTGCAAAGCCACACTGTTTCGCAGGCTTCTATGCGCCAACCCATGTGCTGTGTGATGACAATGCATGCTAAAGAACCCCACGTGGTCGAAAATACTCCACTATGACCCTCTACTACAGTGCTTCTTTTCCTCTCTGCTTTGCTTCTTTTCATTCTTTCCTTCATGCCATCCTCATGGCACAGTGCAGGTGTTCACCAAGAGTGAGAAAATTACTACTGTAGTACTTTTCCTTTCCTCACGAAACATTGCATTTTGTTGACGTACCATTATTCAAAATGTGTGTTAGCAGCATGAGGTGTCGAAACCATTCATACTATGTCTTTGGCAGGAGCCGGAACTGATATGTCACATAAAGAGTCAATACATACAATAAAACCTCAATACGTAATTCGAACTGAGTTAATTTGATATCCTGGATAATTTGAACAATTTCTGTGTTCCTGTAATCTTCATTGCAGATTTGACCTCTAATTCGAAGAGGCGGTCTGTACAAGCTTGGTAAATTCGGAGCTCCTGGGTGCTATGCGGGAATTTCCAATCCCGATTTCGACGAACACCGGTGAAGCGGCAACCCGTCGGAGCCATGAGGCGGTGCCACAGAGCAATGCCGATGCTTCACAGGCAAAGGGTCCCAGACCAAATACTCCTAGCACAAGATCCAGTCTATGGTATGGCTTGTGGACTGCCGAAACACGTGCCTGAGTTTGTCCTGCGACGCGACCCTTCTTTCTCTGTGTCCGTGACGGGTTGACTGCGTCCAATGCCAGCTTGCGCAGTTTCTTTGAGTGGTGTGTCGGGGTTAGAGAACTACGTTACTGGCATCTCTGACTACTTAGTACAGTCGCGTACATGTCAACCCTTCTTTGGATACTGGGGGGTCGGCCTGAAGTAGTTTTGGACGAGAGGCGGGTAGTATGCGCCCCGTACAGGCGTCTGTTTGCAGCACGATGCATAGAGGCATCATAAAACGTCATTAGTGTGCAAATCGGTTCCGCTAAAGAAAGTTCGAGTGCCAGCCGTTTACCTGATATGATCAAGCTAGTAGTTGCTTCCTCGGACGAGCGATCAGTAGCGCAAGAGAGAACTTCCAATAATCTCAGAGGCATGCTTGGCGCTGGCATCCGAAACTACAGGACTGTTTGCAGTTCCGTTTGTCACTTTAGTCAGTTGGTCTGCATGTGAATATAGAAGACAGGATGGAGCGTTGTTTTTTCACTGCTGATCTCCACTGGCTTCAGAATGCTGTCCTTGTAATTGCACTGTTAGGCGTTTATTGCTTCGAGTTGCACGTGTGTTGTGATTCCATCCGGCGGGACAAAACACAGAGCAACAGCGGGTCGATGCAGGAGGGAGGGAGGGATTGGAGGGGTGGGGGGGAGCACGGGTGCATGCATCAACTTGTATTTGGAATTAACTTCTTTTTTTGGCTAGCACGGGCTGCGAGATGAAAAGGTAGACATTTACGCAGCAGCATATGGTAATCACAAAGTTTGTCCAATACAGGTAGTGCATTCCCGCAATGAAATGTTTTGCCTGAATCTCATTTCTTTGCTGTGCTTGGTTAGTTCGAATATTTCTCGCAGTACCAGTGACTTCGAATTTATGAGGTTTTACTGTATATGGCATATGAGTCCCTAGGGCACCTTAGCTGAAATTAATTGTGAAGACTCCTTCGGACTCTTGGTAACTGATAGCAAGTAATTGCATTCACTTGTCCTCTAGAAGTCTGCTGCTACCCCTCTTTTGTGAAACACTGTCCTCCTGCGAAAAGAGAAAATCTTGCACACTAGTATATCTGTAAGACATATGCTGGGCTTTGGCAAATATTCCACTACCAAGATAGTCTCATCTGAGGTCAGATGAAAGCGTCTTAATTGAATAGACTTTGCAAAATGGTGTAAGGCAGATATATGAGTGGTGTACCCACTTAGTTTGCAGTTAGTATTCATCTGAAAAAACAAAAAAAACAACAAAAAAACACTGAATATTCCTTGAATGCATTGTAATTAGAGCAGTTTTTGTAGTGACTGCAGCCCAGCTAAGACAAATTTTGGACAACAAACAAGATTCATAAGCCCTGTGCAGTTTCTTCTTCTTTTTTTTCACCATAAGATTCAGGCACGGAGCTTTGCAGTAAAATAAAGAGAACATAATCTCAGCAGTACATAACAGAAAAGGAGGAAACCAAATCAAACAAAAAACCAGATGGGTGGTAGGACACAGCATCACAGATGTATAGCATGGACACCTACTTTCATGCAGTAACAAAGGTGCAAAGGCAAGGAACGCAAATTTCTTGATGAGTTAGTTATCTGTGCTGGTGTGTGCATAATTACAGTCAAGCAGAGCAAGTACCTTTGAGGATTTTGAGAATTTCCGACATGATCCACTCCTTAAAACCCGGGATTGGTGACAGTGATGAGAATTCATTCACATGTGGGAACTCAGCCTTGACCTTCTTCACCACTCCCTGGATGAGATACTTTCCAAGTTCAATTCCCTGGAGACCTATGCAAAGGGGCAGCAGAGCAAGCACGGTGATCTTTAGGGTCGATCTGCTGAATACAGTGGCATGTATGATATCACTATCCTCAAGAAGAAGACAATTCATGAATAGCACAGCCAGCATGCTTAAGGGGGGATGAGGGGATCGAAGGCAACTTATCTGTTTTCCGACTTAGAGTGATGAAATTTTGCAGACTGGCTTAAAACAGCATAAAAAAATCAGATATAAAGTTTCATAATGACAGCTTTAGTAGTTTCCCTTTTATCATTGTTTACATATTGTCCCCATGTTGCTTGCTTGTGGAAAGCCTAGCATGACAAAAAAACAAGCTACAGGTCTGTAAATGCTTTTAGTACTTACTAAGAAGTGTGGTGTAAATCAAGACTCTCTTTTAATTTTTTTTAATTTCTCTGCTGTTTTTTATAAAGGACACAATATGCACCTTCTTTTATGTTTAGAATGTATCATGCTCTAATTATCATGTAATGAAAACATGCGAGCCTAAATGATAAATCTGAGACTGTCTTGACGCAGACCACGTTTCAGTGATCACAACAAAACAAACGGGGTAAAAATCCATGCACACATTGCAATGCTATGCTTTCCACGAACAAGGTATTAAGCTCAAAACAAGCCTGAAAGTTTTAAGCTAGCATGCACTGTCTATGTGTAGATGCCAACAAATATATTTATTTGAAGCGCTTAAAGTTTATTTTTGGGTGAAATATTTCAGTACAACAAAGAAACAGTGTTGGAGATGCCAAAAAGTGTACTTTTCAAAAATCAACTTTTTTCATGGTTTTTGCGATCTGATCCCCACATCCCCCCTTAAAGAGCAGAGCTTACAATTAGCTTTGACATCAAGACAGTGAGCTTCTAACTGCTCAGAGCAAGCTTCAACAACACAGCTGTCTAATAAAGTTACTGTATGTATAGTCGCACAATGAATGCAGCTTCGAAAAAGACTTTTTGAGACAGAATTTCTCTTTTTTTTGGCACAGCACTGCCAGTGGTGTAGTGCATCAGTACACAGGTAAGACATGCTAACTAGTAGGCTGGTTAACTGATATTGAGTAGTTAACTTTTTAACTATTACTATTCGTCTCCTTAATTGTGAGAGGCATGTAGCCCACCATAAGCAATATCCATATCAGTTTTTAGAATTTTGTAAATGCAGTTACCCTAGGCGCTGTGGAGTAACAAATTTTGGCTATTTTGACAAATTACGTGCACTAGAGGGGTTACTTTGCCTGCAAGCTTCTTAAAAGCACATTTATTTTTCTGCAACGCAAGCAAAATTTGTTGGCCCACAGCGCTGATGGTAACTATGTTTTCAAAATTCCAGAAACTGATATGAATTTTGCTTACAGCTTAGTTAGAAGAGCGCTAAAAGATTATTTCTAAAAATTGCAGAACATCTTAGGCGAAACACATGGTATATGAGAATGCAAGAACATAGACCAATCCTGTTCAGTAAGGTAGTAAAAAACAAAAAATAGTAGGTGGAAAAAAAAAATGAAACAACAGAAGAATGCTTAATTTGTGACCCAACGCTATAAGCCGCAAAAAAATTCAGAGTTTACACTTTTAAAATATAACGCTATTTGCTTTTTTCGGCAGCACACTGGCATGCATTCGCATGGCCCTGTCAAAGAATGCCGTGGCCTCGTATATTACCTTTCTGGGTCGATGAGATTGAGTAGAAGATAGCAGATTTGATGATTCGTTCATCCTCCCAATCCAGAGGCAGCTCCGGTTCCTTTGGGTGTTGCCGGTGGCCAACAATTCTCTGTTTTCAGGGAAAGAATGGCTACTGTAAAAACGCTGGTAAACACTGCTCTTCAGGCAACCTCGGCAGTGAGGTGTGCTGCCACAACACGAAACATGTGCAGTCTTGTTATACCACTGCATCCTTTATATGCTGCTTTTGCTTAGGTTTTTAATGCACATTCTGTACAGGAAATTGGAACTGAAAATTGGTTTCTGCGGAAAGGAAATTGTGCAGCAACTGTCTCACATCTCCCTGGACACCTGAACTGCGCCATAAAGGAAGGGAGGAAGGTGGGATTGAAAGAAGAAAGAGAGAAAGAGGTGCGGAGTAGAGGGCTCCAGAATAAATTCGACCATCTGGGGATCTTTAACGTGCACTGACATTGCACAGCACACGGGTGCCTTTAGCGTTTCGCCTTCATTGTAACATGGCTGCCGCAGGCAGGTTTGAATCTGGGTACTCCGGCTCAGTAGCCATGCGCCCTAACCACTGAGCCACTACGGCGGGTTTGTACCGGATGTCTCCCCTGACGACTTTATAACCATGCAGCCTCCACTTGCATTAATGGGACAGTTAGGTGAACTCAATCTAGATATTTACAGTAAAAACTGATTCTTTCTGCCGATGTTGACATTTGTTTGCCAGTAAAAGACGCATGTATCGGTGAGAAAATTGCATTTTAAAATCTTGCCACCAGATCTTTTCAAACTCAAGTCATCCTAACAGAAAAAGACGGTCTGCCACCAGTTCGGAGTGAACGGTGGCTGTCGATGGATGCACTTTACTTGCGAGATCGGCTGGGGACGGCAACACCTGTATTTCGTTTTTGGTCTTTTTCTAACTTATAAAAACACCAGTTTTTAGTGAGAGTGGCCTCTTTGTGATTAGAATGTGGTTCTTTATCAATACTGGCCCATTTCTATTTGTCCCCAGCATCCTTTTAATACGTCAGTAAACTGAATAAACAGAAACCGTTTTTGCGTTTTGAAACTTAGCAGTACAACAAATCATTTGCTGCTTATAGTCACAGTCTCTTGTTTCAGGTTGCTCAAGTGTATATGTGAGCAAATCAAAACAAAAAAAAAACCTATCTGGAATATTAGCTTCTTTATGTCCTTGTTCCATCTGTTTTTGAGGTGCCCTGGCTTCTGGTAGCATCAAAATGCAGCATAACCTCATTATAACAGAGCCAATGAGATTGAAATAATAATATGCTTCATTATATCAGTCTCTCATATGTCACAGTACGTCATTATCTGGTGCATTTATTGCCCAAAGGACTGTTCCTAAGCATGAACATATACTAACTGCTAAAGGATCAGAGATCTACAAATCCCTGTAGCTAAATTTAGACATGATGGGCAGCAAAGTGCTGCGGTGTCATTGTATGTATATGCATTTCCTAACTCAGATATCATCAAAAATGCCTCTCATCTGCTACAAGAACGAGTTGACAGGCTAGTTGGTTTTGCATGGTGAATACACAGTGCAAGGCACAAGACAATGGACAAACACTGTGTGTTTCTTTCACTGCTTCTGTCTCTTGTTTGGTGCCTTGCGCTGTATATTCACCATCTCATTTGCTGACCTCACCGGCAAATAGTTAACCTCCCCAGTCTCTTCAGCATTTCAATTCACTACTGAAATGCAAGGTGACCACATTCCAAGAGCACACAGACTTAAGAGCCTGTAGCATTGAAATCATCAAGGCTGAGTTTAGGCGACAAAAGAACACTTGCTTGCATGCTCCCTTTCACAACGCGATAGTATATATTAGCTAATTCATAGTCACCCATATCATCAGAAGTACAATAGAAGTGTTGAAACAAATACTGTTTGCATGGTAGGTAAGACTAAGACTGTTAATGAGAAAAGACTTTGTAGCTGTATGCCAATATTCAAGGTGTATTGATTATACCCATTTCTTTGTGAAAAATCTTATTATAAACCAGAGATTTTCTTAGCACTGCAAACTAATACTACCTAAATCTTTAAACCACCAAAGCTTGCCTGTCATCAAGGTCACAGGATTGAACCCTAGCTATTGTTGCCTATTTAAATGGTAAAGAGCCAAAACATTTGTGTGCTATGCAATTTAAGGGCTGTTTAAGGAACATGGTTGGTAAAAATGAATTTAGAGCCCTCCTCTGTCATCCCTGAAAGCCCATGAGCAGATCCAGGACATTAAGCACCACAATCCATAACCAGTTCTTTAAATACCACATGCAGTTAAGGGTCTTATGCAATGATGTAAGCCTGTTCAGAGACGCAGTGGCAGGTTTACAAAGAGGCCAGCTCGGAAATAAAAGTGTCCACCTGCAGCCCGTGCAGAAAGCAGTTTTCTGGCAAAGCAGTGTTCCCACACACCTGAATTGAGGATGAGATGGCGCTGGTCAGAGCAGTGTGCAGCACTACGATGGGCTCGCCAGGCATGCAGCTGTGCGTGAAGACGTAGCAGCGGCGGTAGGGGCCGACACGTCGCTTCAGATCGGTCCAGTTGCGTACCGGGTGAACAGCCTCGTACTCAGAGACCTGCACATTGCCAGACAGCGTCAGAAAGAAAGGGATGACCGCTGTTTTTTAGCTGACGAGTCCCAGTTCCCTGCTCTCCTAGGCTGCTGAGATGCGTGGTTTCCTTGAGCATCGTTTGCTAACAAACGAATTTTGTGATGAATCTCAGGAAACTGAAGGAAACCATAACTCATACCCAGAAAACTTTAAGCTTTTCTTAAAAGAAAGAAACAAAAGAAGGGTCATGCAGAGGTGCTGCATCACAAGCCTAATTGAGCCACAGAAGGTGAGATTTCTGATACGGTCAGCTTTCTATTTTACAGAATGGGCCTTTTTCTGTGCTCTTTGAGTGTTTTCTTGCATAGATTTAGCCCCAAAACCCAATTTTGTAGTAATTGGCCTGGTTTCTCTCTGCATATAATCTCTGAAAATAAGACTCGCTTTTACATCCCCGAATTTTAGAAAAAATAAAACCTAAGAACAGAAGAGCCCAAATATATAGCCCAAAGTTAAACCTGACACTATGACAGAAGGCTAGCTATAAGACTGAAAAAAAAAAATGACGACTCGTCACCCAGTATTACAGTGAGGCAGGCCTCTTACAACGTGACTTATGAGACAAAAGCTTGTTGCACTTCAAAAATAGCAAACCTCAGAAACTTGAAATTCTCACCCTCTTATATCAAGGCCTAAAATGATACGCTTTGTGACTTTAGAAAAATATTAAAGGAACAAAGGCTTTGTTTATACCTTCACCACTACCTAATTCTGCTCTGTACACAATGTCTGTGTAGCGATGCATTAACTCCCGAGTGCTCGTTACCTTTTGCAGCATTTCACAGGAGGACTGCCAAGTGATGCGCTCCAGTTTGATGAAGCCCACTGTGAACCACAGTGCCAACAGGTCTTTGAGAATGACATTCATGTGCCGAACATCATAGAAAAATGGGTTCTCTGGCTGCAGTGACAAAATCAACTCCTGTAAAAAATCAGATAACAGAGCAATCAATACGGTGCGAACATTCATTCATAAAAGTGCAAAATAAAAAACAAAACTGAAATAGGATGGCACTGTTTAAGTTACAAGTGCCATCCGATAGTTTCTGCCCATTGGGCCTTCAGTTCTAATCTGCTCTGAACATGAAATCGAATATTCACATCAACTGTGATGCAATGTGATGCATAAGGGCCTACACTAAGTGCATCAGAGCCCTTGAACACCTAACTGTAGATACTGGAAATTCTGCAGAGAAAGAGAAAACCGCGACTATGCACACATGGCAACAGGTGCCGGCTTGATAGCAAATGACAGTACTTACAAGCAAATCACCTCTCATGTCAACAAGAAACTTGACACCCCCTTCACTCCTCCCGAGTATATGAAAAAATGAGACATATTTTGGCATGAGCAGGGCACCCAGGCGCTCTTCATCCCTGAACCTGAATGCTGGCTCTTTCTGTGGAAAAAAAACAAACAAACAAGCACATCAGTTGTCCTACACTGTACTCTGATAAAATTCCATAATCTTATACTAACTACTGAGGCTTCTTAGTCATAATATATAGGCAGTAAAAGAAAAAACTCTTAGGTGATCCTCAGTGGATCATTTGAATGCGTTAGCAGCCAAACATATATACAAGGCTCACAAACTTCAGTAAGTAATACCTGAGGCAGTACACTAAGGTGTGTTATATCCGAGGTCCAGACACGGAGGTTTGTTATATCTGAGGTGGCACACTAAGGTTCGTTATATCCGATGTAACACACTAAGTTCACACAGGCAGTAAGACTAAGTTCTGTCGTAGCCAACTGGGCAGGTGGCAACCTGTAACTGGCTATTCAATCAATCAGCCTTTTATTTTCTCTATATTAGAGAAGGAGACAGGACTAAAAGCTCGAAAGCTTGACAGAGGTCCTGCCCCCTTTTTTCACGCTGGCATTGCAACAGACAAGCGGCAATAAATTCTGCGCTATACATTATAGCACAAAAAGAAAATAACACACCTTGAAAAAAAAAGCAAAAAGTACCAACATAAAAATACATGCAGCGTCATGACACAAACTTGTTCAGAAAAAATTTCTTAATAACGGTATTTGAATGCTGGAAAGGGTCAAACATTTCTTTGTTTAAGTTATTTAATAGCACTGGCAGCGTATACGAGATAGATTGTTGAGAGCTTGCACCCCCTATTTCCACTTGCACTGGCCATTCTAATGCGTACGCATCAAAAATAGAAATGTAAACAAATGAAAGTCACCTGACTGTCTTCTAAGTAGCTCCTTACAGAACTTTCAAACAGTTCTCTGTTGATGTAGAACTCCTTTGCGAGAAACTGCAAAAATTCAGCCTTCTGTGTTTTGGTGCCTTGTTTGTAGGTGCAGCAAAAGGTCTTTAGCTTGTTCTGTTCATGCAGAAAAAAAAAAGAAGAAAGAGAATTGTAACCACAACATCAAGAGACCAAAACTAGTTCCAAAACAAAATTAGAAAGGAAACAAGATATGCACAGGAAATGGAATGAGGTGATGCAACAAATCAGTTTTAGCAGTGTCAGTTGTACATTCTGCTTTTACAATGATCACCTTCCTGTTGTGTATTTGAATTGTATTTAACCATCGCTTTTTTGTTCTAGTGCTGTGTGGACGTCTCATGGGAGCAGGTGTGTCGAGGGCGAACATGTGTAGATGGGTGGTGGGCGGGGCATACTGGAAGGTGGACGTGTGTAGATGGATGGTGGGTGAAGCTACATTTGGTGGAGGTAGGTTAGTTGGTGGAGAGTGACTGCTTCTGGACAATGAAGGTGGGTGAAGGCCTTACTGAGGGCAGAGGTGGATGGTTGTTGAAGGTTCTGACGGGTGAATGTCGGCTGTTTGGTGGTGGGTGGAAAGCAAAGGTGGGCGGGTGGTCGGCAGAGACCTTCTGGAGGGTAGCGGCATCACAACACCAAACAGACATGAGCAAGTGATGGTAGTAATGCGAGCACATAAAAAAAAAAATCATTAGCCATGAATAGAACGTAGCTTTTTTTCAACTTTTCTCAAACTAAAGTGGCATTAAGCACTAAATCTAAATTACAGCTTCTGAAGTAAAGTGTCTAGCATCTCTGCATGCACCATATGTTGTCAATTCATTGGAACGTGACCCTTAGAAAAAAAATTCAAAAGTTACTTCTTATCAACCATTGTTATTATTATTTTTTACCCGAACTCTCCCACTCATTCCCCACAATGATCCAAGGCCCTATTTTTGATGCTGAAGCATCTAGCGCTTAGAGGTGGTCAAATGAATCTTGGGACCGCGCAAAAAGACAAGGGACTAGTTTAACAAGAAATGCAGCAAATTGGAATAGACCATCAGGTTTTCTATTTACTGCATTTCTTATTGGGCATTCCTATTAGCTGTCAATAAGCAAAGAAGTTTAGTTTCCATTTGGGGTGACAAGAAAACACTGCTGAAAGATGAAACTTTGGTAAAAAGGACCTCGATCATTAATAAACATGCACCTGCAGTATTCGAGGCTCAAAACAATTGAGTTAAAATTTTCTTCTCTGTGACTCATAAACAAGTAAATCCATTTATACCTTTGTACTTGATATGATTAATAGCCATTAATACGACACTGTAGTCAGTCAATAGTATCCTGCCTTTCATTCTGCAGTGTTATGAATGCCCCAAGAGGAGAAACTGTATAATGAGTTCAAGAGGTGGGAACTGTCGCACAGCACACAATTAACAACAGCATTTAAAAGTACCATTTCCTTTTGACATTCCACTCGTTGTGTTCACCAATATAAACACCACAGTTTAAACGCATGCATCGTGCGCGTGTGAGGTGTGCTGCAGATAGAGGCGGTAAAGTGTGATGGCTATGAGAAAAGCTTGCCTATTGCTTAAACGAAAGGTTTGTGCACTGCCAGCTAAACGTATCGTGGGACGGAGGCTTAAGCCAAGAAAAAGATGTTACCTCTCCCTGCGTTGTTTCCTGTTGTTCGACGATAGCGCCGGCAAGTACTTTCAAATCCGGCAGCGGGGCGGTAGCCATCCTCCTTCGCGATAAGTAGGCAAACGTGTTCTTCCTCAAAAACGAGGCAAACTGCAAGGCAACCAAACGCGCAGAATAAGCACCTACAAGCAACCAAGGCCAAGCGCCAAGAAAGAGTAAAACAGAGGGTCCAAACACCAACAAATAAGACAAGTTTCAACAAATCACGAAGACCGCAGATCGCCCAGCGTTCGGAGGGCGATTGTAAAATCACCGTAGCTTACAGGCAACTGCAAGATGTTTCCAGCCAAGCTACGTTTTGCCGTTATGCTTACAACATATGCCGTGTCGATGCAAAACTATGGCTTCAATGTGTACGCAAACAACAAAACATGTTGTTTTGTACGTCCTTAAATTACATCCAGATCGCACCTATTATCACAACAGAAACAGTGAAGGGCAAAACAAAATGATTCAAGAGAGCAAGGGAAATGTCAACCATTATATCACAGCTCGTCGGTCCCAGTCGCCACAAGTGATCGCTGACAGTGGCATTACGACGACGGCGGACGACGTCAATTGTTGATCGCACGCGGCGACTCTCTAAATCAGCTATGCAGGGCACGCTATTGCCGCCGTTAGTACACAAGAAATGACCTTCATTTCAGCCAATAAAAAAGTAAACTGCCAACAAGGAATGAACAGCTATGTGGCACGCAAGCAACACCGTCCAGAACCACCACACACCGAAACAAAACCGAGACGCCAGACGCCTCACTACTTTTGGATTGGAACGGATTACTTCCAATACTGAACGCAAACGCGAAAATTCTTAACAACAACCACTACAAAACTTGATTTAAATGTCATAATTATTATTTTATTATTTTTAACAATGACAAAAACAAATCCGAATCAAAAAGTTCGAAACCCAAACTAACATGAGCAACGGGCCTCGAAACGCTGAAAACGAAACTTAATAATAGATGATGCGAGCAAAACGTAGCAATGGCTTTTCCTTTCGTTTTTTTCTTGTTTTTATTACCGGTGCAAGGAAAAAGCGGAACTGTACACGGACCTTCTTTGGCTGAAGACGATATACATTTTGCGCGAACAAAATATAAAAAGTGTGTGTCCTTTCTCGTGTCTTCCAGTTGGCGCACCTTTCTTTTTGATAGGGACAGCGCATCACCCTTTTTGAAAGACACGGACCTCGACTTGCGGTTGTGATGCCATCAAATCTGCGTGTACAGGTAGCTCCGAAACATTACAAGAATGTTACATTTTTGTTTTGGCCAAACAGAGTTTGAATGTTCTTCATGTCCATTTTTTTCTTACGTTTTTGTAATGTTACAAATAAATGTTCAAATAATCTTTTCCTAACATTAATTAAACATTTAAACAACATGAATGTAACATTCTCTAAAATGATGAAGCACCTTAATTGTAAGAACCTTTGCAAGGACCAGCAACGAGGGCGACACTTCAGCTCCATAATACAGCACAATATGCAACTCATACATGGTATAACGCACCCATGAAAGGATGCATTACTAAGGGGTGCGCGCCATGACTGATAGTGGCGAACGGGTACTAGATCAAACAAGATGGCTTTTCTTCCACTGAATGACAAACGCGGCCAGGTGACAGCAATTCGTTCAATAAAGCCCGTTTGTCTTTCCTCGTGGCGAATTTTTGTAGCCTTTTGCCTAAAGTTGATGCAGACATGATTTTGGGGACAGAAACCTGGCTTTCAGATGATGTTTCTACACGCAAACTTTCTTTATCTCAGTCTTTTCAAGTATTTCGTAAAGACAGAACTGTCTCCCGTGGTAGTGGAGTTATAGCTATTCGACATGAATTTCATGCTGCCCTGGTGTAAATTGATTTACCCCTTGAAATGGTCTGGATATCCAGTCGTGTTGTGGTTCGTACAGTTATTGTTGGTGTGTGCTATCGGCCCCCTGATTCTCGGCCAGAGTTCATCGATTTCTTGAATTACGCTCTGGAGCAGACTTCTGTTAGGTTCCCGAAAGCCGTGGTCATTCTGGGCGGTGATTTTAACTATCCCACTATAAAATGGTCAATGTCATCACATTTCACGTCCCAACAAAACCAGTCCGAGTGTTTTGTTCATTCATTGCAGCTCCATCATCTAACATAGTTGGTCCGCGAGCCTACGCGCGGTAGTCATATCTTGGACCTTGTGCTTGCAAGCCATCCTGATTTCGCTTCTGTCAATGTGTTCGAGGAAATAAGCGATCATAAGCTCATACACTGTTCGATTTTGATGCCTCGCCCCGCTAACTACGCACGTGCAGATACAGATAGATTTAACCAATTACTATGGGTTTTCAGTTGATTTTCCAACAGATTTTCCGCGGCGATCAACCGACCAGTACTGGAATTTGTTCTGCGATAAACTCAAAGAAATTGAGGACTCGTGCATTCCTAAATCAGTAATTAAAACCCGAATTGATGATCCGTGGTTTACTCATGAAGTAAAGAGATCTTTAAATAAAAAGAAACGCGCCTACAGAAAAGCTTCACGAACCAAAGCTCCTGTGGACTGGGAAAAACACAGCAAACTTTCTGCTTTAACTTCAGCCAAAATTGAAGATGCAAAACACAAGTATTTTAACTCTTCCTGATATACCAGAATCCAATTCAAAAAGTTCTGGCGCATTGTCAACCCGAAAAGTAATCATGGGGTGCCAGTACTAAACAGAGACAATGCTACACCATTACCATTAGTCGAGTGTGCAGAACTTTTCAACAAGACTTTTAATGATGCACTCACGGACGAACCAACCCTTCACTCATTTCTGACAGTACCTTCGCCTGTCATCCAACACGATTTCCAGCTATCCTAATTACTGTAAACGGTGTGGCCCGAGCAATCGAGAGATTGCACATGAGCACAGGCCCAGGTCCTGACAATATTAGCACTAAGCTCCTAAAGATGAAATCCGATTATTCATCTCTTTTTCATTAATATTCCAGCAATCACTTGACACAGGATGCATTCCTGATGACTGGAGAACTGCACATGTTATTCCTTTACATAAATCAGGCGACAATACCAATCCCTAAAATTATAGGCCAATATCTCTAATCTCCATACCGTGTAACTTATTCGAGCACATCTTGTTTAGCAACATCATGAATCATCTGAATAGGAATAACTTGCTCTTAGATAATCAGCCTGGTTTCAGACACAAACAGTCATGTCAAACTCAGCTTTTCGAACTTATAACAGTTCTTCACTGTTCCCGACATATCTCGAATGACACCGATTCTCATAGACTTCTCTAAAGCTTTTGACCGTGTGCCACATAAACGTTTGCTATTAAAGACCCGAAGCCTTCAGCTTGACCATAAAACAGCTAATTGGATTGAACAATTTTTAACGAATCGTTTTCAGGCAGTGAAACTTGACCGGTGCATTTCTAACCATAGTAGAGCAACCTCAGGTGTTCCGCAAGGGTCCGAGCTTGGTCCTTTACTTTTTTTATTTGATCATTTTTTTATTTGATTTGATCAATGACACAGCCTCTAACATAGCCTCATCTATACGTCTTTTCGCAGACGACTGCATAATTTATAGAGAAATAGTTAACCCAGACGACGAGCGTATTCGTCAATCCGATTTAGCTAAATTAACTGAATGGTGTCACACATGGGAAATGCAGATTAACACCGAGAAAACATAACACTTAAGATTTTCAACTTGAACCGAACCACTCCGAAACCAGTGCTCAATAAATAACTCAATAGAAGTGGTTTCCAGTTATAAATATCTCGGCGTTCACGTGAATTCAAATCTAACCTGGGCCCCGCCGCGGTGGCTCAGGGGTTACGGCGCTCGGCTGCTGACTTGAAAGACGCGGGTTCGATCCCGGCCGCGGCGGCCGAATTTCGATGAAGGCGAAATTCTAGAGGCCCGCGTGCTGTGCAATGTCAGTGCACGTTAAAGAACCCGAGGTGGTCGAAATTTCCGGAGCCCTTCACTACGGCGTCCCTCATAGCCTGAGTTGCTTCGGGACGTTAAAAACTCCAATAAACCAATAAACCAAATCTAACCTGGAACACGCACATAGAGCACATAACTAACAAAGCATTTAAGAAACTTGGTCTCCTGAAACGCCGCTTGGCTCTTGCTAACAGCGACACTAGATATCACGCTTATATAACTCTTCTCAGACCTTCACTTGAATATGCTTCACTGATATGGCACCATCACCAGGATAAACTCACTAATATTCTTGAATCCGTCCAGAACAAGGCTACAAGGTTTATCACGTCATGCTACTCGCGTCATCAAAGTGTATCTGCCTTGAAGCATTCTCTCGACCTACAAACACTATAGCACACGCAGAAAACATGCTTGTCTCGGTGACCTCCCCTTTCTCAAGTTAATATCACACCTGTTTCCGATTTTTCATCTCGCTTAGATCATGCTCATAAAGTCAGCCCAGTGTTCGCACGCGCAAAAAAATACCAAAACTCACCTCTTGTTCTGGCGATAAATGAGTGCAATCCTTGCATGAAGACGACGATGTTTTATACACATTGCGATTGTGTTGCAATTTAACACAAGGCATAATCGGCTATGGCGATGGCAAAGTGCGATAAAGAAGAAAAAGCGGCGATAACAGAGTGCTGTCGTGCAGTGGCCAACGAAGCTGGTCTGTTCGCGCCATTCTTCAGTCTGCTTTACTAACATTTCTTTCCACCAATAATAGTTAGTAAATTTAGCTGTTGTTTTTTGTGTGTTTTATATTTATTGTTGCTCAGTGCTGATTTTGGTATCGCTTGTACTTGTATTCTGTGGAATGATTTGGAATTTTTCTTGCCCTGTTTGCATGAGTATTTTTGCTTGCTTCTTTTTCTGCTCTTTTGTAAAAAATGTTTGCACGTTTGTTTGTCTTTCATCAGTCTCCCCCTATGTAATGCCCTGCTGGGCCCTTAGGGTATTCTGAATAAATAAATAAATAAATAAATAAATAAATAAATAAGCAGTTTTTTAACACAGTAATGGGGCTGTGTATGCAATTATGGTGGGCACAATCTAAGAGATTTAGTAGTAAAGTACTACTTGTTGAAAAATAGCAAGCGATTTAGCATGGCTAATTAGCGCGGAATATCGTGCAGTAGCACTAGTTACAGCGAATGCGAAAGCATCATTTGACATAAAGGCTCTTACATTAAAGACCTTAACCATAAAGGCTTTCGACTTTAAGGCCTTCACTATAAGGTCTCCGAAAGGTCTTTACCACCAATGACTTTGAAAGGAAGGCCTTTACTCTGAAGGCATTTCCCTTTAAGGCCTTCACCAAGGTGTACATTCAGTCAGACCTTCACCACACACCTGGCAGGTTGCCCACGACCCGACGGGCAGGTGGCTGACCTGCCTCAAAGCAGGCTTCAGAGACGTACTAAACAGTACGTACAACCGGCGGCAAAATAAGTCTGGGCATGCGACAGGCAGCCAGAATAAGGAAACTATGGTGCCCCCTAATGGTGCCTCGATGCGCGCGCCCCCGCTCAGGGTGAGGACAGCTGCGTCGTCTGCTACGGCGGCCGCCATTCTCGCGCCCTAGGCATGCAGGGTTCGTTCTCGTGAGGGGAGGGCTGCTCATTTGCCGCGGGTGCTTAAAATGACAAAAATAAGGAGTCTTGCGGTGCGCTTTTGTTTTACATGAAAACAGAATACTAAATCTTGTTGGAGAGCCTTGTGCGTTTAAAAACGGGACAAGCAGCCAATGTCAAGGCGTGGACGGCAACAAGGAATGCGGGTATGCAAGATACGCGCCAAATATGTCAGTGAAGCTTCTCTAGAATCTATCGCTACAGTTCAAAACCGATTAGTGTACAAACAGCGCAAAAAGTTCTGAGACACAATACCTGGAAATATTTGACAATGTTGTTTTGTGGTATGATCTGAACATTACACCAACACTAGGATTTTCGGTATTTAACATCAAATATCATTTTGAGCATCCTGAGCATTTGTATAACAATTTTATAACATTATTCTAATGTTAATTCACTGTTACCTGGGTAAAATCATGACAAATGCCGCCAACACGCCACACATAATCCGTATACTAATCGATTGCCGCTCACATCATGAACAACATCAGTGTAGACGTTGCCATGGAATGCTTGTACTCCACTGCGCATACTTTGCTGATCTGTATCACCTATTCGCAAGTAACTCAACGATCTCGTCGCTAATCGTGCCCCGTACACTGATGGCGTGGAATTCTGACTAAAGCCGGCCGGAACAAAAGGCATTCGGAAAGACATTGACAAATAAGCTAGTGGACTCTACAGAGCAATGTAAGCTATGCAAGGGTCGGAACCCCTTCCCTTGACTTTTCCCCATGCATCTAATGGGGCCTTATTGTCGTGAAAACCGCAGAATGAAAGGACCACGGTACACAGGCATTCAAGTAAAAATTGCGAGGACACTTTGACAGCTAAAGTGTTGAGAGGCGACACTATGCCGTGACGACTTCCGGTGGATGTAACGTCACACTGTTCCCGTGGCTATATCGATACCCCAATTGTACATCTTTCGGGGATCTTAAGAGTTAATTACGCTTAATTACACATTTTTCCATCACGCACAAATTTGACACAAATCCGGCGTTTTTTCGACCATTGTGTGACTACAATTTTCACTATGCCGTGACGATCGACTTCTGGTGGATGTGACGTCACATTGTTCCCGTGGTTATATCGACGTCTGCGTTATTTAGACGCAATTTTGACACTCTTGACTACAATTAATTAACTAATTACTCTACAGTCATCAAACGTGGCTTCTAGGTTCATTTTTTCCTCCTCTATCTGAAGCAACCATTCGTTCAGTACTCAGTACTGGGTGAGTGAAATGGGCAAGTGAAACGCGTTTTCGTCTGATCTTTTCATATTGAATTTTTAAAGTGGAATAACTTTCGTTTGCATGTTCCGATTTCTATAATTCTTTTTGCACTGGTGTCTGGAACACATGATGAATCTATTTAATGATATTAATCGGTACTGAGGAAATCATCGCGGTGCCCCTTTAATACCTTTTGCTTGGCTAGTTAGTGGTGCACTCTAATGCGAAACAAGTTAGGCCCACATACAGAAAAGCGCCCATGTGGGAGGCAGACAGGACAACGCGCTGTTATGTGCGCCTCCCTACTGAACGTTTGTCGCTGTTGCGCGAACTTGTTTTAACGAGAACATCGACGGATGTCCGTCTGGTGTGGTTCGAAATATCCCACGAGAATGCCTCATCAACTAGCCCAGCAATAAATTTTGCTTGAGCACCTTTCTCGTACAGTGGCCCTTTCATTTTGTTTTTAATCACCATTAAGCTCGTTATCCTGTGTGCCACCCTCGCGAACGTTTTTCTGCTTTACGCTCATTTGTTTCCCACGAGACGGCAGCCTCAACTAGTCCAGCATTAGTCCAGCATCAAGTTTTAAATGCGTCCCTACCTCTCCCCTCCCCAACAACTCTCCTCCTCCAATGAAACGGCGTCGAGCCTTCCTGTCTCAATAAATAGTTTACTCACTCAAAAACCTGGAATCCTTCTTAACCACATTCTTATAGAATAAAATACGATAGCATTGAGCTTGCCTGCTGTGGTGTCGACGTTGCCTAATGTTGTTCTTGCGATTTTCCCACCAAAACTCCGGTTGAAACCGGCTCCATTGCCCATTTATGGTATGCATGAGCCATCACCTTCTAAAATGTACCCGCTAATCACCACTAATTCACCTTAATCCATTTTCGGGATGGGCCAACTTCCAAGTTTTGGGGGTCCTCAGATTTTAAAATTTTCCGGTCTTCAATGATTGGTCCACTGGTGGTCACATGGTGTTGATGACGTCACGACCCCCACAATGACATTCATGGATAGCGTGCAGACCTCATACCCCTCCTGGCGTAGCGGTGCAGCGTTTAAGCGTTGAGCCACTGCCTTGCAGGTGGCTGTTTCAAACACAGCCACCGGTGGAGCTTTTGAGACCCAGTTTGGTCTTCCAGATTCGCTATCGTGGAGCATCAATATCAACCTCAAATGGCGCAATTTACGTAAAGGCAACTTTATCGCGATACTCTTTCTCGAGTTTCGAAACAAGAGGAACATAACTGTTAGCCACACTCCTCCACTTCGGGGCAGAAAAGTAGATTTAGGAGTTTAATTAGATGCAGATATATGCAGATATTTCACTCGCTTGTCACAGAGATTAAGGGCCTCTCGAGTAACATGCCTCTTCCGAAGTCTCTCAACACAGACAAGCGCATGAAATACGGAACACACGCGGAAGCCGGTTCGCTCGTTTCGAGCTTCGCGCGCCTCTAAACCACTTCATGCTCAACCGCCCTGGTCATTGTCAGGTGCGTGGCGTCGTTTATCACTATATATGGCCACTCAGGCATCGCAATACTTCGCAAATTCTTTCACCCTCCCCCTACACCCGAAGGAGAGCTGGGGCTCTCCTCTCGGGTTGGTCTTCCCCGGGTTGGTCTGAAGCCAGCAGGTATGGGAGTCAGATTACTTTCATTGCGCCAGCTTCGAAGCTTCAGCTTAAAATCCTGGTGTCAGGTGACGCGCGCGATAGCTGGGCGCGACAGTCCGCGAATTTGCAGATTTCGAAACAATATAGTCGCCTCTCAATAGTTAGAACTCGAAGGATGCCGAAAATATGTTCGAACTATACGGAGTTCGATGCACCTTTTTAATGAATGTGATGTTGACGCTACCGAAGCGTCAGTTTGAGTAAGCCGGAAGTTCCAATTAGGTGAGTGAGAATTAACGATACTCCGCTATATAAGGTTTCCGAATTCTGAAATATGGCGGAGTTCTGCGCTGAGTTTTGAGGCGCGCTTCATCATCGAGTATACTGGGACAGCGTCGCGTGTCCTGGTTCAAGAATTCTTGGTATGGAGAGCGATATCGCGTGAAATGGCTCTCCCCCGCGAAGCACATCTCAGCGGGACGACCATGCTATTAGGAGTGAAAAACGACTCCGCAGGCAGCCTAGATATTTGTTAGTTTCACTTTCCTTATTTCCAGAAGAATTCACGCGCAAATATGTCGTCGTCGAGGTCAGTTCTAGCTTTGCGCCGGGAAAATAGCAGCCGCGAAACCGCCCTCGCGTACGCTCGGTCGTGGCTCTGCGTAGGCGTGCACATTTGCACTTTGTCAGGCATGCAAGCTGCTCGTGTTCTCAGTAGCTCTCATCATTTATTTGCGGTCCGGACAGCGACGGGACTCGGGAGAGACGAGAAACGGTGCAGGGGTGAGGCACCCTGCAAAATAGCGTTTTTCATTTGCTGTGCCCTGTAAATATGTAATAGTGCAAACAGAACACTTGCATGTTGCACCTCTCTCCCCCCTATCCTTTCCGCTTGTCCCCTCAACTCTTTCATTTCATTTCTACACCCTGCCTGCTATCCCTTGATTTCCGCTGCCCCAGCTCAGGTGCTTCCCGTAGCGATGGCATCTGCCGGGGCTAGCAAAAATCTTTGCCTTGCTTTGCCCCGCCGCGGTGGCTCAGTGGTTACGGTGCTCGACTGCTGACCCGACAGACGCGGGTTCGAACCCGGCCGCGGTGGCCGAATTTCGAAGGAGGCGAAATTCTAGAGGCCCTTGTCAAGTGCGATGCCAGTGCACGTTAAAGAACACCAGGTGGTCGAAATTTCCGGAGCCCTTCACTACGGCGCCCCTCACAGCCAGATGTGCGTATGCGCGCGCGCGCGCGTGTGTGTTTGTGCGTGTGTGCATTCGAAACGACTGAAATGTGTTCTTAACTTTTCTAATACTTCTCGAATAACTGGCACTAAGTACGAATATGGCCCGCCGCATTTGTCTTCGACGGCTGTTCCAAAAACAGCTGTTCCAAAATGCTCACACATGACCTCTAGCACTAGACGACGCAGCAAGGCTCAGGCAAGTTCAGCGAACTCTGCCTTGATGCCCGATATCGGAGGCATACACGGCTCATATATGCAGCTGTCGTCCGCTCCAGTTTCTCGTTTGCCAGCAAGAACAAAATGCAACTGTCCTCTACGTATCACTTGACGGCCGTGGAGTTCAATGTATACTGGCTTCGTGTTGCGACCCTCAGTGGAGATTAGTGTCGCGATCGTAGCGCTCTCGCCGGAGCTTAAATGTATCGCGCGATTGCTCGTTCTGCACGAATATTCGCGCAAGTAGCGAATATTAGTGCGAATATTCAATTCGTATCGATCCGGTTTTATCATTATTCGATTCGTATTCGATCCGGTTTTTAATTAAGCTATTCGTATTCGGTTCGGTAGCGAAGCAACACGATATGTATTCGATTCGGTTTGGAAAAAGCAACATTCTTCGCGCACCCCTATCGGTTGTCGTTCAAGGCGTTATTCAGGAAGCTATCCTACACCACTAAACAAAACAGCTTGGTCGTGGCTAGCTGCAGCGGCGCCTATATGACCTGGCTTTTAAGTATGCTGGGGGCGGGGGGCAAGTCTCCCGTCCACGACCGCGCGCGTGTGTGCATGCCTGGTGGTGGTGGGGCTATGGATTGCCCAATCACCGGATTTCCGAGAAAAACCAATCTTACACATAAAGCGTTTCAGCGAAAAGCGTGCCGGCTGTGCGTGCAGAAAAAAAAAAAAGCCACGTTTCGGATCCAACAACCTATCACCACAAAACCATCAGCATGCAGCCAACTTTCTGCCTAAGACAAACATACAGCTTGTGCAGTTTGTTTTCGTTGCCAGTTCTTTATCTATGACACGAGCGAAAACAAGTTGTTTGGATTTGAATCCTACACGAATCGTTGGCTGCGTTGACTTTAACCGACGTGTCAGCTTCTCAGTAAATATTGATCCGATAGGCTTTTGCAATTATACGTTCTCCTCCCGTTTCACTGGATGCTTATTTATTTCGGGCACACTTGAAGTGGAGGCCGGTAGTTATAATGCCGTGCTATTTTATCTGCTGGCACAATTTTATAGATGCAAAAAACAAGCGATTTTGCATAAATTAATTCCGTGCCACTTGCAGGAAGAATTATATACGCGTATATAAATGTGTAACATGGCGATATGAACAAGAAAAAGACTGGTACCTTCTTACTAATGCGAGGTTACGCATTAGTGAACGTATTTTAGCCGAGACAGCTTTGGTAGCATGTACATTAATCGTATACCCTGCCGGTGGCAGAAATCCGACGACATTTCGCTTCTGCACCAGGCGGCAGACATTTGCGTCACAAGAGCAGCAGAACAAGACCTGTACTGATTAAGCCTTCACTTTCAGCACATTTTGCAAATGTGCTCGGGAAATGTGTGCCACATAGCGAAAGAAGGGCGAGCGCCTTTTCGCGTGCAATAGTAACGCCAAGCTTTGCGCATGCGCCCGTGGAAGATTGCCGCCCCATATATGCGAACGACATCGTCTACACTGCGGACTTTGAGGGTGAAACGAACACTACAGCTTGGGGCGAAATGTCGAAACTGCGCTCAGTGCAATGCGCACCACCTCCAGTGGCGAGCTGCTTACGGCACCGCCATATCTCCGACATATATGATGCGCTGTGCCCGGAGCTTCTGATGTTGGTCGCCCTATATACGACAATAAAACTTTTATTTTCCCCTGTTGCAGCTGTTGGGAGTCAAGCAACACAGCATATCGACCAATATGCGAGTAAAAACGGTACTTCAGTCCTCGTATCGGGACAGATAATATTCTCACACTCAGACAAAAATTAAAATTACTATTCCGTCCACGGCTAAGGTCTGGAGGTGGTGGTTTCCTTTTTCTTTGCTTGACCGTCTGGTTTTCAAGCGGTAGGTTCGTTAGGATTAATTACTAGAACCATAAATGGCTTTCCAAGCGTCTTTACGACGTACATTCCCAACTTTACACCCGTTAGGGCTCATAAGCCACCTTTGTGAGTATTATGTGAGTATCATGTTTAAAGACGTGACTATATATATATTATCGCTGACATTACATGCGCGTGGCTACTCATCATAATGTGCTGCGTGGAATATCTAATATATATGACCAAGCGCAAAGAAAGAATGGTAAAAAAATACATTAATAGGGTATTCGTTCAATCGAGGCAGATACCCTTAAATTACGTCTCCTTGCAGCCGCCGCTGCCGCATTCGTTCTACCAACCACTAGGGCTTATTGCGTCAAACCGCCGAGGGCACAGGCGACCGCCGGCAATAAGCTACACATTAGCAACGCTAATCCGTCACATACTTCACATTGTCTACGTGGTGACATCTTTCTTCGCATTACAGGGATCCGAATATACTTCCGTGATCAAGGGGCACTGGTCAAGCACCTGAATAAAGAGACTTCTTGAGAGCTGCAATACTTGTAATTACTCGCTTTCGCCTTAGTATTACACAGTCGCAAAGACAGGTCTCAGATTTCTTCACTCGTCTTTAAGGTGTGTTCGAGGCAGGAATAGAGTTTTTTCTCATTATTTCTTTTTTTTAACGAATTAAGGCACAAAAGTTACGCACCCTCGTTCATGCCCAAGCCACACGATTAGTCAGCACTCGCATTCCTACGGACCATTGTAGTTGCTGGTTTACTGCGCCCAAGGTGAAAATATTTCCAGCTATGTGCATGCGCAGCTATTGACATCGGAAGACTTCAGAAACGGGCACAGCAGATCAATGCCGACTTGCTTGGACGGAGACCGGAGAGACGTCATAGGCTGCAGCAGAACAGTTGGAGCGGTCTGTTAGATTTTGGCCCTTGGTTAGACTAGGGTCATCCCAGCCAGGTTCAGGGATCCCGTCTCGAAAGGATGCTGCCATGGTGTCTTTAATCCTTCTTTTGACGGCCGCTGCTCATTGTGTGGGGAGATGGCCGACACCTTCCACATGGTTTGGTCATGCAGGAAAAATCCTTCTCCCCCCCCATCACCCCTTTCCCTACCCGAAAGGACTGGGAGACGGCCTTGCTCGGCTGCCAGGAACTATCGGCCCAACAGGCTCTGGTTCGGCGGACCTGCGCAGCGGTCATGACCAACGGGATTTCGGAATGAAGGACTCCGCCTAGTATTGTAAGAGGCGAGACCCACTAGGGGCCTCTCCCCGAACACCTCTCTGTAAAATACCAAATAAATGCTTTTCACCACCACCACCATGGTTTGACGAGGAGACAGTTTCGAAGATATGAGTATAAAATGGGTTTATTTTATGTATTTACAGGAGCGCGTAAAGTGGGTTAGCAAGGCAAGCAGTAATCAGAAGGACGTCGATACGCCGCAGCCTCCCAGCAACACCGGGGACGATGATGGCTTACTAGAAGCACCTCGTACAGCAAGGTCACCAACTTCGGTCCCTGGCACCTCTTCGGGCCCGGCTCACTGTATCTCTCTATTTTTCTTCCTTTTTGTTTTAAAGCCAGACGTTGTTTATAGCAAAGTCAGATAAAGTGGATTTGGCCCTCTATTAAAGATGCACAAGTGCACCAAGGTTTTCAACGAAAAATGCATTGCTTACATCGTACTGAACTATGGATAAGGTGTACTCGAAGGGCGTAATGCCACCTCTGAAACATGACTATTTTTGCTGGCAGCAGTCGCTGTGTCAGCAACTGTGTGAGAAACGAAGTGTCCTTGCATTTAACCGTGGACTGCCCAAATACCAGGCTTGCCTATAGGTCTCGTGCTGAAGCTCGTGTCATGCGATTGTGTGCATGCGCGGTAGACTCGAACACAGAAGAAATTTTATTTTAGAAATTTTTTGAATGCCAAGCTCTATGAAAGAAGCCTTTATTTTGTACGTGCGTGAGCATGCGCGTATGTATATATGTGTGAATACAGTATCAATGCGTGCTAATGCAGTACGTTAAAAGCACTCTTCACTGATATGAGGAAAACGCAAGAAACCCGCGCCTAGATCACTGCTTTCCACAGCAGCCACACTAGGAACGATAAATCTCGTCGCTTTTCTTTTTCAACTCACCCAGGCACAACAACCAATTAATAAAAACGATCGTGTATAAGCAAGTTAAGTTGTATTAAACAATCCGATATACCGCACAAATCTTGAATTTCTGAATTCGTTCCACTCTTCTCAATTACTTGGGCTGCCTAGTCTGCGCCTAAAGTATTATATTATTTTCCCCTTTAAAGCGTGCTCTCTCGTTTAGTCACGAAGCGACGCAGAAAAGCCGACCCAAACAGGTTGCCCCCTCTAGACCGTTATTTTTAGCACACCGCCTCCGCGCTCGCTTGTCGGCGACAGTGTCGGCGACAATCACTCCTCTTTCCAGAGCTACTGCCGATAATTAAGTGGCAGCGCGATGCGTGGGGTGCCTGGCGATCTCGACGAAAGACGAGTATCGGTAGTGCCGACTGCTTTCGCACTCGACGCACTGTTCTACCTCGGAAGAGTTGTTCTTCGAACGCAGTCACTCGCACAGCATTCCTTCTCGTTCCTCGATGCGTTTTGCTTTTCGAGAAACGGTAGAACGGGTTCTGGTTTCAAATCACGACGTTTGAAACCGGAAACGTTGCGAGTTTTTCCACCAGCTTGGCGGAGTTTAATCCGTTCTCCGGAACTTTGCTGCGCGACTTTTTTTTTTTTTGCAGTCTTTGGTTACCAGTGGAGAAAAAGATAAGTGGTGTGCGTTGTCAGTATCTCTCCGACTTCACAATGGAGAACTCGCGAGAATGCTAGAGGTAGATATAGTAAGAAGACCAACTGGAACTGAATGAAAACTGCGTCTGACATTCAATACTCGTCACCAAGTGCGTTCTTTCTCGTATTTATCCTTTATTCTTACGCAGTACTTCATTCTTGTATATAGGGTTCCTGCCACTCGAATATACCGGGTGTTTCACCTAAGACGGTCTGCAGTTTTTAAACATAGGGTTTTTGAGTTAGGAGAACGCTATTTTTAGAATAGCATTGTCACCGGTGTAGCGCATTGAAATACAGCTAAGACGGGCTAACTGGTAGGCTAGTTAACTAATACTGAATAGTTAGCTTTTAACTGTCATTGTCAGTCTCTTCACTTATTAGTGGGCGTGTAACCCATCGTAAGTAATATACATAACCGTACCGTTTTTAGAATTTCAAAAACACAGTTACCCTCGCCACTGTGGCCCAACAAATTTTGACTTTTTCGAGGAGTTAAGCGCACTGCGGGCGTTGCTTTTCCTGCAAGCTTTTCGAAAGCTCATGTATTTTGGCGCGATGTACGCAAAATTTCAATACGCAACGAGGCTAACAGTAACAGTTAAAAACTCAACTATTTATTATTAGTTAATATCCATATTAGTTCGCACGTCTTAGCTGTATTCTGATGCGCTACACCACTGACAATGTTATGCCAAAACAGCGCTCGTCTAACTCAAAAAGCCTATTTAAAAAATGCGAAACATATTACGTGAAACACCCAGTAGAAACGCATTACTCAGAATTTAAGTTCATGGGTTACGCTCGCGTCAGTGTTTTTATTGCACTTCCATGAATCTGTGGCTGTGACCACTTTTTTTCTTTTCCACAATATTACAATATAATATGAGTATATAACTTGAAACAAATGGAGAAATAGTGAGAGAAAAGTCCGTAGAATTCTGCGGATTATAAAACTGCTTTTATTCTAGTTTGATCTCATTTGTTCGCTGGGTAATAACGGAAAGAATGAGCAAATATCGCTTATTTTTCTGAATATTAACTCCCTAAGTTGTCTTAGGATTTGGAAGAAAGTACGGAACCTTTTTGATTCAGGCAGCGTGCTTTCAAGATTTCATGCTGAATTCACATTACCCCGGGTTTAGATGCCAAAGCCGTGTTATACCTCGTGTGTCGATATGTAGAGTAACCAGGCATTACTTTTCTTAGTTACGTAGACGCGGACTAAGACCATATGGTATGCGTTCAGATGTGGTGCTCGGAGGGCTTCCACATATAATAGAGGCCTCCAGTGATTCTTTCGTGTTTTTAGACAAGCAATCGATATGACGCGCGTTCCGTGCTAAATTAAGAGCACTGTGTGGCTTATTGTAGTAATAGGCAAGTGCATTGAATAACTAATTTATTCTACTCTTTCCCTGTCCGCAGTTTTGTATGGTCCCAGAACGACTATGGCATCAACAGACCCATTTCGTACTGTAACAGTGATCGAGTTTTCGATTCCCTCGTAACACACGCTAGCCACGACTAATTAGCCTGAAACGGCGCGTTGCCCTTTTCGGGCGCCTGTGTTGCCTCTCTACGCGTCTCGAATTGGGTCAGCGTGGGCGGCTTGTCGAGAACTGAAAAAGACGACGCGCTTGCCACGATTCCCGCCAGTTGGCGACACCCGCTGTTATCGATCTAGAAACAGCTGACGTTAGCAGGAGCGGACACAATCCGCCTACAGAAAAGCCTAGTGAGGCGAACGAAGGCGTGTTCCTGTGCGCGGAACCCGTTTCATGCTCTCCGCAAAAATTGGGTCACTCTACTCAGCGCGTCATCTGTCGGTGAACATCAAAACAACACGCATGCGGCGCTGCGGTGTGTAGGTTGTTTTTTGTTGATGTCGTGAGATGGCGATAGTAACGGTTGTTCGCAGATTGTTCATAGAGGGAGTGGCGTCCGTTTTTATTTTTCACGTACAGGGAAGAGACGTAGCGTGGATCGCCACAGCTGATGCACAAGGTCGTATTACGGAAAACTGTAGCGCTGACATCCGTTAGGTGCGCGTGCGCGGGGCGCCGGGAGACCTTTTCCGGAGCGATCGGCGTCGTCCGCCGAGCGCTTTTTTGCGCCCGCTCCGCTGCGCTTGCGCCGCCGGCCGTTAAAGTCGTCACGCGCGCCGGAGTCAGTCCCGCGGCGGCGCCTGTGGATGGGTTCACGCGGGGTTCAGGGGGCATCTCGATCGCCGTCCGAGGAAGGGGCAGCGCTGCTCACGATGTCTCCATATGGTGCCGGCTGCTCCTGTTAGGTAAGCGCTCTGCGGGCAAGCGAACCCCTGCTGTGCGGCGAAGCACGACTCTGGAGCTCCTTTGTTGCGTAACGTTCGACTTCGCGGGCATTTACGGAGGCATGAAAGATGTTTTCCCCGCTTTGGCTCGCAGCGCTCTTTTGTTTGTCCGAAGGGTTTCTTTGGTAGAAAGACTGCGAGCAGCTTTCTGGGAACGCTTGGGTCAATGATCTGCCCTTTTGCGCCTGTCAGGCGCTGTTGGGCCGGCTAATACGGCAAGAGTGTCACGAAGACGACCGCTAATCGTTGAACGGATGGCCACTAACTTGACAACAGATGTCAAGCGACTTGTCAAAAACCAGATGCGCTGCTTGGAAGAAGTTTAAGCGAAATAATTTCTCGAATGTTTTATTTCCTGAGCGGCTACACGCGTCTTTATCTGTCAGTTTTTAGCTAACGATTATAATGACCTAGCTGTGCAACTATCGTGGTTCTCAATGTCGAATATGTCGCTTCCTAAAGACGCGTTCGCTAAACCGTCAAATATTGATAACCAAAGAAAAAGTAGTAAAATCATCCGTGTAGATCGACGATTTTGACAAGTTCAGGAGCGAACACAGCTGTTTGGTTACAACAGCACGTGCTGTTAAGCGACGACTGGAGTCCGTGCGTACTCAAGGTGCGGAATCGCTTTTACGGCGTCGTAAATTTACTTTCCTCGACGAATAGCGAGTGCGGGGGGAGGAGGAGAGGAGGCGCCGCGGGAGTTTGGGGGAAGAGAGAAAGGAGAGGAGGGCCTAAATTGGATGAGCACAGAAGCTGTGTCCACGGAGATGGTCGTCGCGTGGAGAGTTGCACTCGAGCGCGCCTAAGAGGTCGTTTGTTTCGCTAAATGCACGCGTCGCGATGGAAGGAATTACTTACTCTCACCGCAGGCGGGAATGAAAGATAAAAAAAAAGATAAACGAGAAAAAGCGTGCGGTGTCTGAACACGACCTCACAGTTAAGCTAAGGCTCGTTTGAACACTTTCCGCTCTTTCGTTTTCGTACTCGTGTCACTCGATAACAATGACTTCATTGTTGCTTGCTCCTAACCTCACAATTGGATAACAGAGGAGCAATCAGAAGTGAAACCATAGAAATCCAGCGTGGTGATTATGAGCGGATATGCTATGCAAGCGAGGAAGGAAAATGCGATAGGACACAAATAAACAAATTTATGGTCATATAAGAAAGCAGATTTGGCTGGTGCTTCATTTGGTTGATACTCTAACCGCCCTAACCAGAGGGCTTTTAGGCGTATCTTAAATCAATAAAAGAAATAAATACAAAACTAAAACACCTTTTTTCTGAACAGCCGTCAAGATAAACATATGTCGTAATTCACCTAATTTAGAAAACGCGTGTAAAGACCGAGGATGACGGAACTGGATAGGACTTTCAAAATTCGGTATGCTATACCAACTAGCCCTACAGAGGACTTTGTTAAGCCATACGGCAGTTCAGGTTCAGCTACCTATTTTCATATGTGTAGGAAAACGCCAATGAACCAGAATAAACTGAACTATAAGCTTGCTTTTGTCACATGCTCTCGTTCACGCCCGGCAAGAACTAGATATCACGCGAGCACTACAGAAGCTGCATCCGCGAAAGTAAAAACATTGCACACTGCAGTACAAACGGCCTCTCCCCGTTCTGCGGCATTTAGACTTTTGAACATCACACATAAACAAGCGAAATAGCACGAACAAAGGAAGACGTCGGCAGCGGCGGCGCATTTGTTGTATAGGGCCCCAGTTGACAGCCACTGAGTTTTGAAAGCGCGCCTCGCACTTGTGTGTAGCGTCGTGCTTTTTTGTGTTTTTTTTTAGCACTTACGTTTCACCCATAGCGACTTCCTTTCTTTAGCAACTTGCTGATACGTGGTATGGCGCATTACCTATGGAAAAAAAAAAAAACATACGTTGCGCGCGTTGATTTCTTTTGTGTGCTATTCGCTATATTAAGACTGACCTCTTCGCTCAGTATTCGAGCATTTTGGACTTCGGCGCGCCAACTGTGGTCCAATGCAACTTGAAAAGCCGCAGCTTCGAACGGCTTGACGAGAAGCTGTCTTGCACTGACCATGCTGCTGTAAGCGTCGTCCCTCCGGCTGGTTACAGGAAGCGCGATTCGTGTCGAGTTTGATACTGTTGCATATAATGTGCGTGTGTGTGTTTGTGTGCGTGAATGCGTACGGGTGACCTCGTCAGATATCATGCCTAGAAAACGGCGATATTACAGAGAACCTTCATGAATATGGACAGATTCGGTCAACCTGCCAAAAATGGCAGACCACCTTGCAGACGTGAACATTTGTTTTCCGAGGCGAAGGTGAAGATATATATATATATATATATATATATATATATATATATATATATATATATATATATATATATATATATATATTCTAAGCGCAATGCGTGCATCCTCTTCAGATCTGAAGAGAAGTTCGGTTTGCCAGAGTTAATTAGAACATATATAGCAAGTCTTGGCATCCCCATTAATGTATAAAAAGCATTTTGCAGCTATACAGATGAAACAGTTTTTTCGTTATGACCTTTATCCATGCTGTGACTGTCTGTGCTTTCGGAAACATGCAAAAAGGACTTGTTACGCATATTTAATTAAATAAGTACGCGGCAGAATACACGGTTAAATCAAAATGACAAACAATCTCTTCATGAAGCGCGAGCAACACAGGGAGTCATTTGACAGCTGAAACTGGAAGCTGATGTTACCTAAACAATCAATTTGTTCAGAACGCTACTATAGCTGCACAATTATTGAAAGGGTGACTAAGATGGATCACAGTCAGCATTTCTCCGCCTTCCAGTGAAACTTAAGCCGCAGTACTGACACGAATTTTGAAAACGCCCTAAAATAGAGATGTGCTCTATAATATCCGCGTAGTCTAACGAATATATAGGTATATATGCGCCTTAGTATGCACGGAGACACGTTCCGACACTCATCGCAACGATGTCTGCGTATTAAGACCCATTAATTTGTCCTTCTGACCTGTGGTATTACTATAGGGAATCCAGTTTAGCACCAAAAATCATGTCTGAGCAGAACGCCCGATGTGCAATCCTCTACATCCACCGCGAGCGGTTCCTTGATCCCCTGTTTGCGTGCATTGCGACAGCCTAAACCGCACATAGTCAGCGACACATCGGTTACTATTCTGTTGCGCACTTTACAAGTAAATTCTGTAACTAATTCTATAAACTAATTCGTAACTAGTGATATTTATAGTCAGTAAGTGTCCCGTAGCTGTTAGTAACGAATGCCTCTGAAATGGCTTATACTGGCTTTAGCGTTAGGCTGCTGATGTCAAAGGTCGCCGGTTCGATCCCGGCCGCGGCGGCCGTATTTCGATGGTGAAAAATAAAAAAAGAAAACGCCTCTGAGCTGCGCGATGTCAGGTGATCTAAATGAACCCAGAGCCCTCCATTACGACGTTCCTCATAGCCTGCGTGTCGTTTAGGGACATTAAGCTTCATAATTCACAATTTACAACTTGCTTCTAAACGACTGTGCTGAATCATGTCCAGAATTCTTGGACAAAGATTTTGAATATTGGAACACTGTCAGCTACTGTTACGGAAATATTGAAGGTAATGGTTCATTCTTCCGATATGCAGCAAAGTCTTTAAAAGTCTTTCCATCGCTCACATCGAGCAGTTAAGGCTGCCATAGAAAAGCAACGGGGAACGTTTTTGACGAGAGCAAAAACGTTAATAACAAAAGAATAATGCATGCCTTCTCACGGGGGACCTGCGGATATATTGATTGTTCTAGTGAAATCTTACATTATCTGAAAAAATCGCGTCCATAAACTCTTTCCTGTTGAAAAATAATATGAACATCTTCCTCTTTTCCGACCCTTCTCAGATAGCGAGAGCCGATAACAGTAGGTAAATGCGAACCGCTGGTAGATTTTCAAGGGTCTCCAGCCTGTCTTATACACTCGCCTGCTGTTCTTCGTCGGTTAACTCAGCGATGAGCCTGTTGGCGACAATAATGACTGCGTCAACAGCAACAGCTCCATCAAAGGTGATAACGAGAATTACATGAGCTGGAAAATAATTTTCACACCTCATTCGCTCTCAGATAAAAGCGGCTTTTTAAAGCTGGGATTCGAATCCTCGACCTTGTATAGTCACTTTGACAGATAGTACCACTGCCAAGGCCCTTCTCCGTTTTTCCGTTCTTTTTAACGTCCTCTCAATTGCTCGGTGAATCCAGAGAGATCTCTGCCTTTGAACGAGTCGCGAGACATTCCAGTCACGTCTCGAACCCCGAGCAGTGGCACAATTATTCCTCGTGCGAGTCACCGCACGTTCGCATTCAGATCGCTTCCGCTGTACGACGGGCTACAGCAGTCGACTGCCAGGGAATAGATGGTCGCCGCTTTCGGTGCAACCTTTGTGCTTCTCATTTGCCGACGCTCCAGCTAACGTAACTTCTCCGTGCGTCTTTCGGTCTGTCCGTTCACAGTGGCGACAAGGTTTCGAAATCGTACTCGCCGGCAAGCCTGACTCATTCGGCGCGTGCGCGGACAAAATCCGGTGGGAGCGCTTCGAGCACCGTTGTTCGAATATAATACGCTCTGGTATGCCGCCTCCGGCTCTTCTGCTGTAAACGCCGCCCGTTCGATTTGCTATACGATAACGCGCAGCTGCTTTATAGTCCGCAATCGCTTTAAACCGGTGCACCAAGGAGGAGGAAGGGGGGGGGGGGGGGGGGCATCCCTCTCCTGGAACGATAGTGCTGGAGCGATTACTGCACTGTCTACCGGCTAGGCCTATCGAAAAAGCGAGGAAGACACGGGGCATTGCAAAACTATGAGATCACTGCGGCGACCCGCACCGCAGCAATGCGAAAGCAAAACGTCCACATACTATGTCGACGTCCGTGGCTGTTCTGACGTCCATGTACTATATCGACCTCCATTGCTATTTTGACGTCTAAGTGTATTTTTCGCCTTTTTTTAGTTTAATAAATTTACTAATTAAACCTCATCAAACAAATTTTTCCCACGGCCACATGTTATCACACACTATCTGTCACAATCACACTTTCACGAATTCATCTTCAGAGAACGACGTAATCGTGCGGACAAAATTGCGGACACTTTTTGCTGACGCGACAGAGCCATATAAGGCTCTCGCATTAATAACGGTGGAGGGAACGGACAGATGCCAGAAGGATCACATGTCATGCGCTGAGTGTCACGTCGTTTTGTGTAGTTCCTCATCACCGTCCCAACCTAAAAAAAAAGAAAACAAATAAACGAGGAGGGGGTTTGCTCGGTTTCACATATATGTATTTACTTTATTTCCTGGCTTATACGTAGCCGCAGAATTATTCCCGGATCGGATGGGCGAACGTGCGAGTTTATTGCTCGCCATTCGGAGTCGCTATATGTGGGTGCAACCATCGTCGTCCGGCGGTCACGTAATCGATGGCCTTCTCCTCAACCCGAGCTGATCGAGGTCACGTCCGGCATGATATGGCCTCCGCAACGCGGGTCGCTATTTGTCGGGGATCCACAAGAGTGGGGGCTGTTTGGTCGAATAGGTGCTTCATCGCAGCGAGGAAAAACAACGCAGTACACGGATAGGGACGGAAGGGATGAGCAAATAAAAAAAAAAAAAAAACATCGAGTGTGTGATGACTCCTCCTGTTACGTCTGCAATGTCTTGTATAGTAGATTGCCTTGCTTTCCCTTTCACTCTTCTCGGTGGTGCCGAGGAAAAGCGAACGTCGTAAGCTCTATAGTAGCCCACAAGCGTAACCCGAAAGCGAGTTGTTTGGAACCCATTCAATGTGAGAGCCCTCCACTACGGTACCTATTTCCTCCTTTCTTCTCTACGTGATGACACGTCACGCGTTACGGCGGTCGACATTCCCGTTTGTAGAGACCCTTGAAATACTAACGCAATAATTACTGGTTGGTACCGAGAAGTTGCTTTATCCCTTACGGCGCGGTTCAGGTGTCCGCCGAGATGTGTGAGACAGATACTGCGTCATTGCCTTTCCACAAAAACTAATTTATGTTATTTGCTGCTGATGAAGCCCGCGTCATCCTATGACAAAGCCGCTAGTGTTTACTTGTTACAACGTGCATCTCTTGTTGAAAGGGGACACCTCTTGTCGAAAGACGCATTTGTTGCCGAGAAAATTGGATTTAAAAATCAATGTGCAAGCTGGTTGGTGCAAATTCATGACGTCCGTACCAAATTAGGAGTGATTGCTGTCGTTTTGAAGTGAATGGCGATGTGGCTTGTAATCCGCGCGTTGACACCGACTTTTAGTGATAATCCCGGAGGTCTGCAGGTCTGCCTGCCTACATCCTAAACACGAATACACCTATATGGGAGTAAAATTGGGGTAAACTGCCCTCTAGCGCACCCCACTGTATAAAAGGGGTGGTCGCTAGAGGGCAGTTTACTGCCTCTTTACTCCTTTCTGTTCGGAGTGTACACGTTATCGGCGGCTCCTCGGCGATTCTATAGCTACATGCCTGTCGAGCAGCACTATTGCGCAATCATGGTACTCTGTTAAACCCCGCCTTCACTGTATTATAGAGAGGAAAATTAAAAGCGCTTCCGTGTATACGTTCGGGTCACTTCGTCCGCACACTTCATTAGCACTTCGGCGATGAGGAATCCTGCTTCAAGTGAGCATTAGAGTTTATATTTAATAATAGTAAGAGGAAGAGGGAGAAGATGCAGGGGAAGACAAAATGTCGATGTCCAAGGGAACAACAGCAACTACAACAACATACCGAACAAGTCAGCAGGTACAACAAGGCTTTGGAACATGGAACGCTCTTTCCCTTTCCGTCACTTTCCGCAACACAGCACCCTTTTATATTGCGCCCAAGTCGATCCTCGAGCGACACATAGAGTGATCTAAGCACATTTTGTTCGTTCTTGGCCACCACGGTTCACGAATAGCATTCTCTCTCTCTTCTCATCTGCAGCGCGACTAACCGAAAAACAGGCAAGAATGCGCGCGGCGCAGCGGATGCCGCCACGTTTGACCCGCATGCCTGACTAGCTAGAACTGGACCATATCGATCGCATGTAACGCAGCGAGGTACTGACGCGGGCTGGTTGGTTATCCATAGTGAAGGAGCTAACAACACCGCAAGCAGTCTGGTCGAAAGGGCAAGGAGAGACACGTATACGTCACAGACAGACACCTCATGTGTTGTCTTCCTCTTTTGTCCCATTGTTTCCGCATTCGTTAGCTGCTTCGTGATTGAATGTTTGCCAAGTAACAAGCAGTCTGCGAATGATGCCGAGCCAGGCCGTCTTATTAGCTGCGCAATGCATTGTCTCTCATGCATACGGATGATTGGGGAACTGCCTTCGGGTCACTTTCGTTCGAAACAGGCAAAAAAAAAAAAAAAACTTCAGTGTGTGCACATCCGTGACAAGCTCATTCTTTGTATTTGAATCTGTTTCCTGAGAGTTCAGGCGCTTCTGTTTTATACGCGTTTATTTCCGGGACATATGTTTGAACTCAACAGCAGAGCAAAGGTGGCGTCGTACAGCAACCGCTGCATCCGATACGACAGAATTTATTCGCTTTGATTAAAAGGGAACGGTGGTGTCGTGTGAGCGGCGGCAGCAAACTTTTAATTAAGACTCCTGAAAGACTAGGTTAATGCATTTTTGGGTTTCAAAGCTACACTCGGGACACGAGCCACGCGATCCGACGGGCATCAAAATTCCTGCACACTGGAATTTTTCCCATTTCGCTTCCGTCGGAATGCGGTCGCCATTGCTGAAATTGAGCCTGCGGACTCAAGCCCGGGGATATCCGTAGTGGATGTAGTTCAAGGTATCATCTGAAAATTATACAGGCCAGCAATACAGCTGAAGATGGCTTATAGTGCCTAAGGCATTCGACCGCTGAGCCCAAGGGCGCGGAATCGAATCCCTACGGCCGCATTTCAATGGAGACGAAATCCAAAAACGGCTGTGTGCTGTACCATGGCTGTGCACGTCAAAGAACCTCAGGTGGTCTAAATTAATCCAGAGGCCTCCACTACGGCGTCTCTCAAGATCACACGGCGCTTTTAGACGTTAAACCCGGCATAACGTAACGTAACGTAACGTAACGTAACGTAACGCAACGCAACGCAACATAACACAGCATAACATAACATGATAGCAAATTATTAATTTTTTGTCTGACGTCAAGAGAACAGTGAGTGCCGCCGAATAAAACCGGTGTCACGATTCCGAGAATGCCTGAAAAACAGAGCATACACAATAACATGAAACACCAGCAAGAACGAAGGCGAAAAAAGGTATCACAGGTCACTTTCGAAGGAGTATACGTACAGGAGCGGGTCGAAGGAATATGAGCGCAAGAACACTTCATAACGTATGTACTGTCAACTGTTGCTCCCTACGTATGAGTTAGAAACATCTTTTTTCTTTTTAAAGTACGTTCTTCCTATCTTAGATTTGAAACCAATGCAGAAGCAAAAAAAAAAAAAATTGATGAGCGCGGACAGTTTCTTTCGTACTGCTCGCATTTGTACGTAATGTCGTTATTTCTGATTACGTCAAGTTATTTCGAACATGGGTACGCTCTCTTGCTATTTCTCTTTCGATTTCTGACTGGGATCCAACTAAGCGAAGGCTTCGTTCGCGTTGGAAGCTACTCGGTGAATGCCTCGGTCTCAATTGGACGTTCGCTTCCCACGAGGTTTTTGCGATGCATGTCGGCGCGGCCACAGCCTCACGGAACCTCATGTTTGCGCTCGTGCTTACATCGGAGGAACGCCACGGCCAAACCTCGAGCGTAACCCTTTATTTGCAGTTCCGTTCGGCAAACCGAGTTGGCTCGCGACAGACGTCGAGCCGTCGTGCTCTGCTCACCGCTAACGTTGCTCCGGTGACCCCAAAGAGAACATCTGTGCAAGCACCGCCAACTCGTTTGTGCAAACTGTTAGCGCATTGGGGCGAAGTGGGGAGAAGTTTTAGCGTGACGCCAGGAGAGTGCGCTGAATAGCGGTAGACCGAAGTGTTAATGTATTTTTGTCTGGTTCCTAAGGCATAACAATGCATTTTTGTCTGATTCCTAAGGCATAACATCCATTTCCTAAATCATTTTCCGACCTGAAACGAATCCGAATAAAGCTAATGAAACCCAATGAAAGCCAGCGGAGTTCAAATTAAGCCAAGGAAAACCAAAGAAATCTAATGAAAAAAAAAAAGAGAATCTGCTAGGAATTCTGTCCGATTTTTCAAAGCGGAGAGTTAACAGACAAATTCTCAGCCTGAGTATGAGCAACCACCGAGATTATCCGTCATTCTGCCGAAATACAGGAACTAAACGAAGGAAATGGACGACGTTGGATGAGATGTTTCATTAATGGCAAATGTCATTGAACGCATATTGGTGGTCGCATCACTGGTATTTCTCAGCTTGTTTCTCATGTTCCCAATCTCGCTTTCAATCCAGTTCCACACAGATTTCAGAAAATGACTAAAACTTACTACTGCGAACTTTCTTTTTAAAAAGTTCGACATAAATAAGTGTAGCAGAGTTCCAGGTACAAAAAGTAATAAAATATGCGCAACAAAGTTCGAGTTAAATTAGGAGGGTTCTGTGCGGAACACTTCTCCGTATACGTGTGTCTGGAACATTGTTCTAAAAATTCTTAACGGTGTTACGTGGAACTGTGTTCCGCACACTGGCTCACTCTGAAGTGAGCAACGCTGCTTGCTCCTAACAATGCACTTTTTCTTGTTCCATGTCTCAAAATTAATTCCGGAGCTAGAAAGGATCACTCTTAACAAATACGTCTCTTACGGTTCTAGTGCATGTGGATGAGGTTCTCCTAGCAGAGCAGGCAAAAGGGAGAGCTCCAGGTTATCATCATCATCAGCCTGACTACGCCCACTGCAGGGCAAACGCCTCTCCCATGTCTCTCCAATTAACGACACATTACGCCAGTGAAACCCAAGGAAACAGGTTTCACTTATCCTGTAGAAAAAGCATCCCACAGAGCTCTGTAAACATGCATAGTACTAATGTTGGCATATAAAACTCGTTCCATTCGTTGATCTGTTATAATCCCTGAACATTAACGTTTTGAACTATCAGTTATCGATTACGACACGCAATCGTGACGTTTTATTCTCATTAGGCGCAATGCAGTGAATTCGTTAGTTTTAAACTTTCTCCGTTCCGAGTTCATATAGCTGCAACTGTTTTGATACCCACGTGCAGTGAGCGTATATATAGTTTATATCATCAGCAGCCAGCTGTGTGCCCTCAGTTGTGAACTCGCAATATAAATGCGCGCCGCAGCTGGCACAGGCATCATTGTTAGACGTGTTCAAATTCAAAGCAGCCGACTATTTGTGCTCTCCTGGCGCCAGAACTTTTGATGATGCTTTTTTCTTTCTGTGTGTGGCGCGTGTGTGTCTGTGCCAAACGAGCACAACGAGCATCTCATCTCCTTTTACTAAGCAGTCTCTATACGAATACACTCAAAACTGAAAAGGGCATTCCCAGTATGAACGTTCCACTATACTTTGCGTTCTTCGAGTTGTCCGAAGTGAAAATCAGCAAAAAAAAAAAAAATATCTCCGGTTTAATAACATGCATTCATTTTAATAATAAAGGGGAATCGAGCCCAGTCGAACTGTTAATTCTTAAGCCTTTATTCTGCGCCCGTGTCCGCTTTTGAGATGCCGAATACAGCATGGATTTAATTCAGTCGAATTATGTAATAATAAAGAACCAAACAAGTGAAAGTCCCACAGGTCACCTTTTGCCACTTCCGTTCTCAAGTCGCGAATCCATAACATCCTAAGCGGCACACGATGAGAGATGCGAGGATGCGTGTGGGCAACGCCCTCACCACCTGTTGGGCGCGTGATCAGTGGTAGAGAACGGCGCCAGGATATTCGCAGTGGGGTGACTGCTCCTTTTGATGGCGGCAAAATGCAGAAACGCCCATGTTCTGTGCGATGCTAGTGCACATTACAAAACCCCAGGTGGTCGAAATTAAACCAGGGTTTTTTCTTCCTGTGTGATGGCGCAGAGGGGAGTTCTGCTCCACTCCACTATTCGTTATTTTTGAAGAAAGGAAATAGCG
This sequence comes from Amblyomma mixtum, assembly GCF_055824585.1. Taxonomy (NCBI): domain Eukaryota; kingdom Metazoa; phylum Arthropoda; class Arachnida; order Ixodida; family Ixodidae; genus Amblyomma; species Amblyomma mixtum. The sequence continues at coordinate 22,177,840 of NC_143013.1, forward strand.
CAGTAACTGTCTTATTTCTCCATGGACAGCTCAACCGCGCCGTGAGGGGAAGGGGGAAGGTGGGAGTGAAAGAATAGAGAAAAAGAGGTGCCGTATAGTGGAGAGCTCCGGAATAATTTCGACCGCCTGGAGATCTTTAACGTGCACTGGCATCGCAGAGCGCACGGGCCTAGTATACCTTGACTATATCTCTACAGCCGCGCTTAGTGCGTCACACGTCATATTGATCGCTGCTCCATGTGCAGGAAATGGAACGGATCTAATATACGCCCGATCCCTCTGTAAGACGTGTGAGCTTAAGTGACGTAACGTGCCACCGGGTTCGATAGCAGGAAGCGAATTCGACAGCCCAGATGCTGTTGGGCGTTCGACCCAACCGCGCAGTCAATCTTGCGTCGCAGTCCACGGACTTCAACGCTGCATCGCAAGGTTTGCGTAAACAAGCGCCCGACGGTGCAGCGTGAAAGGCACACACGGGCTCACCGCGGGATCGCATCTGGGCGCATCGATTCCCGAACACGGCGGCCGCGCTGCTAAACTCGTTTCCCGTCGGACGACGACGTGTCCCACGCAGGCTGCATGCAGCAGCGTCGGTGAGGTTGCCGACAAAAGAAGACAAAAGCCGGTATGCGCGCTGTTCGTTTATTGCCCAATGTGGCCACGCCTGCGCAGGCAGTGCCCAAGGCCGACACCCGAGCGAGACCCCGGCGGCCGTATCAAGGGCGGCAACAAAAGATCCGCTTCGGGTGTGCAGCCTTGTGGCTCAGGTTGCTCGAGAACCTCGCTCGAGTGGTTTCGCTTCCTTCTGGGATCGATCGATCGGTTTTGGTCCATCACTCGGACTGGTCAATCGATCTGGTTTCTGCTGCAAGCAAAGGCAGAATACTGCGAGTTGTTTGCTCACTTTGATTGAGTAATTGAATTAGTGAGATTGAGCGCGTGCCTTTGTGGTGTGTATTAGTGAGTGAGTGAGTGAGTGAGTGAGTGAGTGAGTGAGTGAGTGAGTGAGTGAGTGAGTGAGTGAGTGAGTGAGTGAGTGAGTGAGTGAGTGAGTGAGTGAGTGAGTGAGCGAGCGAGCGAGTGATCGAGTGCATGAATGAAGGAGTGAGTGAGAGTGAATGAATGAGGGAGCAAGTGAGAGAATGAATGAATGCATGAATGAATAAATTAATGAAGGAGTGAGTGCGATGAGCGAATGAGGGAGTAAATGAGAGCGAAAGAATGAGTGAGTGAATGCGTGAACGAATAAATTAATGAAGGTTGGTTGGTTGGTTGATTGGGGTTTAACGTTCCCAAGCGACTTAGGCTATGAGGGACGCCGTAGTGAAGGGCCCCGGAAATTTCGACCACCTGGGGTTCTTTAACGTGCACTGACATCGTACAATACACGGGCCTCTGGAATTTCGCCTCCATCGAAATTCAGCCGCCACGGCCGGGATCGAACTCGCGTCTTTCGGGTAAGCAGCCGAGCGCCGTAACCACTGAGCCACCAAGGCGGGGCAGAAATTAATGAAGGAGTGAGGGAGTGTGAGTGAACGAGGTATTGAGTGAGTGAGTGAGTGAGTTGTAATAATCATAGTAAGCTATACATATTTCGTGCGAGCTTTTATTCTGAAATCCGAAGTGTAAGGCCAGTAAGTCAATTTGGAGGAGTATTTTTCGCGTCATATAAATTACGTGGTGGTTTACCCATGCGCCGTTGATTTATATGGTATGTTGCGTGGGGTATATCGCCTCAAACCTGCACCTGACCTATGAGAAACGAGGTAGCTGGAAGGCTTTGGAGCAAAGTTGACCACTTGTCGTTATTTAACGTGCATTGATCGTACACGGCCCACGCGCGTTTTCACAATCCGTTCCTGGCAAAACTAAGATTTATTTCCTTGACTCGACACATGTACCCATCAAACAAAAAAATTTTAATTGAAAACAAAAAATGGTCATGGGACCTTGATTACCGTTCGCATTTCAACACACCCGTAATCATTACATGCACGTATAACTACATCTGCCAGTAGACTTTGCCCCGGAAAACACGTCGGACATTTAAATGCACACACACACAAACAAACTCGCACACACACACACACACACACACACACACACACACACACACACACACACACACACACACACACACACACACACACACACACACACACACACACACACACACACACACACACACACACACACACACACACACACACACACACACACACTCAAATTTTTCGAAGTATTTCGGTACTTAATGCCGAACACATTTAACTGGTTCTATTAATACCGTAAACTCGATGTTAGTCCAGCTTAGGTCCGAATGATGGCGATCATTCGGCTGGTATGTATCATGATGATGGAGAAAGGGAACACGTTCAAACGGAGAGCCGAATTAAACCAAAAAGAAAGCACAGAAGTTGAACCTTGTCTAATATTTGCAAGAAAGAGAAAAAAGCCCCTCACGACTTGTGACGATGTGTTCGCCACATGCTCGATATACGCTGAAAGGTTGCGCAACTGTTCCCTTTTATAGACGGAATACGCAAACACAGCCTGGAGAACATCTGCGTTTTCACATGGGTACTCGATGTGGCTTTTTTCATGATAGCGTTGTTCGTGCGAGGTTAACGAAGGCTGCTGATAAATCTGGGCAACAACAAATTAACGTGTTCCTGTTTACTTCACGCGTCTTTAAATAACAAGTAAGCACTGCTGAGCATTAGTGATGCTGAGGGTTATTTTTGGCAACGACGGAGGAAATAATACAAGGCATGTTGCCTACATGCCTTGAAGCTCCGCTTCCAACGTATCCATAGAGCTCACAATTGCGGTCGGCCTGCGTACGCCGCCCTTGTGTCATGCACGCCATCTGGTCAGCATTTATCACCGGCCGCGACCGCGACAAACGACGCGAATGTCGCAGCGACATTCATAACAAAATATCTCAGCGCGTGATATCACCGCTGCCTGAAAAGACCACGTCGAACCGAAGCGAAATGCTGTCTTATTTCTTGTTCGATTCCGTGCTGTTTTGTTGACGTCGGTCATTTATTATCGCCCGCGAACCTACAGGCGAGGAGTTGGAAAACGAACTGGGGAACAGCTGTTACATACACAGAGACAAACCGCCAGCACGGATCGATAGCAAAGGTCAAATAGTCGAAAAATTAAGATAAAAAGAAATCAGGAAGAAACAGTAGTTCGGCGGGCCGAACGGCCCAAGAACTAAGTTGGAATAACACCCCACTTGCAACTAGGCAGTCAGGAAGTAATTCGTTGTCACCGCAGCTTATCCCTCTGTCTTCAATGGGAAATTTTCAGTGCAGGTAACCGGGTGGTCTTACCACAACTACCCTCCTCGTTTACGCAGCATGCCGAACTTATTGTATCAAATAAGCAAGAGTTAGTTGCGCTTAATTCGCGGCAATTTGTTCGAGCCTCTCGTGCCGCGGCTGACTATCCGAATATTTACCAAAATTTTCGGTTTGGTTTAGTTTATGGGGTTTAACGTCCCAAAGCGACTAAGGCTATTGAGACGCCGTAGTGGAGGGCTCCGGAAATTTCGACCACCTGGGGTTCTTTAATGTGCACTGACGTCGCACAGTACACGGGCCTCTAGAATTTCTCCTCCAAAGAAATTCAACCGCCGCGGCCGGGATCGAACCCGCATCTTTCGGGTCAGCAGCCGAGCACCATAACTACAGAGCCACAGCGGCGGCCGCATTCGAATAATTAGCTCCCTTCCTGTTCAGCATTCTATGTTTGCACAAGGTTAGGGCCTCGCCTGGATAAATACTAGCATTGCCTTGCCATTTTTTTCCAGCAAACTTCCACCTGAAAAATGGTGCTGTAATCTGGCGGCTAAACTGGCTGGGCGATGTTTCACCTCGCGGGCTGTCGTCATCGTGCTCCATCATGGTCAATTACAGGTAGAGTGGCTGCATCTGCAGAGTGGCAATGTTGCCAGCCATGTTTCTCTCCAAAGCATTCAAGTTATGAGGGAAAGCTGCCCCTGTTGCATGTAGGAGCTGTTCCTGGCACAGGGAAAGACGCGGGGATCGAACCCGCGTCTTTCGGGTCAGCAGCCGGGCACCATAACCACTGAGCCACCACGGCAAATTTGCATCTTAAAACCAGCAAAGCTAGGCGCGTCACACTCGCGAAGATCGCCAGTCGCTCTACACAGCGCACAGCCATTACCGCCGTGGCCTTTCAGGAGCAAGTCGGGCAAGGCCTCTTATCTCGCCCGCATTTACACGGTCCTCACCTGCTGCTCTCCACAGCGCTCGCGCGCGGCGCGACGTTCTTTTCTCTTTGTTTTATTTTTCCCGTTCGCGATGAAAGGCCGTTGTTCGGCGTCTTCTCTCCTCGCTGTGTGCGCGACGCGACTGCCGAGTGCAGCGAAAGAAAGCAGCGTGTATCGCGCCGGCCGCGCCCTTCGTATATACGTCATCAGGTGCAGCACGTGTGAGAGCCTTCCGGTTTTCCATTTGGCTGCGCGGAGTCCGTAGCGCGAAAGCTATGCGCCACGCGTCGGGGTCGCGCGCCGCCGGTGACGTCACCGAAAAGAGGCGAGCCCTTTTCGTATCGCTATCGAGGAGATGGAAGCGAGATGCGAGGCGACCTTTATGCACTGCATCACGGGAGGGCCAGCTCCTTGGAACATGTCCTGAGGCGGTCGTATTTCTATGTAGGCGGAAAGCAGACGAACGACGTTCGTAAGTTGCGAGATGTCAGATGTAAGAAGCCTTACACTATAGTGTAGATTTCTCTCTCTATCTTTCAATCCTTCTCCACGGGGTGGGTCGGGTTTCCGCATTGTGCGAGGCAGTTTGTTTTTGTTGTTGAACTCTGTTATTTCGCATTTCGATGGAGGCGAAACGCAAGAGGCCCGTATGTACTGTGCGATGTCAGCGGACGTTAAAGAACCCCAGGTGGTCGAAATTTCCGGCGCCCTCCACTACGGCGTCCCTCATAGACTGAGTTGCTTTGGGACGTGAAACCTCATGAACCAAGAAAACCTTTTCTTCCTCTCAATGCTATTAATTTATAAAGTTCATGACGCCATCAGGACTACATAGAAAATGAAGATTCTGCCTGTACGATATTTGTAGCATACCGAGAGCGAAGTTTAGATCCGAATACACACAGATCCGTATAAAATTTATATTAAATTATAACGCTCTGGTAGGTGATGGGCTACGCTTCTCAATTCGTCAACAAATCACCGCGGAAGTTCGCAATAAAACATGTCGCACGAAATTTATTTTGACATGTCATTTTTGATT